>NC_058416.1:4463488-4763488 GCF_002201575.2 Neomonachus schauinslandi
GCGGGCGGCGCGGGCGGTGCGGGCGGGGCGCGCTGCTGGCCTGCGCGGCGTGGACGGCGGGCTGGGTGCTGGCGGCCGCGCTGCTGCTCCGCGCGCACCCGGGCGTCCTCTCGGAGCGCTGCACCGACGAGAAGAGTCGGCGCATCCTGGCCGCGCTGGTAGGTCCCGCCGCCGCACTGCCCCGCGCCGCGCTCCCCGGGGGCCTGGGGTGGGACACCCTCCGCTGGCCCCGGGAGCTGGGGAGTCGGGCGCGGTCGTGGCACCCGGGGGGCGGGGGTCCAGACACGGTGCGTGGAATGCCCGGTGCGTACGACCCGTCTCTGCCCAGGAGTCTGTGGGTGCGCGGAGGTGCCTCCCTCCTTTCGCCAAAATTGGTCCTTTGTCCCAAGATAGAGTTCCTGCCCAACGGCTCTCCTGCCGCCCCTGAGCCCGCGCTCAGCAAGTTTGCAGGTCTGCGCCGAGTCTCCCGACAGCCCCTCCGTGCCCGCGTCCCGTGTGGGGCGGCCGGGCTCGGGGCCCTGGCGACGGCGCGGCCGGTGTTGGGGCTCGGGGCCGGCGGGGACCGCGCCTCTGCTTCTCGGGTGCTCTCGCTCGGCGGCTGTTCTATGATTCCAACCTGGGTGCATCTCGCTGAGCCCAACGCAGACGGCTGGTAGGGCCCCTGACTCCCTGCGCCCCAACGCTGCGGCTCTCGCGGGCGCGGTTTGTGGGACCCCAGGCAGAGTGCGCTCAGGGGAGCGGACCCCCGCAGACCCCTCTCCTGGGGTCAAGACAGCGGTTTCCGAACAGGCGTGGGCCTGAGTGGTCCTAGCTGGGCTGGGCAGGCTGTTGTGAGCACTGGGCCCCAGATGCTCATCCGTTCATTCCAAATGTTGATGGCTCTCAGTCTCTCCGTTTGGTCCGGAAGATTATGGGGGTTAGGAAGACTTGGAAAGAGGTAGGAATCCCCGAAAGGAAAGCCGAAAAGGTGAAGACAGCGGGCAAAAGCGGCCACTTTGGTTTCTTACGCAATTATTCACTTCCTAAAACAGTGATCATCTAGCTGAGCGTTTGCTGTGAAAGATGATCTATTTTCTAAGAAATCTTCAAAAAACGCATGGGAAGTTTACAGTCCAATTGCTTACATATGGGTGGGGTTTTTGAGATTGTAGGTTTTCAAATTTTCATAGCCTAAAAGTTAAAAAAAATTTTTTAAGTGAGATTGGAAAAATTAGAGGACTGAAACATACAAACGCAAATCATATTCCTTAATTGAGTCTGATCATGCATTGATCATAATGCGAGTGAGACCCTCATCAACGATTCCCTCCATCCTGTCTCTCAATCACCTATCTATTATCAATCATCTATGGACTGTTAACACTGAATTCTATCAAGTTTTCTTTAACTTACAAAAACTGATCAACTTTCTCAGGAACCCATATAAAAATTCCTTCTACAAGGCTTATTTCACCTCTGTTTTGGGGGGACTGATTGGCTAATTTTAAGGAACAAAAAGAGGTTTTTTTCCAGGATGGAATACCTGTTTACAAAAATAATACAATAATCTTTTTCATTAAGATAAAAATGCTGTTTTCACTTATTTATCTTTGGTTAAGTGGGAAAAGGACTAATGGACATTATATGGCCTAATATAATTTAGGTAATTGCTAATCATAACTTTCGCAGCATGCCAGCTCATAAATTAAAACCAATTCTGGTTAGAGGTTCTACCAATATATCTCTAATGGCCGCCAGCTGGGCTTGTTTTAGTCTGACATGAAGCTGAAGATGTGGGCTCTGCTTCTGAAGCCTCCCCATCTTGCCTACTGCCCAAAGAACAATTTGAAATACTGCCTTTGTCTGTCTTCCTGAAGTTCATCTGACGTTGTCTCCGCGAACTGATTTTTCAGGAAGCATCATCTGGGCACCCCGTTCGAGGCCATTATTTCTCACCTGTGCTCAGGGCTTGCCTTTCTCTCCCTCTCTCCTTGCCTCGTCCCCTTCTACCTTCTCTGTTCTGAATTTGTGGGTGTCAGCCCAACCCAGCACCCTGGCTCCCTGTGCCCCAGGACACTCTGAACTAGAACGGGGCTTGAACAGCCCCTCGGTCTCCACAACCCAGACTCTGCTGGGCCCTGGCTGCCATGCAGAGCTTGGCATGGTGGCCGCCCAGGACTCAGGCTGAATCGACTCTCTGTCTCTAGGCTCCCAGGCACTTTCAATTCATTCTGCCTGGCTTTTGTCCTTAATAAAAAAACTGGCCGTTATTTTTCTGACTGCTCTCCAGACCCTCATTAGCTTTCCCTCGGAATACCAAGCACAGAAGGAGCGCACTGCCGCTGAGCCAGAGGGAGCCCTCTCCCTCCCTGGCAGAGCCCGGGAGTCCCGCACCCCTGCTGGGGTCCCAGGCTGCCAGTGTGCCAGGTGCCATTGCTGGTCTGCAGAGGAGTCTGCAGACAAAGGTGCAGAGCTCAGGGAGCTGGGAGTCCGGCTTGCCGGCTCCCGCAGGCGGCACCCCTCCTGCCCAGGGAGCTCAGCGCACTTCATGGCCCTGGAAGGGGGGAGAGTTGGAAGAGCCAACTAGAATTGTTCCAAGGAGTTGAGCCCTGGGTCCTCTAGCTTTGGAGGTTTTTGAGTCAGACCGCTGTGCTCCTCTGGACCATGGCTTTTCAGCACATCTCATAATCAAGACATCTGTAAGCCCTCTTCAACCGTTCTGTGAGGTTTCTAGAGCCCTTCTTTTCTAGTGAGCTGTGCCCCGGGCTATCCCAGGCTGCTGAGCGTCACCAAGCCTGGCTCCCCGTTCCAAGGGCAGAGCACTGCACACGGCAGCAGAGGAGGCGTGCTGTGGGTGCCCGCTGTGTTTGCTCTGGGTGGGCCCTGGGCTAAGTAGCTGTCTGCGTATTAGCTCATTTCAGCCCTTCGATAACCTGTGCTGGGGATGTGCTTATACTCTCCTCACTTCAAGGATGGCAACACTGAGCCCCGGGACGGACAGTAACTTATCCTGATTCACACAGTCGTGGCGTCTGGAGACAGTATGCGACCCTGTGCAGTGTGATAGTAGAGACCCCCTGGCAATCGGTGGCTTCCCCAATAACGAAAGCCCTGAGTAACAACTGGGTATGCTTCATCCTTCTGTAGCATATCATTTTCAAGGCATCTCAAAAATATTCCCACGGGCTCTGTTATGCAGAAGGCTTAACTCCCTTTTGGCTCTTTGGCTCTTGATGTGACTTAATCTAGTTGCCTCCAGTAGAGATTGCTTTTTCGTAGGGCGGGCTTAACTTTCTTTGCTGTGGTAGAAACCCATGGTCCCAGTGGGACTACAGCATCCAGAAAGATTTTATAGCAGGGAATGTCTCTGTTTTCCTGAGTGCTCTGGCCGTGTGCGTAATGTGTATCTTCTGAGCCATCCAGGGGTCAAGAGGGGTTGCGCAGTGGACAGGCTAAATGCTCTGAGATTCTGCAATGCACAGCCAGCTGCTCAGGGAAGGAGTTCTATCGTGGGCTCTGTTGCTAACCACGCAGAGACTTCATGCTCCTTAAAAACAAAAACAAATACACAAAAGAAAACCCAGCCTTCAGGCATGACCTCTGAGACCCCATCAGCAGTTTCTCAGACTCAGTGGACAGGTTTTGTTTTTGCCTGAGAACCATGATACGAGCTGGAGAGATTCTAAGCAACAACTGCTAAGACATTCCTACCAGATCTGAGAATTCTGGGAGCGTGCGTTTGTATGGATGCACATAGTCTAGAAACACAAATCCACTGTGAGTTTAAGTAATTAAAAAATGCCCGTCCATGGTAAGGAGACTTTGTTTACTTGGTTGGTTTTTTTTTTTTTTTTTCAATTTATTTTAAAATGTGATACCTGTGGATTTTGTATGTACGCACATTTGGGCACAGAAGCTTACCTGTGTTCATGCCGGCAGCACCCCCTCGTTTTCAGAGAAAAGTGACTTTAAACACTGAGCTCAAGTGAACAAACCACTTTTATTGAGTTAAAACATAGCTACTTCAGTAGGACATACTGCTCATAAAATAATTTCACTATTTCCTCTCACATGATGGCAGTTTTTAATTAGCTCGTAAACTTGTAATTTGTCCTTTAAGTTCACTGGTGTTTAAATGCGAGGTTAATTCTTCTCCGGGTTTAGGAGGCACAGACCTGCCAAAGGATTGTGCAGACTCACTCCAGCACTGGTTGCCAGCAGAGCCCTGGCACGTGAATTTTACGGTCTCTATAAGAGAGTAAGGACCCAAAATGCCAAAAGCACATCATCCTAAAGGATGATGATGAAGAGTAACTCTGTAATAACCACACTGTGCACACCCTGTTCTAGTGTTGACTATCTCTTATGATGAACGAGGTGACGGGGGTACCAGAAGTTAGGTCATAAACCCAAGACCTCCCCTATGGTAGCTGGAGGCCCCCTGGGGTCCTGGGCACCTCGCTCCACTTTCCTGGCCTTTCTGATGCTCGACACTGCAGCCCCCGAAGTTGTCAGCCCTGCAGGAGGCACACTTCTACCCCAATGTGGTAAGCCTCAGGAAAACAGCCCCAAATAATGCTCCCCTCCAAAATTGATAGGCTCTATGCCCAATTCAATGATTATACCATTGTTCAAAATGTCTTGCAACTCCTGTTTGGAATGGCCGTCCAAATTTGCAGGGGCAAAATTGTATAGATTTTAATTTGATTTGAACTAGACTTCATCAATGCAGGATAGTTTTGTAGAAAACACTGTGCTGTGGGGAGTCAGTGGGAGAGAGGATGTGCAAGTGAGTCTGGTGGATTGGGAGCTGGGGGCAGAGGGCGGAGATGAGGCTTTCCAGGGGCAGCCGGGCTGCCTCCCCACCCCCTCCCCACCCGCGGAAGGTTGATCTGGCCCTTGCAGGGTAGAAGCATTTTTGTGTGGTGGAGACATGGCATCTTCTCATAGGACAGCCCGGTCCGTGACACACGGGTGCTTGCACTAACTTTGCTCTCCACCCCCCTGAATTGTATCTGGTTCTCTGAACACACTACTTTGCAACTCTGGCTCTTTGCACAGCTTATTTCCTGCAATGGAACTGCCCCCTTTCTCCTTCTCTGCTAGGCACACTGCAATTAGGCTTTCAAAATTGAGCTCAGGCACATCTCTCCGGGAAGAAGCCTCCCTCTCTACCCCCCACCCCCCCACCCCCCCACCCCCACCACAATGACCGGGGCTGGAGAGGGTGGGAGAGAAGTAGCATTCACTAAGACCATGGGTCCTCTGCACCTGTGACCTTGGTTGACCTTCACAGGTCTCCTGTGACACTGTATCAGCATCCCATGCTATAGACTTGGAAACAAGCCACCAGCCCGTACGAGGCAGAGCCAGGAGGCAAACCCAGTCTGCCACAGAGCCAAGGCAGTGTACCTATCCTGCACAGATCATCCTCTGCTCTCATTTATGAGTTTTGAAGGCAGCCACCTCTGTAATGTGAACAACTGAGCCTGGTACCTGTAGTTGGATAGGGGCTCAGCTCACATGCAGCTGGGTGAGGTCGGGAGAGTGGCATTATTGATTTGAAGGTGGCCATGTGTGGCTGAAGCAGCAAGGCCTTGCCCATGGCCGTTCCCAGTCCCAGAGGAGTGGAGCAGTCTCCTTGGCCCACAGGTGTCTCTCCTGGCCAGTGGCAGGTTCAGCCGCAGAGTGTCTGCCTCCTCCCTTCTCTCCGGCTTCTCCCAGGATTCTGAAGCTCTCAGCTCAGGACTCACCCCCTCCCACCAGACTGGTTCTGTCACCTGCTTTTCTTTTCCTGTTCTGTACTTCATACAGAAGCACTTTTGATTCAATTCTAAATGTGACAACACTCCAAAGATGTTTATGGAATTGAATCAAATAATTTTGGGTATCATACTTAAAGGAATTTTTGGACTTTATAAGGAAATTTATTAAAGAAATGTGAAACTCTGTAAATACCAGATAGCGTAGGGAAAAAACCAGCAACAAGTAAAATGAATGGCCCCTTTTTGCTCCTGGTTGTCTAGAACACTTCACCCTTCCATCCCCAGCTCCCCTCTGAGAATATCCTGAGAGGTCTGGGGCAGCCTGAGTCAGCGGCTGTGACTTACAAGGGGCGAGGTGATATGGAAGGGATTCTAAGCAGAGAGTGAGAGACTCAAAGGGTCCTGATCCTTTCAACACTTGTTTCTTGACCCCAAGCCATGGAATTAAGAGGATGGCATTTTACCAGCGTGTGTTGTGTTAAATTGCAAGATGAGCACAGCATCAAGTGTGTTTAACACAGTTGTGTGGGTGTTTGTTAACACAACGTCATCACGGGTGTCTGTTTTCCAAAGACAAAAAAGCAGCCCAGCTTGGCACCCCCAAGCTCTTGGGGCGGATTCATGACCACATACAGGTCTCCGTCACTTGCATCCTTGTGCTTGGTGGGTGTGACACACTCACCACCCAAGGTTGATATACTAAGATCGAAAGCCCACAAAGGGAAAAATGGCTCCCAGGAGCCTCCTTCAGCAGAAAGCCCCAGACTCCGGTCAGACGGCGTGGCCTGGGTCTTTCAGGCTTTTGTCCAGCTGCTGCCTGAAATGGTCCTGAAAATCCAGATACTTGTTTTAAGAACTGGGAATATTTCTTTTTAATAAGCATTCTGGTAATACGTGCTTTGAACGATTAAACTAGAGTATTTGTAAAGGTCCACCGTCCTTTATCTAACACCTTGGGGCCAGGCATGTTTTTGAAGTCACACTTTTTTGGGCATTAGAAAAATAATATGGATCATATACCTTGTATTTTGCATATGAAGCAGAACCAGTAATCAAACCAATGAATAATTCTGCAGCACAATGTATGGAAATTCACACCAAGTCGAATGCACTCAGACTACAATTAGCCCCACAACTCTTCAGTTGGGGTTTGGTACCACGTGAGGCTCATTGAGTCACAAAAAAGTTGTAGTTTTCAGAGCTTTTGGGATTTTGAAATTGTTCCTATATCCAGGCATTGGAAGTCCATTGTCTGGCTTTGAGCTGCTTGTAATGCAAAGCTGACCAGCATGAAACGACCCGAGGCTCCGAAGAGCCTCCCCTGGCCATCTCTGGAGGGCCAGTTTCTGATGCGCCTGTCTCCAGTCCTGCTGGCATGACCAGCCACGGGGCCTCCTCTGACTCCTCCTTCCGGAGGGTGCCCCTCCGAACCCCTGTCACCCTTGCAGACCTGCTGGCCTTAGACGCGGCACCACTTGGTGTCACAGACAGCGTGCTGAGGAGACTGCTGGGAGGGTGGTCACTGTGGCTGGCCTGGCACCAGGTGACGCTCGCTGGGGACCCCCTTCCGAGATCTGACTCAGCCCTTCTTGGATGGTGGCGTTCAAAGCTCCCCACGGCGACCTGCACGTGTGGCCAGCGTCGAGAACCTCTGGCCCGGACAGCCCTGTCTCTGACAGCTGACGGAATGGTCACCAGTGGGTGAAAGGCTTTTCCCAGCAGCACGTGCCTGGACGGGGGTGCAGTGTGGAGGGGGGACCCGCGTCTCGCCTCCGGTGTCCTGATGCTGAAGACCTGGGCCTGGGTGAATAATGTAATAAATACGAGACACTCGTTCAGCTCTTTCAGTGAATTACCCACTGACCCAAATAGCCTGCGTGGCTCACATTCGTGAGGTTTCTCCCAGCAGCTGATCAAAGCGTCTGCGCGCAGGGCCCCACTGGCCCCTTCCCTGCCCCGCCCAGCGACGGCGCGGCCGCTCCCGCCTTGTGACCCACTGTCCCCTTTCTTGCAGTGCCGGGAGTATGAGGGCGGGGTGCTGGTGGGAGACCTCTGTGAGGACCTGTGCGTCGGGGAGAAGCTGCTGTACCAGCGCTGTCTGTACTTCGAGAGGGGCAAGAAGGTGCTGCAGGCCAACTGGCGCGGCCGGCCCATCATCCTCAAGTCCAAGGAGGAGGCCTTCTCCAGCTTCCAGCCGCTCGTTCTGCTGGAGGACGCGGCCGACGAGGGCGGCCAGGACTTCCCCGAGGCAGAGCTGCTCCTGCTGGTGGCCGGCGAGGTCAAGAACGCCCTGGGCCTGGAGCTGTCGGGCGGCAGCCTGGGGCCACTGTGGCCGGGGAGGCGCGGCCCTCGCTGGCGGGGCCAGCTGGCCAGCCTGTGGTCCCTGCTGCAGCAGGAGGAGTTCGTCCTCTTCAGCCTGCTGCAGGACCTGAGCCGGCACGCCCTGCCCGTGCTGGGCTCCTGCGGCCACTTCTACGCGGTGGAGTACCTGGCCGCCGGCAGCCCCCGCCACCGGGCCCTCTTCCCCCTGGACGGGGCCACGGGGGCCCCCCGGGGCGGCCGGGGCCAGGCCAAGGCCATCAGCGACATGGCGCTCAGCTTCCTGGACATGGTGAGCCATTTCGAGGACGACTTCTCTCACCGCCTCCACCTCTGCGACGTCAAGCCCGAAAACTTTGCCATCAGGAGTGACTTCACGGTGAGTGGCATGGGGAAGGCGTGCGTGTCATGGCGGGCAGGGGGGGCAGAGAATCTAGGAGAGGGTTTCTGAAATGCAAGCTTCCAGCCTGGGCAAGCCGGACCTGCCGGAGCACCTCCTTTGGGGTGTGAATGAGAGAATTTGAGGAACACAGGCCCCGTGCACCTCCCTGGAGGGGGAATGATAACGAAGACACCCACGGCGGGTTTGTCCTCCCTCATGGCTCTTCTGGTTTCTCCAAAGCGGCTGAGCAGCTTCTTAGACCTAATTAGAAAGCCAGTTCTTGCTGAGTGCAGAGAACAATGCTCAGGAGACGAGGAGCCACAGCGGATGACAAAGAAGGGTGGCCTTGGGGGCTTTGGTGCCATAGCTAGTTGGAGGATGCTGTTTTCACACCGCCCATGCTGTGTGATAGTGTCAGGCTTTTCCTGATACTTCCTTCTTGGAGCGGTTCTAGTTAGTCTCCCCTCCGCGGGTGAGACTTCTAGAGGGACAGCTGGAGTTCCGGTGCCTTCTCCAGGGGAAAGCCCTGCCCACGCGGAGGGTGGGCGGGGGACTGTGTCCTGGTCCTCCCCTCCCAGGCTGCAACAAGTCAGCTGGCGAGTGAGGCCAACTTGACTTCAGCCACACCAGGGGGGCTGCTCACTGGGGGTGCTGGCTCATGGCAGAAGGGTGCTCTTCATCCTGGTTAAAAACATAAAGGGACAAAAAGAGGGCTCTCTTACTGCCAGCCAAGGGCTTCCAGGGCAGGTAGCATAGGAATGCCTGCTTAAAACAGCCTGAAACCTAGAAAACTAAATGTGCCCCCCGCGTAAACCCCTTCTCCAATCAAGCCTTTGTCACTGTGAGGAGCACTGTGGCAACTTGCCCAAACTACTTTGTCCTAATGCGTTCCTTGTCCCTGGCTGCCCCAGAGGGATTGATAAGCTGGGGGTGGCTCCAAGTGTGGAAGGGAAAGAGCTGAGAGGTTCCAGAAGGTTCTGGGAGGCTTCTGGAGGGTCTGCACTCTGGGTGGTGAGCTCTGGAGGCGTTCGGCTCCGTCTGCAATATCCTGAGCTCCACGAGACCTCTAGACATGGTCTGAGCTGTGAAGGGGAGGGACACCCCAGAAATCTGCCAGCATATTTTTTGGAGGTGAAATCCTGGCCAAGCTTCCCTAATTCATGAGCAGAAAGTTTATGTAATGGACATGAAGGACCACAGTTGTCTTTCTCAGAGAAGTCCTGGGAAACCAGGCACCCCACGGCCCTGGGAAAGGAGGTGTGGCGCGTCCACTCACACCACTGGCTTTGGCGGTTATGGGGCCAGTGCTCATCTGACACCTGATTCTTCATCCAGCAAGAATTACGTACGGAGTGTCAGCAAGCGGAACCCCACAGGAGCAGTAACACTTGAGGGAATTGCGACGCTGTCTGGGCTGGGTTCCCAGGAAAGGCTGTAGGAAGGGGGCGGAGCTGACCGGTCTTCCCCAGGGAAAGGGAAACCTGGCACGTTGCTGGATTGTGCACTGCACTAGAGTTGTGCCTTCCAGCATCTTGTGCACGATAGGCATGAAATATTTGTTCAATGAAATAATGGGCTGCACTTTTTGACCTAGTCCCAGACTGCGCCCTATGGACTGTGCTGGGGCACACAGGCCCTTGCCTCTGCCTGAGCTCTTCTCCTCTTCTCGGGGGAGAACGGGGAGGGAGGACAGAGGGTCCCCCTTGGCTAACCCTGGCATTACTGACCTCCTTACAGACACTGAGTTTGTTAACTTTACCTATGATTTCACAACTTTAAATGAGACCCAGCAGTATCAGCATCACCAGAGAACTTGTTAGAAATTCTGATTTTCTGCCTTCCCCCCAAGACCTGCTGGGTCCGACACTCTGGACTTGCCGTCATTCCCTCTCTCCGGGGCCCCACTTAGAGGTCCTGAGAATTCCTCTAGCGGTTGCAAAGGAACAACTGGGAAACACCATTGTTTCACACCTCCAAACCATTGCTAGCAAGTGCTCCTTTCGAACAGATGTGTGTCCTATTTGAGAGCCACACTGGTCAGTGGGGAATGAAACAGTTCTCAACCCTTTCTAGTCTGATGCTGGGATGAAGTTTGACGAAGATGCGAGTTACGTCATTCCATTCAGGAAGAGTGTTAGGATTCTCCTGATACAATTAAAGAAGCCGTATGCAGGTCTTTCTGTTGGCTTGGTTGCTGTTCTTATTTTAGGTGTGTGGAGTTAGGCTTACAATAGCTGTAATCTATTCTGCACTATACACTAAAAATTAAAAAATAAATCTGGCTCTCCCTGGGAGACGAGAAGGGAACAATCAGGAACGGGAGCGAGAAGTCACAAGGAGCTGAAAGTGTATGTAGGGGCCCAGGGGAGGCTGGGGAGATTGCCAGAAAGTATAGAAAGGAGGGAGGCCCTCTGGTCCTGATAATAAATTATGAAGACAATAGATTCATGAGCACAGCCTAATATATTTTTAGTGTATTAGCTAGGTTAAATAGCGAAATTAGCTATTTCTTTTGGCTAAATAATGAGACAGGAAAAATTGATTAAAATTGTAATTTCTGTTTGCCGCACCTGAATTAGTAATTAGGCAAAGCTCTTAAGTAGGGAAAAGTTCCCTGTTCTTTATGTTCATTATTCTCCATATATTTTGAAAGAAACTATTTTCCCTCTTCTGTTTTACTTAATCATCCCCCAAGGAAGTTTACTGCCTCTGGGATCACTCCTGAGTGAACAACAAAAACCCAAACCAGGGAATGTAGCTTCCAACACCGCGAGTTGCAGAGGAAATGGACCCCAGCCAGTGAGGCCTTGTTGAGATGCTACCAAAGGCAGAAGGAAGGGCTCGTGTTCAGAGGATGGCCTGTGAAGGCTTGTGAGATGCCACAGACTCCATCAAATTCATCAAGTCTTCCTAGAGCTTTTTTAATACCTTGAAGCTATGAACTGCTTGATTTGGGCAGACTCCAGGTTTTATCAAGTTTGAGATCATCTTTTTTTATTTTTTAAATTCAGGTGGTGGTGGAAAATCTGCATAATGTAGATGTTCTTCCTTTTTTCTGGTTTGAAGCCTATTTGGTTTGAAGCCAAGAAGACAAATCTGAAATTGCAGGGTGTCAATTGTGGGCTCCTGCTGACGGCGACATTTAGTATCTGGTGTTGTTGGATCAGGGTCCATGTGCATCAGCCCTAATGCGAGAGGGTTGATGCTGCCTTTCCCAGCCACACGTCCATCCAAGCATCAGTAGGAAGCCAGTTGACTTGGGTCACAGATATGCCATAAGTAGACAGCGTAGGTCATGCCCACCCAATTTCACCGTCATACCCACAGACCTGCCCTGGGAGTTCGGTTTCTTTGTTGTTGATATTCATGGGGATAAACTATCTGGGTCTCACAGCATTTATAATGCTGGTCCCTAAAAGTCAGAGGCCAAAGTGATACAGCAATGGGAGGGGAATTCATTTATTTTTAAGACATTTCAGAGAAGCTGCTTTTTTTTTTTTTAAGGTTTGTTTATTCATTTGAGAGAGAGAGAGTATGATGGGAAGGGCAGAGGGAGAGAGAATCCTCAAGCAGACTGTGCACTGAGTGTGGAGCCGGACCCAGGGCTCGATCCCGGGACCCCGAGATCACAACCTGACCAAGCGTCGGACCCTTAACTGACCGAGCCACCCAGGCACCCCTCAGAGATCCTACTTTTAAAGCTGAAAAAGTGTTTAAAGTTGAAAAATGATACTTCTAGTTATAGTTCCAAATCCTAGGCTTTCGCCAGTGACAGCAAAGGTCCTTTTTGCAGTGAAAGCCTTGCAATATGGTCAATGCCTGGTGCTTGTGTGAATAAAGCAGGCGCCCCCCCAGCACAGCCTGACTCCTCTTCCCGGCAGGCAGAGTTCTGTGATCCCACCACCAGCAGGCACCGGCACTGCAAACGGGGAACGGAGGTGCCCCGGCTGCCGGGCCGCTGAGCCCCGGTGTCCTCTGATGGCCACGTGCTGTGTTGGTTACAGGTGGTGGCCATCGACGTGGACATGGCCTTTTTTGAACCCAAAATGAGGGAAATTCTCGAGCAGAACTGCACAGGAGATGAAGACTGCAATTTCTTCGACTGTTTCTCAAAGTGTGATTTGCACGTCAACAAGTGTGGAGCAGAAAGAGTTAACAGTAACCTGCAGGTAGGCAGCTGCCCCCGTGGGCGGGGGGACGTCGTTCTCTGGGGCCGCCGCTGCCCTCTGCATGGCGCACCCCCTCATGTGGCCCAGGTCACCCCTTCCATGCCACCTGGGCTCGATGTGCTCAGTGGGGACAGGGACAGCGGGAAGCAGTGTCGTCTGGCCCATGGGGTTGTCGGTCAAATGACCCCATGGGGGTCTCCTGGATGGAGCGGCCAGCAGACCCCATTGCTGGGCTTCCCATCTCCTCCTAATGTATTCCTTTTCTAACTTAAAATTTTACTCAAAAAAAAAAAAAAATCCCTGCCCCAATTGACAGAGCAAAGGAATAGAATTTTTAAAAAAATTTCAGAGCTAGACGTAACGACAGGTAGCTCTCGGGCCGGCAGAAGGTAGCTGGGGTATGCAGGAATGGCACCCGTCAGCCGGGTAGCTCCTATTTCACCCCGGACTAAACTGAATTCCAGAGGGCTCAAGTATTTACCCCCCTCCCCAAAAAATAGGATACTAAATGTACCAGAGAAAAACTGGGAGAGTTTAAAATACTACCCGAGAGTAAGGAAGGCCTTTCTGAGTATGGAACACAGCTCAGAGGCCATAGGAAGAACACGTGACAGATTTCACTATCTTGAAAAAAATCCATATAGTGGAAACAAAACAAAACAAAATCCCCCCAAATACGAGCAAAATTTAACAGTTAAATGAGAAAATGGGCAAACTGTTTGCATAATGCTGGTACAGATCAGGAGAGCAGGGGACAAAGGGGGTCCTCACGCACCAGCTGCTGCCTAAGGCTCAGAGAGTGTCCCCCAGGATTGTCCTTCCCCACTGGAGCTTCTTTGCCGTGGCTACTCCAAGTGCCAGGGGCAGCGTCCAGGGATGGGTCAGTGGGAGCTGGGGCACACGCGAAGCCCAGTCTCCAGCCTCAGTAAGGAACACCGGAAGATTTCCTTCTCCCTCAGGTCCATGGAGGCTTGGTTCCCAGGAGCACGCCTCAATAAATCCCTGCCTGCAAACCTCCCTCTTAGAGTCCGCTCTCCAGGGAGCCAACCAAAGCAAGGGGATGTCCTTACGATATAGAGTATCTGCAAATTAATATGAAAAAGGCCAACAATCTGATGGAAATGTAAACAAAGGATATCAACTTGACGATTCACTGGAAAGGAAGCACAAATAACTTTCACCCTGACTGCTAAGAGCAATGCAAATTAAACCATCAGTTGGCAAAAATGAAAGACAGCACAGATCCTGGTGGAGCAGTGGGGAGACAAGTGTTCTCATCATACATTGCTGTGAGAGTGTATCTCAGGACAACTTTCATGGGGTCCAATGGGCAATAGATACTAAAACAAAAAATGCACATACCTCTAGGCCCAGAAATTTCTAGTCTAGAAATTAAGTCACATGTGCAAAGTGAAAATGACATACATGAAAGATATTTCTTGCAGCATTGTTCATAATAGCAAAAGTTAGTAAAAAGCCTCAATTTCCACCAATAGGGAATAGTTAAATAATCTATGATCTACCCACACATTTGAGGTGCAGCCATGAAAGCAACAGGAAATCCTTGTAAGAATCGACATGGGAGGCTTTCCCTGGTATTTGGTTAAATGGGAATGGAAGCTGAAGAACAGTGTGCAAAAGCCTGCCTTTTGTGCAAAGTGGAAGGGAAAGGAGATGCGTGTACACGTACTCTGTCTAGAAGGACATTCAAGGAAGGGATGGCCTTCCAGAGCCAGGAGCAGAGTGTCTGATGGTCAGGAGCAGCATGGAGACCTAGGACTTACCTGTGGTCTGTCCTTGGGGACATTGAACAATTTTGCACATAGATTATCAATCCAAAACAGAACTAAGGTCATTTGTTTTTAAAAAGAATCCTTGCCCTTGCAGGGAGGGGGAAACAGAAGTTAGTTGCTTATCTTCTACAAAAAGTAGCTTTAAAACACTGAGGCCTCTGTTCAGTGAGCCCAAGACAGTGCAACACAGAAAAGTAAAGCCCATTAATTCCGCAGCTCTGGGAGCAGCCCTCCCGGCAGGAGGGACCTGGGAAAGCTGTGGGAACAGGCCACGCGTTTAGGTGGAGGATTTAAGGAGATGTGCAGATTCAGGGGAGTTTTGCACCCTGTTAGAATTCTAGGCTGCGAGATGGTGGCTTAATTTTTCACTTCTGCTCCTGAAATAAAAGGGTTCAAAGTCCCTTCCAGGACAGTCTTTTCTCCAGGTATCTCAACATGCGATCATGTTTGCCCACGACTTCTCCCCGCACGTCACTGGACCCTTGGGACAACCCTGTCCGGCGGTCATCGCGAGTTACGGTGACCCGCTTATGGCCGAGCAAGTCCTCAGCGACGCGGTGACTCGGCTCAGGGGCCACTCCTTCCGCGGCAGCGGCTGCCCAGCGCTCTCTGCTCCCCTCTGTCTTCAGAGGGTATTCAGTGAGCTGGGCCCTCCCCGTCTGCTCCAGGGCTGGATGCGGGACTCCATTCCTGGTGCTGAGTGGTTCAGGTTTTGGGAGGGAAGGCACCTTTGGGACCGGGGCATCCCTGGCGCTGGGGGTCTGCAGCCCTGCACTAACCGCCCCGTCTGCCGTCCCTCAGGTCATCTGTGACAAGATATTCCGCCACTGGTTCTCCTCGAGTCTCTGGAGCTCGGCCCTATCCTTCCCGCTGCAGCGGCAGTTGCGGGAGGCGGTGCAGGAATGCGCGGACCCCCCGCGCACAGCGCGCAGCCCCCCGAGAGCAGCCCCCGACGTGTTCTGGAAGCTTCGGCACCTCCTCCGAGCCACGCAGAGGGAACTGCAGGAGGCAGAGAAGTAGCCGCCGCTGTGGCCTTGGGCGGGTCCCCTCGGGTTGGGTGTTGTGGGGGAGACATTCCCCTGGGCCAGCGACCGCCCCCGCGGGTGTCCCCACGCTCTTCTGTGGAGCGAGTCGCTAATGCTCTGTGGACTCAGAGCTTTCACTTTTGCAGCCTCTCAGTCAGGAGAAGGCGCAGACCCGAGGAGCCGTTGCTCTGAGGAGCGTGCTGGCGCTCAGGGCAGGAGAGTTGCAGCGGGCCTCCCTGCCCACGTGACCGCCTTTCTGCACACGTGCGTGAGCGTGTGCACATGAGCAAGTGTCGGTGTTTGCATAGGCACACTTGCATGAGTGTGAGTGCGGGCGTGAGTGTGAGTTGTACCGGCGTGTGCATGCCACGTGCGTGTGAGCAGGTGAGTGTGTGAGGCTCTGGGGTAAGGGAAGGTGGTTTCCCCAGCGTGCTTCTGGGTCAGCTTGCCTAGCTGGAATTTGGAATTACATACAATAAAAAAACGAAAGTTGCATCTTCAGAAAACATAATTTGTAAGGAGAGGATGTGTAAGGACAGAAGATGGCAGTTTTCGTTTTGAGGAGCGCATCGACTTTATGGATTGTGTTTTAGGGAGCGCTTAACCGCTTAGCTCAGCGCACCTGCCTTCTTGCCCCGGAGAATTTGAAGCAGCGCGAGTGCTGAGGTGCGGCATTGACTTCGGGCAGGGTCAGAGGCCAGCACCTTCCTGTCCACGAATACAGAGCCCTGGGCAGCACACCCAGGTGGCAGATGCCAACAGCAGAGTCCCAGGGAAGCTCCTTGCGGTCCCTCCCCGGGCAGGCGGACGAAGCCCCGGGGAGCCAGCCAGGTGCCGCTGGGAGGGAACTCGGTTCTACTGCACACCCCGGGGGGCAGCAGGTGCACCACAGGTAACCGGCTGGTCTCCCTAAAGGTAAATCCAGAAAGATGCTAGGAGAGGAAAAGGAAATTATTGATGGCTTACAAATTGAAGAAGACAAAGTGATCTGAAGTTTTTTTCTTTTTTTTAAGTTTTTGTTTATTTATTCATGAGAGACAGAGAGAGAGAGAGGCAGAGGGAGAAGCAGGCTCCCAAGGAGCAGGGAGCCCGATGCGGGACTCAATCCCAGGACTCTGGGATCATGACCTGAGCCGAAGGCAGATGCTTAACCATCTGAGCCACCGAGGCGCCCAGTGATCTGAAGTTTAAAAAAAAAATCACAGATTGACAAATTCTAAGCACCCAGTCCCTTCCCGGTGCAGACAAAGGGGAATTGCGTACTTGTGTTCATTTGGATGCATTTCTTCAGGCCCTGTCCGGGGCCCTCACCTGGGCTCACTCGGACGTCTACAAGGGAGAGAAAATCGAAGGCCCCGCCAGCTCTGGGTTCTGTGACTCCCGAGCACTCCTGTTTGAGTGCCCACGGTCACCTGCAGTCCCACCCTCGCCTGTCACCACGGGCAGAGTTTCCCAAGGGCCCTCTAACCATGTATATGAACGATTCACTCTGCATCTGGAGTCTTGGGCAGGAAGAAAAAGCCACAGCAATCACTTCTGTGGCAGAAGGGACATTGAAACTAGTCTGATGCACAGCCCTTGGACTAGTAGATTCTACAGGAAAAAAGAACTGGCTCTTGTCCACTGAGCAGAGATTCTTGTGTCTCCAGGGCTGTGCTCTGTGCAGTGGTTTTCTGTAGGGGGGTCCCTTGGAGCCCCGTGAACCCGCTGGTCAGCTTCTGTCTGGAGCAAGGTTTCCATGAAATTGGGTGTAAAACGAAGGGCCAGTGAGCGAGGGAGGGGCAGGGCTCTGCAGTCTGTGTCCCTACGACTGTTGGCTTGCAGGGGGAGAGCGGAGGGTCTCCGGCGGGCTGACCCTGGGATTGCAGCCCTTCAGTAGCCTTGGCTCTGAGCCAACTGGCCGGGGGCAAAGCTGGCTCAGGAAAGGGAAAATGTTCCTTTTCATTTAGACCAAAATGGAAGCAAGTGTTTTTGTTTATCATGGAGATAATGCAACGTGTAACTACCCAACACAGTGGTGCTTTTATTGCTGAAAAGGAGCAGTTTTATCCCTTTCCCCTGTGTTTGACCACCCCGTCTCTCTCTCTCTCTCTCTCTCTCTCACACACACACACACACACACATACACACAAAGGAGCACCCCTTTCCCATCCCACCTGGAGAATTCCATGGAACAGCAGAGACTCCTAAACTATCTGTGGTAGTTTTTGTTTTTTTTTTTTTTTTTTTTTTTTTTAAGATTTTATTTATTTATTTGACAGAGAGATAGAGAGAGAGCACAAGTAGGCAGAGAGGCAGGCAGAGGGAGAGGGAGGAGCAGACTCTCCACCGAGCAGGGAGCCCGACATGGGGCTCGATCCCAGGACCCTGGGATCATGACCCGAGCCGAAGGCAGCCGCTTAACCGACTGAGCCACCCAGGTGCCCCGGTAGTTTTTGTTTTTTAAACAATTTCAAACCCTTGCAAAACCATGCTTTAATATAATACAATCAACAAACACTGCTGTCAGCATTTAATATTTTTAATGTGGCAAGTGAGATCGTCTCTTGCTGATCTGATTGAGCAGAGTAGAGAAAACTCTCCCGAGCTGTGTGCTCAGAGGAGGAAGTCCAGCAGGTTCAGGTTCCTCCTTTTTCAGCTTTCCCAAATTAATGCAAGTGGTGCTTCATTTGTCTCTAGTCCCGCATCACAAGCCGGTTTTTACCATGTATCTTGATAAATCATGGTTAAAATTATCTTCTGATCAAGTGATTTCAGATTGTAAGCTGTTGGGTTATAGTTGAGACACGTTGTATCTGCCCAGAAATTGTAGGCGCTACTGAGCATGTGATAAAAACCTGTCAAGAAGGGGTTGGACAGCCCCCTAATGTCACATGGCTACAGACATTTCTAAACCATCCCAGTCCTCATCTCCTCAGAGGGAGGGGAACAAGCAGGTCACAGATGTGCCATCTCCAAGAAGTCCTCCAAGCCTGCCTTGGCACCACGCTCAACACCAGCCTGCCAGCCGCCCATGATGAATGCCCAGGATGTTAAATCATTGGAAGAGCAGCTATTTTTTTTTTAAAGATTTTATTTATTTATTTGAGAGAGAGAGAATGAGAGACAGAGAGCAGGAGAGGGAGGAGGGTCAGAGGGAGAAGCAGACTCCCCGCTGAGCAGGGAGCCCGATGTGGGACTCGATCCCGGGACTCCAGGATCACGACCCGAGCCGAAGGCAGTCGCTCAAGCGACTGAGCCACCCAGGCGCCCTATTTTTTTTTTTTTTAACTTTAATTTGGAAGCTGTTCTTTGAGCAGCTGGGGGTGGGGGAGTTTGGCTGGAATTTTCGGAAGCCAAGGACCCAATAAAGGACCCACGGGCACTCGCATTGTCCCAACTTTCGGACTCTGGAAGCTGTGCAGAAGTCTTCGATCCTGATGTTGACCCCGGCCCTGCGCATGTGTCTTTCCTGGGGAGGGTACTTCATTCTGCCGCAACGTGCCGAGGCCGAGCCTCCGGAGAAATCCTACGGGAGGATGTGAACCGCAGAGCAGACGCCTTTGCTGGGGTCCCCGCTTTGAGTTTCTTGATGGGGCCACCGACACGGTCTGGAGTCCCACGAACTTTGCTTCCTGTCTCTAGGAGACGTCTCTGAGCTTCGGAACATGCCCGCGCTTCCCTCTGCTTCCTCAGGGGTGCGCTGGGCCCGCCTGCCTCTCTTGCCGCTCCTGCAGGTGCCCACATCCCCAGCGTTTGCGCGGCATGAACGCTGGGGTCGGGCCATCTGAAGATTTCTCTGAGTAACACCGTTTACCAGTGTTGTGACATCGGGCAGGGTCGTTCACCGCTCTCTGCCTCAGTTTCCCCATCTGAATGCATTAAAGGTTGGAATCCCTTGTCTCGGGGGTGCCGCGGACTGAATGAGGCCATGCATGGGAGTGTGGGCGCGCCTCCAGGGCTCTGTAACCCCTAGTTATTTTCAGCCACCTGAAGCCACAAGGCGGCTTTGAGGGGGGGCTATAATGCGGCCTGCTTCTCTCCCCACCTTCTCCCTGTCTCCTTCCTCTGCAAAGGCTCCTCCCCCTCTTGGTCTAACTATCTGTGAGCTGTGATGACAGCCTCTAGGTCCTGGTCACACAGGGTTGATCCTAACCCAGGGCTTCTCGGCCAAGGGGGCCTGGGCCCTGCCTCATGTTCATGGGACGCAGAACCTCAGGTGGGCCCAGGGCAGTGACCTGTCCTTTCATAAAGGCCATCAGCAGACGCTGATGCACATCACATGTGTGGAGGCTGGTCGAGAGCTTCTGCTGTGGACTGTGCCCCACCCGGAATTCTTGCGCTGAAACCGAATTCCCTGGGGTGCTGGTGCTGGGAGGCAGGGCCTGTGGGAGATGATTAGGCCATGATGGGGGAGCTCGAGTCATGGGATTAGCGGCCTTATAAGAAGAGATCCCAGAGGCCTAGGCTCCGGGCCCTCCCCTCCCCCCTTCCCCCTCCCCCCTTCTTCCTGTCTGTCCCGTGGGTCTCCCTCGCTCTGCCCTGTGGACACAGTGAGAAGGCAGCCACCGCGAACCCCGAACAGAGCTCCCACCAGGAACCGAACCGGCTGGCCCCTTGATTTTGGACGTTGAGCTCCCACAGGCGTGAGAAACAGATGTGTGTTGTTCCTAAGACACCCAGGCTGGGGCATTTTGTTAGGGTCCCAGCTCTTGTTGCTGCTGAAAGCGTTCTCAGCAGGGCAGGTGTGCCTGCTGGCGAGCCCTCCAGGCCGGCAGCTGAACAAAGCCACGCTGCCGCGGTCGCTGCCTCCCACCCAACCCTGGGCACCCACGGTGCCTCCTGAGCAGGGCCGGCAGCAGCTCGCTTGCGGTCAGCATCACTGGCCGTGAAGAAAAGAGCTAGCTGCTCCCAGTCAATCTGAGCACGACGGGAGGGTTTGCATGCAGGAACGGCTCCCCGCCGCCTGCTTGGCCCCCCAAGAAGACAGCACACGACACACCCAGCTAGCACCCCGGCCACCGCATGTTGGGAGGCTCTGACCCTGCAGAGGCTCCCATGTGTGTACGCTCCTTCTCCCGAAGGGTCTGTTTGCTCTCAATGCCCTGAGCTTGTTAGTGCTTCAAGAGGGCGTTTCAGCCGGGGCTGCAGGCAGGGACCGGGGAGGTGCCAGCCCTCAGCTGTGCTTCAAAACCACAGTGGGGCACTGGGGCTCGGCCCCAGCCTGATTTCTCCGTCCTCTCTTTCCCTGTAATAGAAACAGGAGAGGGGGAATGTGCTGCCGTAGCTGTCTATCAAGCAAGACTCGGGACAAATGAGCAGTTCTGATTTTTAAAATTGATTAACATGAAAAGTACACAGTTGTAGCATTTATGGAGTCATTCTGTGGGAAGAAGCACACTTACTGGAAATTACAACCGCCTTGGCAAGTGCAAGGTGTTTGGTCTGCACAGTTCTGGGTAACAATGAAACAAAACATGTTTAGAGAACTTTCTGGAGAAAAGCACCGTGAGAAACACCCCAGTCTTCCCCTTTATGTTGTTCCAAAACAGCTTGTCATCTGGGTAGGTTTTCACAAGAGTGAATTTTCTCATAGCCCCCTTCAATTATTTTCTCTCTCTAGCCAGCTTCCTTTTATTGCTGTGTGTCAGGACAAGTGAACTGACGGGCTTTTGAATTGAAGTCAGCTGTGCTTATGGAAGGCTCCTGAGCTTGGTTAGGGTTCTGCTTCTCATGCGAGCTGGTTGTATAACTCTAGGAGGCAATTACTGTCTGCCTCCATCTTCTGTCTTGCGAAATGGAATATAAATGTTCTCCAGGGAAATGAATGAGATAAATAGGCTAAAAGAGTCTGGAACTTGGCAGGGGTTAATGCACAGATCAAACGTTTCCTTCTGAAATGCAGGATTTTCATCCACATTAGGCATTTAAATCAGCCCCATCGTGGCCCATGCTGCCGAAGGGAGCTCCCTAAGACGAAGGGGGGCTGGTGGGGTCTGCGGGACGTGGCCCTGTATGGGGCGGGGACCAGAACAGAGAGCAGGGAGGCATTCCAAGATAGGCATCGAAGGCACCTCGACTTATTTGTAACTCCCCAAAGGCAGTTTTTCTCTCATCTTTTCAGTCTACCACTGAAGGAACGCCGTCTCTTGGGTCAAGAACAATGTGCCTGGCCCATAGAAAACACACTGGAAAGTTGAGCAGTTCACAATGAAGATTATGATTACGAGTTCTACACAAGCAGCATGGGCTGTAACTACTATGGGGAGTTGGCCCTAGACCCAGGGCTAAGGGAAGAAGGCTCGGGTCCACACAAAGCAGGGGTAACAGAGGCTGGAGCCGGCAGGTATGATGGTGAAGCCGTGGCGCCAGGGTAGCTCTGTCTGAACAGGATTGCTTGATACCGAAAACCTGGCAACAGTGTTTTTCCCTGAGTTGTCCATGACACCTGCTTCAGGATCCCCTGGAGGCTTCTTCAAAATGCACATTCCAAGGTCTGCAATCAGGGTCTCTGGGGCCAAGGCTGCCCCCTGTCCCCAAGATTTCTGGTGCACCCAAAAGTTTGAGGATAGCCGCTCCCCACATCTGGCGACACCCTTCATTTTATGACCATAATTGTGGAGGCTGTTATCAGGTGGCCCCGGGGGAACTCGGGCGGGGGTTTGACACTGACAGCTAGTCCTTGCTCAAGCGTGCTTCCCTGACCAGCAGGGCATTTGGTTACTTTTTATATAAAAGGTCACCTTTAAATAAAATATGGCTTGTGACCAATCACATCTGCATGATAGGCATGGAGGCCCCACTGCTGGTCTTACAGCTTCTATTCCTGCTATGACTTAATATCGACTGTCACCGCCCCCTGGTTACCAAATTCCCAGCTGGCGGTCCCTGGCATTGCGGCCCTGAGCCTCCAGCTGCCTGGCTTAGCAGAGTGCCATGTGTCCCCATGTAGTTGGGCAGTGGCCCCTCTGACAGATCCTTGCTCCCTCAGTCTGAGTCCAAGGAGAATGCACTAAGCTGGTGACAAGGACATTGGTGTATGATTTAGGGAACAACTCATTGAGTCTCTCCCACTCCACCTTCGGTGCCAAAGCTGGAGGTACCCTGAAGAAATCTCTGGTCTGGGGCAAGCTGAATTCTAGGACGTTTCCTGCGGTCACATTTGCAGTAGCTAGAGAGGGGTTTCCCGCGCATACTTCTGCTCCTCTTCTTATTTGCACGACCACACCTGACGCCTCATATTTCTGAAGATGTTGGAGCTTTGCTCTGGTTTTCCAGTGGCGATGATGAGGGACTTGGAGGCTCTCGTGCCCTCCGGTCTGTGCTTCTGACGGGGGCAGCCCGTGGGAACTCTGGAAGCGTTGCCTGTCTGGAGAGGACCTGGCTGGCCTGGCTGAGATCTGGCCACTGCCTCACCTTCCCTGAAACCAAGTCCTCAAGGTGCCGCCCCCAATCTTCGGGGAGCCTGAGAGCGCAGGCCAGGCTCTGTCCATTGACAGGGCTCCTGAGACTCCAGCTCACCCGCTGGAAGGCAGGCTGTTAATCCCAAACCCTCCATTCTTCAGACTCGCTCAGCACGTCCACCCTCCATTCTTTGCTGCTGTTTTCCTTCTTCTTAATCCCTCTCGCATTTATGCCCCCAGCTCCCCGACATGCCTTTGAAGGCAGGGAGATGAATCTGGGCCATGCCCTGGGGAGCGCACTGAAGAAGTGTTGCATCATTCTGCTGCAAAATCCCCCAGATTAGTGCTGTTGGTCAATGCTTCTACTCACTATACAAACTCTTGCTTAACTTCTTCTCTGGCCACGTTTTTAATGTTGGCATTTTCTCTGAAAATATTGGGCTGAAACACCTGGAGGCCTGGAGCCCCGCATTCTCCAAGCTGCGTGTGGATGTGGGGGGGGCCTCACTTCGGCCGCAGCCTCTCCCAGGCACGGGGCAAGCCGGCACCCTCTCTGTGTGGGGGCACGGGGGTTGTGGGGGGCCTCTGTGTGTGAGGGGCTGCGGCCACCTCGGGGGAGGGGGAATCCCTCAAGCCCAGAGCGTTTCTCACGGAAGGCCAAGGCCACCGCCTGCAGCAACTGAGGGTTTGGATGGGCCTCCAGAGTCTCCCTTTCCTGGGAGCGTCTCGTTCTGAGTGTGTTAATGCGTAGGCTTTCATTCGGGGAAGGCAAACTATGAGGCTTTTAAAAGCAATTCTGATTTATTGTGGTGCTTTAGCCCTCGGTTTGCAGAACTCTATGCACCTGGGACCATGCCTCACACCCACATGGTTTCCTACAACGGTGCCGATTTCTACAACAAGGGTTGAGCAAAAAGAGGCAAAGAGCAAAAGAAATGGAGCTTGTACTTGAAGAGTAAAGTTGATGCGATCCAAGTTTTTTCCCCTGTGGCACAATATACCCAAGATTTACCATTTTAAGTGTGCAATTCAGTAGCATTATGCACATTCACCATGTTGTATGGCCGTCGCCACTATCCAGCTCCAGACCTTTGGTATCATCCCAAACGGACTCTCTGGACCCACTAAACACTCCCTCCCTCCCACAGCCTCTGGCGACCAGCACCGCTTCCTGTCTCTGCGGATCTGCCTATGCTAGGGACCTTGCAGAAGTGGACTCCCACACTTTTGTCTTTTTGTGTCTGGCGTACTTCACTGGGCATAATGGCCTCGAGGTTCATCCATGTTGTAGCGTGTCAGGATTCTCTTTTGATGGCACCATAGTTTTCCACTGTGGGGATGCACCACGACCCCACAGATTTTTGTTTCCAGATTCACTTCACTGGGCTTGGGATTGCAGATCCGAGTTGAAGTTTGATTCCACTGTGGGCCCAGTGCGTGTGAGCTAGGGCAAGTCCCCGAGCCTGCGCTGTCAACCCAGCATAATAATCCCAGCTCGGCGTCGGGCAAGGTGGAAGAACAAGATCACAAATGGTTCTCCCTGCTCCCCTTCCAGAACCCCAAGCTCAGTGCAGGCACGCTTCGTCTTATCGCACTTCGCGGATGGTGCATTTTTTTACAAACTGAAGGTTTGTGGCCACCCCTGCAGCGAGCCAAGCTATTGGTACCATTTTTCCAAAAGCATTTGTTCACTTCCTGTCTCTGTGTCACATTTTGGTAATTCTCTCAATATTTCAAAATTTTTTATTATTATATTTGTTACGGTGACCTGTGACCAGTGCTTACCACCCACTGAAAACTCAGATGATGGTTAGCATTTTTTAGCAATAAAATACATTTTTTAAAGATTTTATTTATCTATTTGAGAGAGAGAGAGAATGAGAGGGGGGAGGGTCCGAGGGAGAAGAAGACTCCCCACTGAGCAGGGAGCCCGATGTGGACTCGATCCTGGGACTCCAGGATCATGACCTGAGCCGAAGGCAGATGCTTAACCAACTGAGCCACCCAGGCACCCAGCAATAAAATATTTTTAAATTAAGGTAGGTACATTGTATTTTTAGACAAAATGCTATTGCACACTTACTAGACTGTAGAATAGTGTTAATGTAAGTCTTACATGTACTTGGAAACCCCAAAATTCATTTGACCTGCTTCACTGTGATATTCGCTTGATTGCCGTGGTCTGGAACCTAACCAGCAAGATCTCCAAGGTGGGCCTCTACTTTGTCCTGGGGTTTCCCACTGTCCTCGCGCCTGAGGTAGAACAAGGCAACATATGGAAAAGCTCTAATTCCCACTTCGCACAGGTACGCGGGCCTTCATCTTTGCAGATGAGGATGGAGGAGAGGCCGACCCTGGGCCTGGGGGCCTGATGGTGTGGCTGGGGGCCTGAGGGTTGAAGCCTTTGGGGGTCCCTGCCAGGTCTGATTGTGTGCAAACCCGCAGAGCCAATTCAGGACGAGACCCCTGGGCGCCTGGACCTGGTGGTAGCCTTGCGGGTGGAGAAAGGAGCGAGTGCGTGAGCCACACGGAGTGGGAAATGCATGGGATTTGGTGGCCGGCTTGGTCAGGGCTGAGGGCAGTGTTTGGGGACACCTACGGAGCTGGGGGAGGGTCCTGGGGTCCACGATGAGCAGCTGGTGGCCGTGCTCGAGGGGCTGGAAGACTGAGCTTGGTGGGCTGAGCGCATCCAGGCCGAGTGGATGCACACGGCGAGCAAAAGGCAAAGGAAAAAACGGCGTGAGCTCTCTGTCATCTTGGAAGGGAAATCTCAAGGAGTTGACGGGGACAGAGCGTGTTCCCCGAGGTGCGTAAGGCAGTTCTCTTTCAGGAGAGAAGCTTCGACTGCGTGAGAACCTAGCACCATCGTGAGAAGCGGGACATCCGTCAGCTATCTCAGAAAGTTCCGGAAGGACGTGTAACAACCCAGCCATGAGTGCCTGTCAAAAGCAGAGGGCAGAGGGAAGCTCAAGGACCCGCTCTGCACACGTGCGTGCATACACACGCACACACACGCACGCACACATGTGCAGGGTGCCGAGATGTCTCCCTGAGAACAGAAAGAGAAAGGGGGAGGAAGGAACTTGCCTTTTCTGTCTGCGGTGAAGCGGACTGGATGTTGATGCCACGGAAGCGTCATAAGAATTAAAAAGTTAGGGAGGGAAGTATTTTATTGTGTCCACTTTCCAGGTGGGAAGGCGGTGGGGGGGCCCCAAAAGGAAGGAACTTGTCCCAGGTCTCCAGCTAGTATCACCTGGAGCGAGGACAGGACCGGGGCCGGCTTCGGGGCCTGCAGCTCTGCTGCGTCCGTGGCCTGGCCACATGGCCACGTGGGTTGAATTATGACAGTATGATATTTAATTTGCACCTATGTATTTATTTATTTCAAACACATATAATTAGTAACTCAGGAAAGAGGCAACGACAGACGGAACGCCCGAGTCTTTCCAGCGGTCAAGTTGCCTTGGTCTGGGAGCCACGTGAGGATCACACTGAACGAGGGGTGGGGACCCTGGGGGAATGGCGGTTTGGCGAGGAAAGGAAGGGCTGTCCCGTGTCGCATGTCACCTCTGGCCCCCGGGGATACACACGTGAATTGGAGTGAGGAGCCCCCGTTTGCCCGTCTGCTCTCTCGCAGGTTGTGGGGCTGAGCGAGTGCAGACCCCGGCATGGGGGTGTCCACGCACACTAGTGACCGCGGCCACCGTGTCCTGATCCTTACTGTCGTGCAGGAGCACGCGCGGTAGGTTTGCTATGCAGACAGTAGCTTATTTAATTCGCCTCACAACCCTGTGGCTGGAACCAGCCCCTATTAGAGATGAGAAAACACCACGTTAGGCCCAATCCTCTGTCCGAGCCTGGTTCCCAAGCCGCCTTCGACCTCGGCCTCCCCTGGGCCGAGATGGAATGCTTCATCCAGAGCCGCCCGCCCAGGAAGCCCCCGCCGCGCGGCTCCCCGCTCGGCTAGCAGGCGGCCTCCGCAGACTGCCGGGATCGCGGTGCTCCCGCCCACCAACCCGAACGCCCAGCGGGTCCAGGCTGCGCCGGCGCGAGGGGCTGGCAAACAGTGTAGACCCCGGAGCAGCGCAGGATGACCCAGGTGACCGCCGGCCGAGGCGTGACTGCAGGATGGCAAGGCTCCCTCCCAGACTTGCAGAATCATGCGCTTTTTACCCTGTTTGCATGCAGCTCAGTCCCAGCATCAGGGCTCCTAGGCAGGAAGGGCCGTGAGAGTGGCCGCAGGATCTAACGCGGTTGGGGCGCAGGTTTGGGTCAGGCGTTCAGGAGACACCCGCGTGTTTACGCCGATGCACCATCACGGCGCAGCACGGGCGGATTGCTAGCGTGCACGTAACCAGAGCCGCAGGCTGTGGCGGGGCCAGGCGGCAGCTCGCCCGGACTCACCCCTGCTTCCGCCGAGGGGCCGGCTGGCTGCCCGCCCGGCGTTCGGAGCCCGAGTGGCCGTCATCAGCAGGTGCTGCTCCTGAGCACATGGGGGCAACGTCTCACAAGCCAACAGCGGAATGGCAGACTCCGAAAGTGCCCTGGGCACGACGGCAGGGAGGCGTTCAGAGCGTCCCTCAGAGACTGAGGACACGGTCTGTGCAAGGCGGGCTCTCCCCCGTCTCCGTTGGCAGGAAGAAACCAGGCAGTGTGGCCAACTGGAGTGACCGTGTCCAGTGACATTCGTTCTGCGTCCCCTCCCATGGCGACTGGGGTCCCAGGTGCCTCCCCACCCTCTCTGAAGGCGCCCCTCTCCCCAGGCTCTGTTTGGAGGAACGTCACGGAAATGGAGGAGGGGACACCCAGTGCAGGGGAGGTTCTGTCTAATTTCGGAGGAGATGCCTTCTTGGCAAGAAAAAAATGGGTACCCTCCAACTCATTAGTGAGGGGCATCACAATCATTTAGAACACGAGGCTTCAGCTACCACAGATAGCAGTGAAAGGGCAAGAGGCAAAGCTATTTATAAAACCCTGGGGCATGGTTTGCCTGAGTTGTGAGAGCTGCCAACACCCCCGAAGCAGGAGCAGGTTACAAATGCAACCTCTTCACTAAGAGCATTTTGTAGCTGGGAAAACAAACTATTACAATGTTCTGCTTTCCAGAATAAAGAAATTCACGCAGCCTCTTGGATGGAAAATGGCCAAATTATCTTCTTTAATAGCGTGACGACACACAGCTTTAAAAGTAGAGGAATCCGGTCATTTCGGAGTACTTACAATCCAGTTTGCTAGGGACGAGAGTGGGCACCTTGCTTGGCTGGTTCTGCTGGGATCCAGGAGCAGCCTACACTCCTGGGCTCTGAGCCGGGGGAGGTTTTCTCCCTCCTTCAAGGCATGATCACTTCCAGAAGCATCTCTGTTAAGGGCATCCTCAGATCTGCATCTGCAGCAATGACTCAGGTCTCCCCACCACCACTGCTCTGTTCCCTCTGGGGTCAGAACCCCAGGTGCTCACCCTGCACTTCATGGCCTCAGTGTCTTGTACTCCACCACCCCCGAGAGATGTCCTTGATAAATCCTTCAGTGAAAACAGCAAGCTGCAGAACAAATGGTCTACTACAATTCAATTTGTTTTCATTTCTAAAAATTGAAGTATAATTGGCAGTTAACAGTGTGCAGTTTAAGATAAACCATATGTCGATACACTCCATGTATCTATTGCAATATGGTTACCATCCCAACCTCGCTGACACCCGTGTTGTATTACATAATTACCATTTCTTTTTTGTGGTGGGAACAGTTAAGATCTAGTCTTCTAGCACACAATTTAATTTTTTGTTAAAGGGGAAAAAAAAACCCCACATCTGTTGTGTGTGTGTGTGTGTGTATACATACATGTATGTACACAAAGATACGTATTTAAAACTGAAAGTATATACACAAAACTCTCTCTGCAAGAAGGTAGGAAGGATGGATATCTACTTCACAAATTATATTCTGCTACATTGTATATTTCTTATTTTTCATAATGATCATTTTGGCCATTGAAAACAAATGATGATATATTGTAAAAGTAGAGGTTTTCAAAGTTTTCCAAGAGTCAGTTTTCAGTTTCCCAGGGAAACTTATTTTGAACTATTAAATTTAATAAGATTATGGGCCAAGGCCTTGGGAAAAAATACAAGTCTATAAAAATCAAGGTTATTTTTGCTCAGATCCTTGGTGCAGTTCCGTGAGTCGGGAAGCAAAGTAATTCTGCTCTCACATTCAACATGCGTGCTACTGGTCTTCAAATGACATCAGTGGTACATTGCTATTTATTTTCACGTAAGGGGCTTGATTTCATGTTTTCTGAAACTGGGATTGTACTTGTAATTATGACCCCACGCGGACACAGCTTCTATGATAGACTGCTCATCTGGAGAGAAAATTGCAGTACAGTGGACCCCTGAGCAACACTGGTTTTAACTGCATGGGTCCACTTCTATGTGGATGTTTTCCTATAAATAGAGACAGTACTGTAAATGTATTTTCTCTTCCTTGTGATATTTTTAATAACACTTTCTTTTCTCTAGTTTATTTAAGAATGCAGTATATGATACATAGGACAAACCAAATGTGTGTCCATCAGCTGTATGTCCTTGGGGGGTCTTCTGGCCAACAGTGGGCTGTTAGTAGTTAAGTTTCAGAGGGGTCAGAAGTAAGACACAGATTTTCAGCTGCACAGGATGTTGACACCTGTAACCCCAGCATTGTTTGAGATAAACTGTGTTTGAACCCCCTGCTCGTTCTTGAAATGCTTTAAAATTCAAGGCACTCTTTACTCCAATATGTTGACTAGGTGAAATTTGATTTTACTATTGATAGTGCTTCTTTTTTATGTTTTGTAGCTTTCTGAAGTATTTAATCTCCTATTTTATTTTTTAAATAAGCTATAAACCTTAAATATCATATGTATATATATGTATGTGTATATATATATATATACACACACACACACACATATATATAAATAGAGACTAATTATATGTCTTTAAAATCCCTTTCTCTCTCCACAAACATAGGGCAAGTTTCTGGCTATCATTAGAGTGTCATTGATCAAGGGCATTGGAGTTGTGAAGCTTTTTCTTAAGACTTTCAAGATACAGTTAGAAAAAAAAAACAAAAAACAAAAAAGCAGGAAAGAAAGCAGGCTTGTAAAACTTATGACAGTAATTCACCAAAAGTACCTTTGGGGTCTTTGATACTTTATTTCACTTTGGTTTGGTTTTTTATTTTTCTGCTTGAGGATACTTGAGAAATACATTAACGCAAACCACAGGCAAAGGCTGTGGTGATAGATTTGCAATCCTTTTTGGACGGAGAGAGATTATGACTAAGCATACGTGTTTGGGTCCAACATTAGCTGGTGTGCAGGAGTTTGCTGGAAATGTACATACGCACATCTGTGTCTTGGCCATACCTTTGTTCTTGGATCCATCTTCACGACTCTGTTCTCTAGAGCTTCCTGGGACTGTGACCTCCCCACAGGGGGGACCATAATGGGAGGGGCTCATGCGAGGACAGGAAGCACCATATGGTCACTTGGAAAGTTCATGGTACAGTGGGTGAGGAATTTTCTACTTGAGGTCAATGGTGCAACTAATTTTCAGGTCCATCGGCAGGGGCGTCGGAAGACAGCTGTTCTGCTGTTGCTTCTCAGGGTCCGTGGGGGCTCATAATAAATTCTAATGTGGGTTTTCCTTGGAACATCTAGGCCCGAGATCCCTGATCACGTTGTCAATGCAGCTTGACTGAATGGCTGAGTCTGAAGATTAAAAGAGGAGGCTCATTTTTAAATAATAAACTAATAAACCAGAAGGTTTAGGTGCCTGCTCTAAGGAAATAGGTGGAACGTGTTTGGTTTGGAGAAGGAAGCTATAATCTTAGCTATTCATTTATCCATCCATTGATCCAAATATCATCCATCCCTATCTAACTATGAATGATAGTATTTCCTTACAAAAGAAATAGCTTGCGTAGAGTTTGAGAAAACAATATTAAGATGGTATTATTTTGGGGGACTGACATCCATGGAGACGTTGCAAGTATAAATGACAGGCTCGCACAGGATTTGGGGGGGGGGACCATTCACAGTGGGGTGCCAAGTCTGTATGGCCACATGAGTGGAGCCCATCAGCCAAAACTTGCAGAACATTCGGTGCTGGGAGTGAGACAGTCAAGAGTCAGGGGAACAGGTGTGGAGTCCTCCCTGACCCCTCTGCCCATCGTGGGAATTTTCTTTGAAAATGCAGATGTTTTGTGTGGAATTGAAAGGACAGATCACATTCTCCCACGTCCCACCATCCCTTCCCCCCACCCCCAAGCTGAAGAGGATGGTCCAGCCTCCTAGGCTTTTGTAAGCACCGTTTTGAAGTTTTACCTGGGTCTTTGTGAGGTCAGGACAGCCATGCTTAGGAGGGAGATGCCTCAGAAATGGGTCCAGTTCTTGTTCTCGGCAGGCCCAAGGAAGCAGAACCGGGGAATGTCTGAGGTGGTGGTAGGACTGAGCAGGTGCACCATAACCACGGGGCCGTGATGCACTCACAGCTTCCTAGGCGGCGTGACCTTGTAAATGGTTCTTGGGAAAATGTTAGCGTTCCTCCATTTGGCTCTGGCTTTGGCTTTGCTGCTGCTCGTCGAGGCTGAAATGGGAGCATGTGTGCGCACACGTGTATGTTGGTATTGGCTCCATAACTGGGGGAAAAGGATGAGGAGGAGCCCACACGCACCTAGTCTGTTCTCGAATATCCTCAGGGCATATTTGGAAGGCAAACCCCAGCAGGGGGATGGGCACCAACCACTGGGGTGAGAAGCCATCCTGCTGCCCAGCCGCTTTGTGATGGGAGCACTGACGGTCTTAGTGGTTTTTTGGGCGCTCGCTTCCCCTTGGACTTGGGGCAGCTGTGCTATCCTACCCTGTTGACAAATCTCGCTCGCTACCTGGTAATTTCCCTTAGTTGTCGTTCTAAAACCTTGGGGGACTCTGCTTCACTTTCACGAGGTGGCGGTGAAAAATGTGGAAAATGGAGGGCTGAGGCAGAAAGGCAGGGGAGCAGGCCCGGAAGAGGAGTGCTTGGTGTCCCCAAGGCTAGGACTGGAGTTCTAGGGAGAATCCTGATGGGGGTGGGGCCAACAGAGAAGCAGCTGTGGAGGGAACAGGGCAGCCCCTGGCCGATGAACTGAATTTCACATAAAGAGTGAAACCACCCTGGGGCACCTGGGTGGCTCAGGTGGTTGAGCATCCAACTTGTGATTTTGGCTCAGGTCTTGATATCGGGGTCATGAGATCGAGCCCCACATGGGGCTCCACCCTCAGCACAGAGTCTGGTTGAGGTTCTCTCCTTCTCCCTCTGACCCTCCCCCTTCAAATAAATAAATAAAATCTTTTTTTTTTTAAAAAAAGGAGTGGAACCACCCAAAACCTTTTGTCGACTAGGAGGGGACCCCAACAGTCAATTAATGGTCACAAATAGCTTATAATGCTGGGTAAATTGTTGAAGGCCAGAAAAATCCCCCATGTGAAACCACAGAGAGGAAAGTGAGTATTGTTGGCAGAATGAGCGATTGAAGGGATTCTTGCAGACTGGACCTAATTTCTGGCGGCGTGATAATCAGCTCAGGGGATAATGGGAATGCGGTGAGCTAGAGTATCTCTCTGCTTCTTTTGAGCATTTGTGGTTTCTCTCTCAGAGAAAACCAGCTGCTTTTATAGCCATGTATTGTAGTTCTATTGGCTCCTATTTTTTTCCCACTGAAATCATACACCAACTAATTATTAATAGCTCAATGTCAAGGCAGGAGGAAGTATTGATCCAAAGAAAGCACTTTTCTCAATTGCTACCAGCTTTGGAAATTGAAATTGACAGTAAGCCTTCTGGTTCCTTGCAAGAAATACACGGGAATCAGAAGAAGGCTCATTGGGGGCTAAAAAAAGAAACCGGTTGGGAAAGAAAAGCTAAACCAGTAAATGAAAAGTGGTGCAGATGGATGGTTGGGTGGACAAGAATACGTCAAGGAGAGAGGCTCCCAGCACTGGCTGACCCTGTCGGGATGTCTGCTGTAACGCGACTGGAGCGTATCAGTCATTCATAAGGGATGGCAAAGTAGCCTTCATGAGTGGGTGCCATGGGCTCTACCCTGAAGACTTCTCCATAAATTCCCGGCCTCGTGGGTGGAGCTGGTGGGCTTGTGAGCTGCTCTCTCCACTCCCAGAAGGAGGGAGCCTGGAATCTGTTACAGTAGAACTTAGTGATAAGAGAAGGTGGACTGGTGCTTCCCGCAGGTCTGTGAAGGAATTCTGCTGGTCCCGCATGATGCTCAGGGAGATGCTGTGGGAGCAGTGAGGCAGGAGGGGCTGTTTCCACACAGTCCCAATGGGTCCCGCAATTCGGTGCGGGCTCCATTAAGCCCCATGCAGCCGTCTTCCTAACACCCACCAATGATCTCACCATCTTTCTGCTTTAAAATCCCCATTGTCTATAGAAGAAGTTAGTGTGAGCTTTTAGAGCTAGTCTCAGTTGAATGGAATCATCCTAGCTCTGCACCAACCATGTCGTTAAAAGAAGAAGAAAGCAAAGACTATTCTTTAGAGCGGTTTTAGGTTCACAGCAAAGCTGAGCAAAGTCCAGAGTTTCCGTAGACTCCCGGCCCCACCCATGCACGGCCTGGACCACTATCCGCGACCCCCCCACCCCAGACAATGAGTTTGTTACAACGGAGGGACCGACACTCATGTGTTGCCATCATCAAAGTCTGTGGCTTGCATTAGGGTCCCCTCCGTGGGTTTGGACAGGTGTATAATGAGCACCCACAGAGCAGCTTCCCTGCCCCGGAAACCATCCGTGAGCCGCCTGTTCGTGTCGGAAGAGGGCAGCTTGCAGGGAGCACAGAGAGGAGGGTCAGGGTCAGAGACCCGCTGGAAATGACCAGAGGTTGGGTTGGAGGTTGGAGGTTGGATTCGAGTTCCCCACCTTTAAGGGAACCTTTCAGAAAAACTGGTGGGTGACAGGATGGCATGGCCATATGTAGATTCAAAGATCAGGGCTTTGTGTCTGTTTTCTTCTCTTCTATATTCCAGTGTCTGGCACATACTAGGTGCTCAATAAACGTATGTCAGGTGAACGAGCCAGACTCAACCTAGAGAAGAGGGAATTTAAGTTGAGCCTGATGAAGGCTTCCCTGGCCATGATTGTTATCAGCCCCTGGAACTGATCACGAAATCCTCTATCTGGAGGAAATCAGGTCTCTGGAGCTGAGCCCGATTCAACACCGATTTTGTGAGGGTTAGAAATGCGGGGTGTTTGGCAGTAAACAACTGGTTTCTTATATTATCCAGTCTAGAAAGCAGCAGATACACAGTTCACTTTAAAAACAGAGGGAGGCAATACGATGGGAAGTAACAGTGGAGGTGTGTGCAGCAGACCCGCCATGGGCTGGCTGAGCACGAGGCTTCCCGGGAAAGCACGTGGGCTCCCCCCGCCCCCAAAGCAGAATCTCTGCTTTTAAAAAAAACAAGTCTTCCCCATATGATTCTGATGATCAGCCGGCTGGTTTGCCAAAGGCCGGTATAGAAAAATCATCAAATAGGACGCCTTAAAAACAGACTAATGCTCATCAATTTAAAGTGATGTAGATATTCTTTGGAGGATGGGGCCAACTTCATGCTGGTAAACTGAGGCAGGTCCGCTGGAGTGGGTGAGGGTGCCCCCTCACAAGCATGCCCTGCATCTCCCACCCTCCGCCACCTGCAGATTAATTCCGGGTCCGGAGCACTGCCCTCCAGAGAGGCAAACACTCATTTCAGGGAGTTACCCTATCCCCTGATGCACCTGCTTTGTCTCCTGCAGCCTCTGAACCAAGTACCACCAACTGAGTGGCTTAAAACAACACACATTGATTAACTTACATTTCTGGAGGCCAGAAGCCCAACACCAGTCTCACTCTGCTGGAGTCAGGGTCCTGGCAGGGCTGGTTCCTCCTGAGGTTCCCGGGGAGAGGCCCCCTTGCTCACCGCCTCCGGCTTCTGGTGGCCCCTCCACACCCACTGCTGTCCACCTGGTCGCACTCCCTCCTCCTCTTCCTCCGCCGATCGCCCTCTGCCTCCCTCATAAGGAAAGACACCTTTGCTGCCCTGTAGGCCCGCGGGACCCCAGGGTCATCTCTTCATCTCACGGTCCTTAGTCTGCTTCCATCTGCGAAGTCCCTTCCGTCGTATCAGGAAGCGTTCACAGGTTCCAGGAGTTAGGACGTGGACATCTGAGGGGGCACCGGCCAGCCCCCCACCACACCAGTCCAAATGAACCAACAAATGCGGGCATTTAACAAGGTCACTCACCTCCTAAGCATAACTAAAATCAGCTGCTCCGAGTGGTGAGCGTTTTGTTTGACGGGAAAGTGAGCTGCAGAGCCGGGGACAGGATTGGGAACGCAAGCAAAGGCCACCGGGACTGAGGACACAAAGCCCAGCGCGGGCAGTGCGGGGGGGGGAAAGGGGCAGGAAAGCGCCGGAGGCCGGTGTCACCTGCTTGTGCAGGGAGGTGTCCAAGCGAGAGGCGAGTGTGTGAACTTCTCTGCCCACCTCTGCGTGTGACCGTGAGGCTGGTGGGCACGGACGGTGAGCGCCGTGGGCGCAGAAGCGTGCAGCCAATGGTAGCTACGAACATCGTGCTTCAGCCCGTCCCCAAAAGCCAGCTCTCTGCTCAGCTACCAAGCTCCCAGAAGGAGATCCTCGATTTTCACTTCACGTGTTTCGTCCTGTTAACCTAAAGCCACACTGCTCTGAGAAACTGCATTCTTCAGCAAAGCAAGATTTCATGAAGGTGAACAGGAGAGTTCGTAAGCGAGACTAGCAGATTACAAATCACCAAGAGCCTTTCAACAAGGCCTGATGGTGAGGTTGGAAGGAAGGCAGTGTTTTTTAAAAATACCTCAAGATTATGAACAGAAAGTCTTTGACCTTAAATAACTATTTAAAAAAGAGACATTTTTCCTTTAAAACAATAAGTAAATAATATTTTTGTCTTGGACACCAAATAAAGTCACTTAAGATGAAAAACTCCTCTGAGCTGCTAATGCTTGGAAGCGACTTAAAAATGGGTGTCCACAGCCCCTACCCTGAGTGTGTGGGAATGTGTTCTCTCTCTGTGAGCTTTCCAAAGGGAAAATGAGCTGTGGGACCGGCAGGAAGCCAAGAGGAGAGCCCGAGGGAGGTTATCGCCACCAGGGCCTCTGGAGAGTGGGGCAGGATCTCAAGGGGCCACTCGTGTCCGTGTCGGAAAGGGAAATGCAGGAGTGGTGACATGTGTAGCTGGGCCCCTGGACAGACCCCTGCCCCCGCTGGCTCAATCCCGCCCCTCCGGCTGCTCTCAGAAGATTCGCCCTCCATGACACGGAGAACTGAACGAACGTGCCAGCTTGGGGCCCGGGCCCCGCACTGGTGTCCCCACGAGAGGCCCACGGCGCAGACTGGGACGCTCACACCACTGTGGTTAACCTTGAACCACACACTGACTGAATCTCGTGCTCCTGGACTTCACGGGGCCTGAACCCAGCACCGTGCCGAACTGACAGGTGGATTCGGATCCCGTCATCACTCCTGCATGGGGCCCTGCATCCGGGGCCCCTTCCTCTCGTCGCCGGGCCGCTGCCTGGTGCTGGGGTTCGGGTCTGGCCCACGGGGCTGCCGCACGGGGGCAGGAGGAAAAGCCGCTGTGGCCCCCACGGCCGACATAGCCCAGATTCTTGTGTCCAGAGCCTTCGGCGTCCTGGCTGGGTGCTCCGGAGGCTTTATCTAGAGAGTGGCCCTGTGGCTGGAGACCAGTGACAACAGTGGAGAGACGCTCGGGGTCTGGTCCTCGTCCAAGTCAAACGGCAGAAATCAGGGGAAAGTCGAGCCCAGGCCGCGGGGCCATTAGGACCCGACTGAGAAAACACGCGAGGACAGACGAGCCCGTCTGCATCTTCTCCCTCAGCGCCCCTGTCAGGTGGCCTGCAGAGCTTTGGGTGAGGCCGCCTCGGCTGACAAAGGAGTCTCACCCCCGCACATGCATGGCTTTGCCCGGAGCACGTTGTGAGTTCACATTACTGTGTCTGTTTGAGGGGAGTCGAAGGGAACAAGTCTGTGACGTCCTGATGATCACCCAGCCAGGGCCCCCGAGCGGGGTCCCCACACCATCCGGGATGCTCTTAGAGGGCGCATGTAACCCGGGACACAAGCACTCATGGGGAGCCTCAGTTCCTAGTGCCATCGCCTTGGGGATTAGGCTTCAAGTTATGAATTTTGAGGGGACACGAACATTCAGACAGTAGCGATATCCTCTTGAAAATGCTAATCCTTAAAGCTTCGCTCCTGTGCAGGTCTCCTTCCTGAGACAGAAACCAGGGCATCATTTACCACCTTTCCCACGCAGCAGGTGTACCTTCCTGTTCGGACACCGGGCTGTGCTGGGAGCTGGGAGGCGGCCCGGCTTCTGGGATCTCCAGCAGCTTCCCCGAAGGCTTGTAGGATGAACGCGGGTGCTTCCCTGCTGTGCCAGGGGGACAGGATGACCGTGAGAACAATAGCAATGATCTTTATTAGTCATTCTACATCTTTCTCTCCCTTTACAGATAACCAGCAGAAGAGGCCTTTTTGGTGGTTTGTTACCTGTTAGTGGCTGTTACTACATTTTGTGTGTTCTTCACCTACTGCCCTCTGGGGGTGCGGCAGGGGGCCCAAGTCTTGGGCTACGAAGCTGGGGGTTCTAGAGAGGGCAGGAGAAGCACTTTCCCAGTGCTGAGGCCCCTCGGTGGGTGGGGTGGGGATGGAGACAGGCAGGGCTGTCTGGGTGAAGGCACTGCATGGAGAGCCAAGATGGCACCAGCCAGCACAGGGTGACGGGCACAGTGGGGGCCCGCTCCATTGCTCCCACTAGGGCCCTGTCCCCTGGGGCTCAGCTGTAGGCTCCCATATGACAGAGACCCGGGGAACAGAGATCTGCGGAGGGCTGAAAGGGGCTGCCGGATCTGATGTAACAACCCTACTCACTGATGAGCCCCGCAGACATTCACGCTCTCGGCTTTGCCCCCACTCACCCTGGCGACTCACGTCCTGCCTTGTGGACCCCAGAGCAGGGAGCTAATCAGTCTGCTTGGATTGGGGAACGAGTGGGCATCCATCCAGTCCCCTGAGCCCCTGAGTCAGCATGTGCATAATGAGCTCCTTTCTGCAGTGATGAAGGCGGAAGATAATCAAAATCAATTGCAGGAAAACATTTCAAAAGACTCCGTCTCTCCCTCCTTCTGCCCCACCTCCCCTGCACCCTCTACCCAACTCCTTTCTCCTTTCTTCTCCTTCTTCCTCCCCTTCTCAGTTCTGCTCCCCTCTGCTCCCTAGCGAGGCCATGAGACTGTCATGGGGCGGGGGAGGGGGGGCTGGATGGGGGCCCACCCGCCAGAGAGCTCCTTTATCCTGGCTTGGAGGGGGGGATGGGCTGCCCTGCAGTGCCCACAGTGGAGAGAAGACACACCCAGGGTACGTAGCTCTGGGAACCGGATACCCTGCACAGGGATGGGCCACCCACCGAGAGCAGCTTCAAGCTATTTGGGTCATCAATGAGATCAAACGAGGCATTATAGTCCAGTGAATGGCAGGCTCTGAACAGATGTGTAAGTAGCTTTTGCTGGAGTCCCAGCGTCCCAGAATCCCGGGGTTGGAAAGGACCTAAAGCCATCTGTCTAATCGCTCAGATCAGCTAATTGCTGGAATTCCCTCTGGCAGGTTTCCTGTCCCCTCAGCTCTGTCAATACCTGAGCTTTTCAAGCGCCCAGGAACTCAGTCCCATGCAAGGGGGCCCGGTAGCCTGTTCTAAGTTGTATAAAAATTTCTCAGATGAGTCAAAATCTGAGCTTCTACCCGTGAATCTTGTTTTACGCCTGAGGCCATGCAGAATAATTCTCCTTCCACTTCCATACTCCTTTGTTCAGCAAACATTTGGGAGGTTCCAGAGTGCCCTAGTGGCCAAGAACAGAGACTTTGGACAGAAGTCAGGCAGAATTTCCCGCTTTGCCATTTTCCAGTGAGTGACCCTGGGCAAGTGACTTAATGTCACTGGGTGCAAGGCTGTGCATTTTTAAGTGGAGGTTAAAGATACACTTCCTTCCAGAAGCTGTGAGAACTGCAGGAGACATCTGCATGGCATGTGCAAGGGGAAGCTGCCCGTTGCTTGAGCGTGCAGGTGGGGCCTGGCACGGTGTTGGATCCTGAGATCCAAAGGAGGCACAGAGCCTGCCCCTGCTCCCCACCCAGCAGAGCACTGCAGCTTGCAGGCTTGAGGAGCGGCCTACTAGCGCTTGGACAGCATCTTTGGGTTTTTGTTTTTTAGCTGGACTTCGTTGTTTTATCAATTGAAAATTCCACCTCTGCCCCGTGACCTCAGACTTCTGGTCAACATGACATGGTGGGTGGGGCTGACATGGGAGACCCCCCCCCCCCATCATAGTTTGACCCTGGTCCAACCACAGAAAAATGCTTGATAAAATAACAACACTTTTGGAAATGCAGATCCAGGCTGAAAATTCTCCAGGGCCAAAGAGAAGGGAACTCAAAGCTGCAGCTGAGAATCATAATGGAAACTCAGTGGGCTGAGAGGTTCTCAGAACTCTGCCTCACCTGCAGGAAGGAGGAGATGAGGCCAAAGGCACCCTCTCACCGCTGCCCCGTCCACTGTGCACAGAGTTGGAATCTGACATTCATAGGAAGCCAGGGAAGACTGTCCCATCTGTGAGCAGGGTTAAGAAAATTCTGCCCATCTGCCTGGGATTATGGCTCAGAACCACGCCTCTCCCTCCGGGTCACAGGTGGAAACAGAGTCAGCAGAGGTCTGGGACACTTGCAGGTGCAGGGTCTGAATCACACCACCTGTGAGGTGCAGAAACCCCGAGCTGAGAAATTCACCTGTGAACCTGGTCCAGCACTGGTGAAACCCAGGGAGCCCTGCAGGATGTCCCCATATCCCAGGGCAAATGCAGGGACTTAATGTGGAAATAGTTCATACTGGCGTTGACTTCAGGGCCAAGTAGTGCGCATCACGCAAAGAAACAAGGTGCTGCTTGAGAGCAAACGGCTGCAGCGGCGAGGACAAAGAACCTCCCTGGAAGCACCAGGAAAGAGCAGTCTGGAAGAGACGTCCAGGTACCTATGCTCGAACTCTCAAAACCGAGGCGGCAACGAACAAGCACAGGAAGACCCAGGAAGGAATGAGTAGAAATTCTAGGATAGGAAGTATGGTTATTCTAAAGAAAACTCAGTAGACTGCAGCAGGGTAAGCTAGATGCCACTGAAGAGAGAGCTGATGAATGGAAGAACATGCTGGAGAAGCCCGCTCTCAGCACAGCCAGCCAGAGAGGGGAAAACTTGGCAGAGAAGCCGAGCAACGTGTCAGACCAAGTGAAGACGTTCAGCGCAGGCCTACGGGATATGTCGGTGCGCTCCCTCAGAAGGAGGGAGTGCACAGAATGGGGAAGGTGAATTTGAAGAAACAGAGGCTGAGAGTTTTTAGAATTTAAGGAAGACAAGTCTTCAGGGTGAAGAAGCACACAACGTTCCTGCAGGGAAAATGAAAACAATTCCACTTTTAGATTCACCATAATGAAAATGGTAGATTATTAAAAATAAAGACAAACTTTAGAAAGAAGTAATGTCCCTTATAAAGGGATGACAATCTGACTGAAAACAGATTTCTCATCAGTAATAACAAATACCAGTAAATAATGTTGAGAGAAAATCATTGTCAGCTTGGGGTTCTGTCCTCAGCTGCCTTATCAGTCAAGAACGATGGTGAAATAACACTTTCAGTCTAAGACATTTGCCAGGCTAAGCCCTTTCTGAAATAATCACTACAGGGTGTATCCAGCAAGAAGGGAATGGGACTCCTGCAAGACAATGGGACGATTTGTTAAAAAGGAAAATTTGGGGAAACTTAAAAACAAGGCAGGATTAAATTAAGAATAATGTGGAAAATGGGAGGCAATGAGGAATGAAGACCTTCTGAGGGGAGTGGTTTTGTTCCAGAAAATGACAGGAATTTTAACTAAATTTAATTTTGAATGTGAAGAATGAATTGCGGGATGATTTCATGGAGAACCCTACTGTGCAAGGAGAGAGAGAGAGAGAGAGAGGGAAAGAGAAAGAGAGAGAGAGGAGGGGGAAAGAGGGGGAGAGAGAGAGAAAGAGAGAGAGAAGCATTTACCTTAGATACTGAAATTTAAAGGACTTAAATCAGGAAGTTCAAGTCAACCAGACTTTCTGGGGAGAAAAGCCAAACTTCACCTTTTTATTAAAATTCGAATTCCAGTCTTCTGTCTGGGTAATAAGTATTCAAATAGATGCCAACCACCTGGAGCAGCTCAAGGGAAATGTGGGTTGTGTTTGTTTAGCTCAGCTAAGGAGGATGGCAGCATCGGTGTTCACACTCACCAGGATTTTCGTGGAAGACCAGGGCATGTGTCATGGACTTCTTGGTGGAGGCCACCTGAAACGGGGAGTCTCACAGAGGCTCACCAGGGCCAATCCGTGCTAACCATTTTCTGGAAGAAGCTGTGACCCCTAAGCAAGAAAGGGACAGGCAGCTGCCATCAATGATTTGGGTGGAATCAGCGTTAGATAATCAATCAATCAATCTACCATAACTCTGCATGGTCTTATTTGCCTCCTTTAGCATTACGACTTGGAAAACTCCCTGAAGCCAGAATCCGCTGGACTGGAAAAGGCTGAAGCTCCTCCGGAGGGCTCGCCCTTCAGAACAGTTTGATTCAGGAGGATGGGGGCAGAGTTCCCTGGAGGGTGGAGCCAGCCCAGAGGGGCAGATACATCAGGAGTTAACACTCAGGGCTTTCAAAAGCACCTGCTTTTTAAGAATGCATGTGAAAATAGAATAGAAATAGAAACTGTAACTTCCCAACCAGGAGAGAAAAAAGAGGGGAACTAAAGAAAAATTGATAAATCAACAGAAAATAGAAAGGCAGAAAAAAAGGAACCAAATAAAAAGGAAGGCGAATAGGGAGCCAAACGCCAGGCAGAAAGAAGTCCACGTGGTACTGAACACACGTTGGAGCCAGTGCGGTAATGTAAGAAGAACAGATAAAAATCAGAAAAATTGGAAAAAAGGAATAAAACTGTCATTCTTTTTTATTTATATGATCGCATATGTAGAAAACTGGAAAGACTTTAGGATTTAGAAAACTCAAGAGAATTAAAGAATAAAAAGTATCAATCAAGAACTAATTTTTTTTTTAAGATTTTATTTATTTATTCATGAGAGACAGAGAGAGAGAGAGAGAGAGAGAGAGAGAGAAGCAGGCTCCCAAGGAGCAGGGAGCCCGAAGCGGGACTCGATCCCAGGACCCTGGGATCATGACCTGAGCCGAAGAAGGCAGACGCTTAACCATCTGAGCCACCCAGGCGCCCAAACTAATTTTAATTAATATAAAATTTAGCCATTTTGCAAGAGGTCACAAATGATTACAAAATGTAATTGGTAGAGATGTTGCTTATAATAGCGAAACTAGCAACAAAATACTTAGCAATAAGTTTAATAAGAGACGTGTACACCCTTTATGAAGAAAATGATACAATTCTAAGGACCTAAAGAAGACTTAAGTGGAAAGACCTACAAAGACCATGTATTCACAGACATATTATGAATATGTCAATTTTCCCTCATAGTTGCTACTGCTGTGTAAAAAATTCCTTGAACTTAGTGGCATGAAAACCAGACATTTTTCTATGCTCTCACTCTGTGCATTAAGGTCTGGAAAGGCCACAGCAGGCACTGAACCGCTCCTCCTGTGAGGCAGGAAGACACACTTCCAAGCTGGTTCCTTCCCTTGCAGTCTGGTGCCCGGTCTGAGCACGGCCCTGAGCCCCTGCACGTGGTCTGGTCGGGGCCTGGCCTTCTCATGGCTGCGCTAGGTTCTGAGCAGGAGTGTGCAGATACTATCTGATCCCAAGGTAGAAACTTCGTGGTCTTCATGGTGCAAGAACATTCTTGTTACTAATATCCCTTCCATAGTGTTCAAAGAAAAACAAAGCGGTCCTAGATAGCAAGAGAGAATGTCCTGCTTATAACACTCACGTACACAGGGATGAGGGGTCGGTACCCTGGGGCTCAGGTGCTGTCTGCAATCTCTCCATTGCTTGGGTTTCATTTTTTGCTCTCGCTCTTCAGCATGAGTAGATGTCTGTGCTTTGTAAACCTAAGCAGTCTATTTATCTTCTTGATTTGCTCAGTTTTTAAGATAAAACTGTGTATTTATTGCCTGCCTTGGAAAACAGACAATATGAATGGATATCATAAGCCACCGCAGGGAAAATGACGGTGGCATTTCTAGAATGAGAGTGACAACTTCCATGCACGCTAATTATAGGTGTATGGGTTTCCTGATTGCTCTCTTGGAGGGGAAGGTACTACACAGAACAAGGCTGGAAAACATGCAGATAGAAGCAAGCCTTTCCACTCATTTTCTGGAAATTGAGAAAATGTGTCATCAATGGTTTGTGTAATAAAGTGTCTGAGGTTATTGCAAAATTGACTATTTCTCAGTGGAGGTCATTCTCTGACCATTCCTTCACGGTTACAATAAATATATATTTGATGTGATGAAAAAGTCCTCAACATGAGAGGACTTAACTTCCTATCTTTTAGAAAAAAATAGAGAAAAGAAAAGGTGGCACAAATTAATTCTTCTCCAGTTGACTTTTGAATGTGATGATATAGCAGCTTTTAAAAATTGCTGATACAAAGGGCCAACAAGCTCAGGAGATGCTCAACATCTTAGGCCATGAGGAAATGCACGTCAAAACCACAATGAGGGGCACCCAGCTGGCTCAGCCAGTGGGGCACGCAACTCAGTCTCAGGGTCGTGAGTTTGAACCCCATGTTGGGCGTGAAGCCGCCTTAAAATACAAAAGCCACGCAGCGAGACACACTCTACAGCCGCTAGGATGGCCGTCATAAAACACGATGGAAACTGACAAGTGTTGGCAGGGATGTGGAAGCCCTGGCCCGGCTCACACGCCACTGGTGGGCATGCAGACGTGCAGCTGCTGTGGAAAAGTTTGGCAGCTCCTCAACACGTTAGACAGAGTGACCAGATGCCCCGGCAATTCCACTCCGGGGTACATACTGAAAAGAATTGGAAACAGACGTTCAAACAAATACTTGCACATGGATGTTCATAGCAGTGAGACTCATGATTGCCGTGAGGCAGAAACAACCAAAATGTCCATCAGCAGGTGGACAGATGAACACCGGCTGGCTCTCCACACAGTGCAGTGTCGCTTGGCCATCAGAGGGAATGAGGCACTGCACATGCTACCATTCGGAGGAAACTTGAGAATGTGCCGTGTGACAGAAACCAGGTACCAAAGGCCGCGTGTCATAAAGATGCCTCTACGGGACATGTCCAGAGCTGGCAAATCCAGGGGGACAGAGAGCACATCAGTGGGTGTGTGGGGGGGAGCGAGATGGGGAGTGACTGCTGAATGGGTAGGGGTTTTATTTGGGGGTGATGAAAAAGTTCTGGAACTAGGTAGCGGGGATGCACATTGTGAGTATACTGAATGCCAATGAATTATACACTCCAGGTGGTTCAAAGGGTAAATTTTATGTCATGTGTATTTTACTAGAGTAAAAGAATTGCAGACCAGAAAGCAGAGATGCAGTATTTTTCCAACACGCAACTCAGGGTAGACGGACTTCTCAGTTTCCTGGACAGGCTTCTCCCGGAGACAGTTGCCTTCTAGCTGGGCTTGGGACACAAGACTACGTCTGAATCAGAGGGCAGAGATACTGCTGCTGTGCCTCATGCCAAACAAAACAGAAAAATACACCCCCAAAATTCAAAAACAAAAAACAAAGATTTATTTCATACACATAGAGCCTAATTTTTGGAATTGAAGGTCCTTTGGTAGCCAGGGTCTGTGGGCTCCACTGAGAAGGCTGGTTCGAATCCATGATCACTTGGGGGCAGAATTTCCAGATGTGGCTGGGAGTGAAAAATGGGAGCTATCCCCTTTTCAGAAGAAGAGCAGCGGCAATGATGGAGGTGAGGAGAGGATGAGGGGCAGGCAGCAAGAGCTCCAGACCCTGCAGAGCTGGGCGGAGAGGGCTGCTGGTCACTTCTGAGAGCCCTGCTGTGGAGCTGGTGTGCTATAGTGATGGGTCTCCCCTTCCAGAAATGTGCCCAGGAGGAATCACAGCCTGAGGCGTGTGAGTCTGAACAGTGTAGGTTGTCCTGTTTTCTCTGTTGCAATGCCCCTTCTTTCGCCTGCAGACTTTTGTTCACGCCTTAAGACTCAATTCCAGCAGGAGCTCCTTGGGAACCCCTCAGCACTTGCCCAGCCAGAATCCGCCCCACTTGCCTCCATCGTTCATAGACCTTTCTGTATCTCCTCACTGCAGCTTTGTTAGGTTAGTAACTCACAGCCATGCTTGCTTTTGCTTCACTCCACTCCATCAGAGACCGCTCAGCTGGTCTGCAACGGCCATTCTCTTCTTCCTTAAAAATAGAATCCTAATTTTATTAAGAAAGTTGGTGCACTTTTTTGGCCCTTCCCACCTTCCTAGTTCCAGCTGCCTGGAAAGCTTACATGATGACTGGAGGTCCAGCAGCTATTCTGGATAATAAGGTGTTCTTGAGTATGGAAGCCATTGCTTGGACAGTGAAGCATAAAACTTCAAGGTGGTTGGAACTTATTGTCATAGACCTGTCATGGACCATCATGGACCAGCCTTGGACTGCTTATGGACTTCCTTAAGAGAGGAATACATATTATGTCAGTTAAGCCACTATTATTTTGGATATTTCCATTATATGCAGCCCAATTTGAATGTTAAGTGGTACACTTGCATAACCTTGCCCCAAAAATTCTCCCACAAATTCCAGAAGCATGGATGAATAATGTTCATTTTACTGAACACTGGAGAAGGATGTTATATTGCAAATCACATGAATTTGTAAAATCCCTTTAAAACACTTCTGTTCTTTCTCCAAGATTCTTTTCCCTATAGCAGTGGTTTCATCCCTATTCTGGTGCTCTGGTCAGGGGCTGCGTCTGGGGGATTCAGGGGGGGGTGCCCCAGCCGGGGGCTGGGTGGGGGAGACTCAGGCTGTTTCACATTTTCTCTCTGATTTCATCTCTTTCTGTATAATTTCCAACTGCTGCTGTAGCAAATAACCACACACTTAATGGCTTACCACACACTTACACACTTAAGACAACCCAGACTAATTGTCTTACAGTTGTGGAGAAGTCTGATATGGGTCCAATGGGCTAAAATCAAGGTGCTGGCAGGATCGTGTTCCTGCCAGAGGCTCTAGGGGAGAACCCATTTCCTTGCTTTCTCCAGCTTCTAGAGGCCACTCAATTCCTTGGTTCATGGCTCCTTCCTCTTTCTTAAGCCAGAAACATGACATCTTCAAATCTCTCTCTCCCCTCTGCCCCATCCTCACGTCTTCTCTCACTCTCCTGCCTCCCTCTTCCCCTTAGTCCTAGATAATGTCCCCACCTAAGATTAACTCAATCACATCTGCAAAGTATGCCATGTAAGGTAACATATCATAGCTTCTGGGAATTAGGACTGTGGGGCCATCATTCTCTCACCCCTCCCTGTGCACTGAGACCCTGGAGGCATGTCCTGTGTTGTGGCTTCTAATTTTGGCCCCTCCCACCCCCAAGTCCAACACAGGCACTTCATCTAGTGGTCAGGTGTTGTTGATTGACCACGTTTGATAAAAAGCTTCTCTTGGCCACTGATTTTCCCCTTACAGATTGATGGCAGCATTGTCGAGAGAGCCCACATCCCTCCCTCTGCCTTCTTCGTTTTTTATCTTGATTTCTCTATTATCAACTTCCACCTCATTTTTATGTCTTTTGATTGCATGACAAAGCCCCAGAGCTTACAGAGGAAAGGGATGAGGAGGGCTGTTCACAGAGGAGCCCCGTTTCCTCTGGCTCTGGTCCCCAGATGCAGCTGTGGGCAGGAGTGAGGAGGTGGTTCCACGGCAAGTGGGGCAGTCTGGAACTGGATTATTTTAAGCACAGAAATGTGCTAGAACTTCAAATCATTGCTGCAATCTGCTGGCTTTTTCCCCTTTTAGGCTGGCTTCTTTAATAGTTCTCTTCCCTCCCCTGAAAAATAATAGCCTTTACATAACTCTGTGGCTGGAAACACAAGATAAGCCCACTGGTTGTTTAGGAAATGTGAATTTTAAGATTAGGAAACAAACAAACAAACAAAAGAACACGTTGCTTGGGTAGCTGAGATTCTCAACAGGAATGTATGTGAATACTGTTCTGTCTTAAAGGTGACAGTTTTAAAGCTTAGTAATTTTCTTTAAAAACAAAATCCAAAGTGGTTCACAGTCTCTCTTTTTTTTAACCTTAAAAGCTTTTTTCCCCTCTTAAATGATTCTGCTTAATCACTTCAAATACAGTGAACAGAAATATGGGGGTGGGGGTAGGAAATCCCACACACGCCATGGTTCAAACCCCAAGCCTGACAACAGCAGTGAGTAAGGATAGAAGCCAGCCTTAGCTGCTTCTACAACTGCCTGAGGTCACCTGAGAAAGGCACTGCCTGCCCAGAGGTTGTGAGCGCCCTGGTCCCCGCACCAGCCCAACGGCATCACGGGGCACGGGGAGAGGTGCGGTCCCCGCCCCAGCAGACAAGTCCCCACAGGACAGTCAGGGGGTCTGGCCTGCCGGAGCCCATGTCATCTTCAGGGCCACCTCCCAGGGCTGAGCTCCGAGATTCAAGGACAGGATACATTAAATCTCACAATTAGCAATGCATTCCTTTTATATTAAGCATTACCTCCCCTTTTTAAAATAGAAGAGATTGAGAAACACTGTCGCTTATGTTGTGCTCTTTTGGGGACCTGCCAGGGCATCCCTTGGACCGGCAGCTACTTTGACTGCACAACTGAGGAGAAAGGGTCACACCTCCGGCGCAGGGCACTCTGTACCATTTAAAAGAATACGGACTTCTAAACAATACTGTTTTAATATTATAGAATGAGATGTAAAAGTATGAGGAAGACAGGATTTATCGTCTCAGAGGAAAATAATACAAGAGTTTTGCACATTCTACCTGGGAAAGTCTACCTGGGTGAAGGTTTTCCTTCTTCTCTTGCTAGTGGCGTGGACGGCTACAGAGTGTAACCACTTGATGCTGGGTTATACTCAGTTTTGGGCTGAGGAAGTGCCCCCTAAATTTTACACACACAGATGAACCTGAATGGAAGGTTGCGAGAACTCCGCTCTCCCTCACATACTCCTTGTGATTTGTGGGAATCACCTTGCTTAACTTGTCTGGAGCAGAGCCATCTTCTCACGGAGGGGTGCTGAGAAATAAATACCTTAAAAGTGCTTTTTGCAATTGCAGGGTGATCTAAGTCACAAATGCTAATCATTATTTTCCCCAGGCTCTTAATTTCTCCAGGTGCCAGAGAAATGCAAGATTAAATTAAACATTAGCAGATACCTTGAGTGCTGCATTTTTAATGTTGACACATTAGCTGTGGTATTTCAAGTTGGGAAACACGAGACCATAATATATAAATTGGAATCCTAAGTACTCAATCACGCTCTCCCCGGGAACTCTTATAATAGATGGAAGTAGCAATGTTTCTTGAGAATATGTCCAGAGATCTGGAACTGGGCTAATGTTTTCCAAGTCTAATGAGGAAATATGATGTGTGTTAGAGACTTGAAGCGTTTTTCTTTCCTTTGTGTTCTCCTGGGGTTGGGATCTGTCCCTCCTCCTCTGCCCGCGGGGGCTGGAGCCCCACGTTGATCTAGAGCTGAGTGTGTGGTGCCCTGGGATTTAACAGTGCACCTGAGCAGGCACGTCCCTCCCCAATACTGGCCTATCGTGATATTGTTCAGGTCAGTGTGTAATATTTACGTTACTATGACTAAAGAATATTTATTAATCCATGAGCCATGAGCAATTTGCTGTCCAAAGTTCTGTTTTCCTTGAACTTTATAATCTTTTTTTTTTTTACTTACTTGGTTTTCATGTTTTTATTATGAATTCAGCCTCAAACTGTTCTGCATCTGTCCAAATTTCCTCTCAAGACATGTGGAAGCACTGATTTCACTTTCGGAGCGTGTCTGACACCCCTCTACTCTGCCCAGGACTGATGGAAGCCTGTGCCTCTGGGCCAGGTGAACACCCCTGCCCTTCGCTGGTACGCTGCAGACTCTCCTCAGCGCCTTTCTGTCCTGGGTCTCTTACTTCCTGTGTCCCTCATCTTCCACTTTCTTGTTTTGGGGAAGAACATTTTCTAGTAGCTTTCCAAGAAATGGAGCACGGGAATCAATTTATTTTACACCTTGGGTGTCTAAAATATCTTGATCTCTCTGATGCATGGTTGACAGTTTGGCTGAACACAGACGTCTAAATTGGAAATTTAATTTTCCCTCAGAATATTGGAGAATTTATTTCATTGCCTTCTAACTTCCACTGCTGAGCTGTGATACTTTTCTGATTCTTGCTTGTGTGTATGCCACCTATTTTTTTTCTCCGGACATTTTCAGGTTTTCTTTCTTTCTTTTTTTTTTTTTTGCTTCCAATATTGCAAAAGAATCAATTATTACATTGGGTGCTCGGTGGGTCCTTCTAGTCAGGTAACTCATGTCTTGTAGTTGCAGAAGTTTTCTTGAATTATTTCTCTGATGATTTCCTCTCTTACACATATTCTTTGCATTTTCTTTTCAGTTATTAGGTCTCCTGAACTTATTCTCTCTTTTCTTACCTTTTCTCTCCTTTCCCCCATATTTTTCCTTTTGCTCTATATCCTGGAGATTTCCTTTTACCTCCTAATACTTCTACTGAGTTTTCCATCTTGCTGTCATATCTTAATATCCAAAAGTTCTTTTTTTGTTGTTATTCTCTGAGTTTTCCTTTTTTGAAAAATAGTATCTTGTTCAATCATCTCATTGAGAATACCAATGATAGTACTTCTGAAGTTTTCTTCTTCCTCAGAGTCTCTGTTCACTCCACCTGGTTGTCTCCTGTGTTGGTCTCTCTTTCATGTCAGAGGGAAGATGTCTGGTGATCCTCAGATTTAAGGATTGGGGACTGAGAAGCTAATGTAAGCTCTGAGGATCTGGGTGGGTTCTATGGATGTAGGGTTCATTGTGGGGAGACCTGCTGAGCTCTGGAACCAGGGAACCTGTGATGCTAGTATTTGTGTTTAGGAATTTCCTTGAGCTGCTCAGCTTCTCTGGAAAAGTGTTTTTCAATCTCTTGCCTGAGGGACTTAGTTCTAGGAGCGACATGGAGGAGGAAGGCTGAGGATCTCTGTACCTGTGGGGTTCTCCAGAGAAGCAGAACATACATATGTATTCAGAGATTTATTCTAAGGAACTGGCCTATGCGATTGTGGGGCTGGTGGGTCTGAAATCCAGCAGGCAGGCTGGAAGGCTGCAAATGCAGGCAGGGTTGATGTTACCATCTTCAGGCAGGATTTCTTTTTTTCTGGGAAACTCGGTCTTGCTCTTAAGGCCTCCAAATGATTGGGTGAGGCCCATCGACATTATCAAGGGTAATCTGCTGTGCTGAAAGTCAACTGATTGTCAGTGTTAACCACATCTACGAAATACCTTCACAGCAACACTTAAGTGTTTTATTAAGTAACTGGAGACTACAGCCTAGCCAAGCTGACACCTAAGAGGAATCATCAGTCTTCTTATCTAAGTTATAATTAATTCATCAATCAATAATAATTAATTCAATAAATATTTATTGAGCAGCTAGTCTATGGTCTTGGCCTTTCATCCTCACTCTGGTGTGTACCCAGCTCTCAGGTGTGCACGCCTCGCAGGACAGCCTGTTCACACCCTGCAGAGAACCTCAGGCTCACCGGGGCACCGCGGGTCAGCACATCTGGATGGCAGAACAGGGAAAGATATGGGTTTGCTTGTAGACAAACGTCTCTATTTTATTGCCTCACGTCACCCCACTCCATCCAGGCAGGCAAAGTCATCTGTCACCTGTCCAGAGGCCTTCCAGATTTTAAAACCACACGGCTACTTGAGTAAATCAGCTACTCTGTAAAGTAGGAGCCATTTGCCGTCCATTTGAAAATCATAAATGATTAGGAGCCATTTGCCATCCATTTGAAAATCATAAATGATGTTCCTGAATAGAGAGCCCAGCTGTGTTCCCTCAACTGCTTTTCTGGCAGACAGGGGTCCGTGCTCCCCAAACTCTGTGCACAGAGCTCCACCTGCACATTGGCATCTTCAGACTGAAGGTCAGAGTCCGTCGTTATATTCTGTTGGGGATTCTCAAACTGTATCTGACTGAAGAAGAGCAAACACCCCGGTTTGGGGAACGGGCTTCGTGTTGGGTGCGCCAATGCTCCGATGAGCATTCCCTAGGCAGATACCGTTCATTCATCAGTAGCAACTGAAAGGTGTTTTCTGGCCTCTTCTGCCTGGACACACAATAAGTCTACACATCTGAGTTTTGTGCGTCCAGCATCTCGGCCACCTGGAATAGAGCGGTACAGCGGAAATGCCCCTCGGCTCATGTAGACATGGTGTGTCCCACAAAGCTACGTGTAAACACCATTTCCCTCAACCATGCTTGGATTTCCCAGGCTCTGAATCTGCTTTTGCATCCGACTCCCGTTTATCAAAACCTGAGCTGTTCCCATGGGCACGCCTGCCACCTCAAGCAGCACGTCCCCTCCGTCCAAACTGGTCCCAGGCAGGCCCAAGGGCGGATGACATCTAAGGCTCTCGTATCCAGGAATTTGAATGCCTCCCTAAGCAATTTGTATCTGGCCATCGATAAACAGTTTATGGGCATTGCCTTGTGCAGGCTGACATATTTATCTAAGGTCTTATCTCCAATCTCGATTAATAAGAAAGATACAAACATAGGGCACCGGCAACACAGAGAAGTGACTTGATGACTGGGATGGCTCTGCAGCTCCTTCATCCGACACACCTCCAGCTCCCGTCACCTAGGCCACATTTATGGTCCCTTCCCATGTTCCTTCGCTCCATGAGTGGGCCTGTGCTGGTTGCAGAGCTAACAATGGAAGGGAAGGGGTAGTTGGCGCAGCCAGTGGAATGAACACAAATAGGAAACGACACATCTAAAGGCAATTCGTTATACGATTTCTGAAGTTCTTTCAATATTTCCTCAGGTGCTGGGGGCAAAAACGATCAAGTATGAGCAGCATCAGCCCTTGAGGAGCTGACGGCCTGGGAGGGACAGTGTATTACATTCCACGGAAGTGAGAAGACATGCAGGAGGAAAAGGGGGAGGCGTCGGGGCTGGCTTTTAGTGGTGCCACGTGGAGAAACACATTTCTGGTGAAGAGGAAAGATTCTCAAAGGTACAGGAGTGAAGAGGCAGGTATATATAATATAGTTACAGAACTAGACAAAGCTATATGCTTGTGTATTAGATTATATACAATATACATTGTATATAAAAACATATGCAATATCATACCCTGGCCTGAGGTCCCAGTTCCTAAAGGCAGAGACGGTGGGGCTGGAGAAAGCTGTACACTTGCCTGGACCCACCGCACCAGGCATCAGAAGGGTGCCTTTATATGGAGGCAGGGTCTCAGCAGGCTCTGCTAGGCACACAGGGTTACTGGCCAGTCGCCTGCCCATTAGCCCCCCACCCCCGGAGAGGCTGCAGCGCTGTTATGACCAGCCAAGGTGGGCGGGGGGGTGCCACTCTGCAGGACAGGCATGGGGCACAGGCTTTGTCTCTTTGTCTCTTTCTCTCTTTGTCCCTGACCCCCTCTCAGAGGGTAAGCCAGGAGGGGGAAAGGTGGGGGAAGAGCAGAACCTGCCCCCGACTTCCCTCACTACCCCTCCGCAATACACATACATACACACATGCACACACGCACACGCACGCACACCCCCTGCACCCCCCTGGGGCTGTGATGCTAGCCTGCACTGTGGGAGGATGGGGCTGCCAATCAAACAGGAGATTTATATCTTCAAATGGATATGACTGCATCTTAAAGAGCCCAAATGAAACTTTCCAAAACCTTGTGGTGACCTAAGAGCTGTCCGTAGGGAGTCTGCTAAGCCGTGGGGAGGGGACTGGACAGCACAGTGGGTAGCAGTTTTGAGGCACATTTGTGTCTAAAGCAATCTGCCACCAGCCTGGTTCCAGAAGTGAAAGGATAAGCTAGTGTTTTTGATCATCAGCGGCTCCTAACCACACCTGCGGGAGGCTGGCCTCCGCCCACCTGCAAGCTCCCTCCCCAAGCCAGCCAGAGCCCTGGCTCACGGGCCATTGGGCGCTGGCACCTCCTAGTACTTTATTCCCAGGAGCCGAACCTGCAGCTTTCAGGACCCTTTGGGCAGCATTTCTTCTTTCTTCCTTCTTCCCTGGGTTAGTTCCCCCAAATAAGGAAGGCGGCACTCCTCGACTTACATTGTGACCTCGCGTAAATAGCTAGCCCTTGTGTGAACACGGTTCCAAGGCAGGAGCTCACACTCACCATGCACTGCCCGTGTGGTCTGATTCTCCGTCAGGAGGGTGATCCGTGGTGACTTTTCAGGGGTTGATGCTCTGCAGTCAAACAGCCATCATGACAGACCGACGGGATTGCAGACAGGCTGGGGCTGAGATTTAGGTTTTGGAATTACTTGGATCCCGTGTCGGAACAAACACCAACAGTTCCATTCAGTGCTGTTTCTGGGGTTTGAAAACACAAAGGAAGACAGTCATGTAGCATAGCGACCGTCTTCCCGTCCCAGGAACCACCAGCGTGACACAGCTTCGAAGCGTGTCCTCACTGGCCTCTGACACGGGCTTGTCTGTGTTCTCCATCCACGGGCAGGCGGCACCAGACTCCATCTGTTCCTCTTCTGGCTTTGGGAGCTCACTCGAGTCATGGGTTTATTGAGGGCCTTTTTTGAGGTCCTGGATTGCACCTCAGGTTCATTCTCACCTGAAATCTGATTCCCTAAGGAACCAGTGTTGAGAGCACCTTGTACACAGAAGGCCCTTGATCAGTTATCTGTTGAATGAACGAGTATGGGATAGCAGGGACCATGGTTCTGGTGGCTCCCACTGTTGAAAACATCTTTATTTTCCTCACTGCCATCTCTTACTGGCAAAGGGGTCAAGTCTACTTCTCAGTGGCCAGAGGGAAAGCCGCAGACTGTGAACTGACATCCTGAGAGGCCTCATGACTGTGGGGGAGGGGGGCCTGTGGTGCATGTCTTCCTTCTACCCTTGCCACTTACTTCACAAAGTTACCGAGTGCCCACCAATCAGCATCCAGCCTCGAGTGAAGTCTGGAGCCCTTTAGGGCCCCCTAATTGGACCCCAACCCACCTGCACACCTTCTCTCCCACAGCATATCCACTCGGGTCAGCCTGGGACTGTCTGTGCCCAAAGAGACCTGTAAGCTTCCAGCATCCTTCCTTGGCCTGTCCCTCAGGTCTCCCCCAACCAGCCCAGGGGGAACGTCCGTCCCCTACCCTCCTCGAGCGCCGCTGTCTACACCCACTCACAAGGCTCTACTACGTGTACCGTGAGTCAAACCTATTTTCCCCACATAAACACACTCTGCAGAAGAGACCCCGTTTTCTTGTGACTGGGTTACGGAAAACCTAACTCTGGCAGTGCTGTCACCGCTGGGAGCCTCGCACTGGCTCGGGGTTGCTCAGCCTCAACACTGCCACCATTTGGGGTGGATGCCTCTGCTCTCAGAGGCTGAGGGGAAAGCCTCCATGGCATGCCTCTCCAGTAATTTCCACCACTGCTTTCTTAAAAACATTCTTTTCTGGATTTCTTCTACGTAATCATCTTAGAAGAAACCGTGCGGGCTCCCACATCTTACCTCAAATGCAAACTACCAGATCCACCTGGGGAACAGATGTGGGCTGCTCAACAGGCCAGTAGAAGCTTCTGGGGTACAAGCGCAGACTACAGTGAAGAAGCCTGCACTGTGATGTGGTGGACAGTGACATTCAGAGCACGACCCTACTGTAGAAGTCCCCTGTGGCGACAGCTGGGGCCCTGATGACCTCGGACAGCTAACGACTGCTGGGTCCTGATGTGACAGGGGCAGGGCCGGTGGCCTAAGGACAGGGACAGACAGTCACTCTCGGAGAAGCTGAGCTGCTGCCCTGGCTTGGCAGCCTCATGGGACATGGAGGTTCCCGATACTAAGGACACTCGAGAATGCAGGACATCTTCTCTCATTAGGGCTGTGGTTGAGTCAGGACCTGTGGAATTCAAAACTAGAGCCTGATGGAGAAATCAAATAAAACGTGAGGGTTCGAACAGAGCTTCTCAAGATGTCCACAGAAACACATGTGATCTCCTCAGATGTGGGACAGATGTGGCTAGAAATTTCCAGTTAAGGAGTGTGGGTAGACTTCATGGTTTTTAAGACCCCCAAGAAGAAATAACCTTCAACAGAGAATAAAAAGTGCCTTCAAGCTGGTCTCGATTAAAGTTGCTGCAGGCTACCACATGACTTCTTAACCCCATTTATAGCCCCAGTTCTATCCCACTTCCTCCTTCCAAGGACAACGTTTTGAATGACAGGAAAAAAAAAACAAAACCCAAACAACTCCTTGTTTTCTTCCCTTTAAGTACTACCAAATTCCCTGGAATTGGTGACTTTAAGGACTTAGAGAAATTAAACTACCAACTCCAGAATTTCCTCACTTAGTTTTATCAGTTGCTCCTTTGCTAGGTCAGCAGGCAGGGACCTGTACCGTGTTCCCTGAGGACAACTTTGATGCGATCAAAGAGGATCCCATCTCGGCAACAAGTTCTCTGCAGAGACCAGTGTCTCAGACCTTAGCAGAATTACAGTGCTGTGAGAACCAAGTTGAACAAGCACTTTCCAGGGCCCACTGCGGTTAGAGGAGAGCAGAAGGTAGAGGGGTCGGGAGCTGGTATTAGACATCAGTAGGCACCCACGTGCATTCAGAAGCTTACGATCTAGCTACTCACGGCGGGTAAAGCAGAATCCACAATTCCCAGCTCATGTTCCCAGCACAACACATGATTCTCTTCCTCACTGAACAATAGTAATAAAAGGCGGTGCCGCTGGGGGAGACCAGGTATCAAGTTATATGTATATATCCTCATTGAAGAGAGAATGGTAATTAAAATTCTAAAGTTCCTGCAATATCTTAAGAGATAGGAGGTTGAATTGGCTTTTGAAGCCGAATGTCTTTTTCTTCTGGGAAGCCACTCCTAATGGGGAGAGACCTTCTGGGAAGGAGGTGTTTGGCACTGTGTGGCTCTGCCCCATGGAGGCTAAACTCCACATTATAATGTAAAGGTTGTAATTATTGTGGTCAGTGTCTCATTTCTGCAGACTGTGATTCTTTAGAGTAATTTTCTTTTCCAAATATGGATTTAGACTATGATGTGCCAATATTTTATTGCTTATTTTTGTGGAATTGGTGCATAGTTCTTCACAGGCAGTGTCGAGAAAAAATCCGCAGACTAAAGGAAATGCATGCAGGCCTGACTTTCTCTTCACTCCTATGTACTGGAGAGAGATCGTTGAAGAAGAAGAAGACAAAAAAGTCAAGTAAGGCAAGGTGAGGTCAGCTTAAAAAGGGAAGGGAATCAACTGGTCTTGGGAGGCACAGTAACAGAGACTATATCCTGGGCTATAAAAAAAGAAGTCTCAGGAAATAAATTTAAAACGAATGACCACAGTAGCATTAAACTAGAAAACAATGACAGAAAGAGATCTGCAAAAGTCACAAATATTTGGAAATTAAACAAACTTCTAAATAGAATTTGTAAGTATTTTAAGCTGAATGAGGATGAAAACACAACATGTCAAAATTGTGGGATGCAGCTAAAGCAGTGCTTAGAGGGACATGGATAGCACTGAATGCTTCTATTAGAAAAGAGAAAGATCTGACACCTGTGATCTAAGCTTCCATTATATCAGTTAACCACTAAGTCCTGGCAGCTCTACTTCCTGGATATTTCTTAACCAGTTTATTTCTCCACATCATGCGACTGCAGACCCCTAAGTGATCTCCCGTCTCCAGTCTTGCCTTCCTCCAACCCAAATCTCCAGACCCTCCTCTACAGCTGCTCTCACTGCTCTTCCTACCCTGCATAATAGCCCTGTTTATCTTCCCTGGCTCCTTGGAGTCCTCGTGCCTTCCTCTGGGTCTTCTCACACACACATTCCCCCCCCCCCCCCCCCCATCACCCTTTCCTCCAGTTCACACCACTAATTCCCACCCTCAGAAATATCCTAGCTTAAACTTCCCTTCTTTCCGGAAGCCATGCTCCTGCTATCGCTTCTGTGACAGCTCATAGTGCTTCCTTTGTGGTAGCATTTAACACATCCTCAAAGCATGTTGCATTGTGTCTCTTCCCCCCTGGATGGGGGGACAGCAACCAGGCCTTTTATATTTGATATTGCATATCTGGCTTCTAGCATAACTTCTGTGCCTTGTAGGTGCTATGTAAATATTTGAAAATGAATGAAAGCCTACTCAAGTGGAAATATGACCACTACGTCTGTGGTTACAGGTCAATGAGGTCAGGATTTTTGGATCACAGCTTGCAGTCAGATTTGGGAATCTGCATGGTTCCTGGGACACATATACTTACTCTGGCTCCAGCAGTTACTTAAATATTCAGCATTGAGAAAGCTGATCTGCTTGTGGCTTCAACTGCTTGAAGTCACATTTCTCAATTAAATGAGTTATTGGGATTCCCTAAAAGGCTCCAGGGCCCTCCCGCTTCGTCATCTTCCCATCACGAAGGTGCCGGGTGACTTCCCTGGCAGTATTCCTGTCATCTTTCCTGGCAGGACTATTTAGAAGTATCTGGGCGATTGCCCAGCGCTCTAGAAAGAGTATAAGCAACAACTTGGCACATGTCAGAGTGAAACATGCCTAACACCATGAGGAGATGCAACAAATAAGAATAAAAAAGGAAAACCAATGTGGAATTAATCTAAATTTAAACAGTATCACTCCTTCAATATTTTTGCATATATCAGGCAAAAGGAAATGGATGTCTGGCCAAAAGAGAAAATGCTATGTCTTGTTCCATCTATTTTTCAAAATAAATGAATTGTCTTCTTCCTGATAATATAAATAATTCATGCTCATTATAAACACTTGGGACATTTTTTAAAAGGTACAGAAAAAAGAAAGATCACTCAAATCAGGATGCAAAGTAACCACTGGTGATGTTCTGATGCATTTCCTTTCATAAGTTTTTTTTTTTTTTTAAAGATTTTATTTATTTATTTGACAGAGAGAGAGACACAGCGAGAGAGGGAACACAAGCAGGGGGAGTGGGAGAGGGAGAAGCAGGCTTCCCGCGGAGCAGGGAGCCCGATGCGGGGCTCGATCCCAGGACCTGGAATCATGACCTGAGCTGAAGGCAGACGCTTAACGACTGAGCCACCCAGGCGCCCTCCTTTCATAAGTTTTTACACATGTAATACAGATGTACATTTTCCTTCTCAAAATTCAAATGTACGTTTTTGTGTATCACTTGCGTCTACGTATGTGACTCTAAGAAGCAATCTGTGTAACCTGCCATTTTGCAGATAGGCTATAACTTACAAGAAACTCTTCTCCTATTGTCGAACATGTGGGCTTTTGGTTTTTACTGTTATAAATTACTTGGTGTTGAGCACATTGAATATTAATCTTCACGGACACCTCTGCTTAAATCACAGGTCAGCTTCTCCTCTTGTGTTTGGATCCTCTCTTCTTTTCTCAAGGACACTCCTCCTACCTCAGTGTTCCCTGCTTGAGAATCCTTGCCATCAGTGTGCACACTTTCTCTAATATCTTCCATCTTGCACAAAGCAAAGCCCCCATCACCCCATGCCCTTTCCAGCTGCCAGACCCTCCCTGCTCCAGTTGCTGACTGCTTTCCCTTTATCCGATCCTGACTTCAGCTCCACTGCCTCACCTCATATTCACTTCCATCTGCTCTGGTCGGGTATGGCCCTGCCCCTCCAGGAAAACTGCTTTTTCCATCTCTGCTTGTTCATGCATTTCTCTGTCCTCACTGTCCCTGACTTGTTGGCACCATTCAGTAGAGCCTACCTTCCTTCCAGAGACAGTCCCAGCTCCTGGCTCCCACGACACCATCCTTTATGGTTCTCTGACTTCCACATTCTTTGCTGGCTCTTCTTCGGCTTGTCCAAAAACTGTTGGGGGTACTTTAGGGATAGATCTCGGACCTCTTCCCTTCTATACTTTGTCTGGGTAATCTTATTTTCTCCCTGGACTTTAACTACCAGTGATATGCTAATGACTGCAAACATGTCTCTCCAGGTCAGACCTTTCTCTAGATTCACAGATTAACTGCCTACCTGATATACTTCCCTTGGCTGTCCGTTAGGTAACTCAAGCCTAACACTGCTAAAACAAAAACATTTAGTTCCCCCATCTCTTCAAAATGGCTCCATCCTTCCCCTCTCTTCTGAAACTCAGTAACTCCCACGATGATTCACTGGTATTTCAAGACAAAAATGTAGGACTCAAGCTGATTTCTTTTTCTCACTTTCACATCCAACCCACTATGAAGTTCATTTGTCTATCTCCATAATATTTTTGAGTTCAGCCTGTCTCTCCATCTCCACTGGTTCTCTTCTTTTCTAAAGCCTTCACCATGTCTTGCCTGGATGACCTGGCAGCCCCTTCAGTGCTCTCCAGGCTTTAGGTCTTGTCCGAGTGTGACCCATTCTCCACACATCCCCCAGAGTGGCCTCTTTACCAGCCTCCCACTGCTTCACCACCTGGCCTCTGCTGTCTCTTTGATCTCACCTCTTACCACTCTCCCATGGGCCCTAACCACCTGGGCCGTCTTGCTCTTCCTCTCCCATGCCACCATGTTCCACCCTAGAGCCTTTGTGTTTGTTGTTCTTTCTCCTTGGAACATTCTGCTCCCAATCTTCACATGACTGCCTCCTTCCTACCACCCAGGACTCACCTCAAGTGTCACTTTACAATTTAAAGTTGGCTCTCCCTTCACATATTAACTCCAGAGTCTGAGAAACTTGCACATATGCAAATCACACACAAAACAAGTGGAAAACAAAGAAAAATGCCAACTGGAAATAATCCAAAGTCCGTCAGCAGTGGAATGGATAAAATACGGTATATTCATACAATGGGATAGTACAGCAAAGGAAAAGAAATGAACAAGGGCAAGGGCATCAGCATGCTTGGACCTCAGGTCATGATGATGAATGAGAGAAAGAAGTGCATAAGAATGCACACAGCATTGAGTTAACCTACACAACCTTCAAATATATTGTGTGGGGATATAGCCACATACGTGGTAAAACTATAAAGAAAAGCAAGAGAATGATTAACAAAGTATTCAGGGAGATGATGACCTCCCTTCTGTGGGGGCAGCAAGGGGTGCATAGGGAGCCTCTGAAGTTTGGTAAGGTTGTCCCTTAACTTGGACAGTAGGATATTTGTTTCATTTTTAATCTTTAAGTTGCACATGTATACTTTATACGTGCTTTTGAATTAATGGTATTTTTTACAATAAAAAGTCTTTTTTTTTTTAAGATGGGACTGTAGAGCAACAGAGTTATTTTTTTCCTTAGGATTAAAATAATAATGTGAACTATGCTCACTCTGTGTATCTTGGTTCCCTCACTGTTGAGTTGAAGGAACTGGACTCCTCAGCCAAGATCTCTTTCTGTTCTTACATTCTGTCATTCAGCACAGAACAGGCTGGTTTGAAGGGACCTTGAGAGGACATCTGGTCTATCTCCACACGTTCCAGAATTGCCAGTTAATTAAAACCAGTCCAGACAAAAGTGAACCAGTTTGATTTGGAAATCCCATTCTCCATCTCCCCAGGAAGAAATTACACAGCCTTGTTACATAATTAACTTTAAATGTCTGAAAATTCTTCTTTCTGACTTATATAGTTGGTTTACACTTTGGGGCCTCCTTTCAAACAATGGGACAATACATTCAAAGTCGGAAAGTTTGGGGAGACTTAGACTAAACGGGGCTGTCCGTCAGAAATGTCATGGCTAGGGCGCCTGGGTGGCTCAGTCATTAAGCGTCTGCCTTCGGCTCAGGTCATGATCCCAGGATCCTGGGATCGAGTCCCGCATCGGGCTCCCTGCTCTGCGGAAAGCCTGCTTCTCCCTCCCCCACTCCCCCGCTTGTGTTCCCTCTCTCGCTGTGTCTCTCTCTGTCAAATAAATAAATAAAATCTTTAAAAAAAAAAAAAAAAAAAAAGAAATGTCATGGCTCCCCACACCCAGATGGAGCTCTATACCTGCTCCTCGAGCACAACAGCATGGAGATGCAACAGGTAGTACGCGTGTGTGGAGAGGAACGCGGGGCTAAATAAAATCTCTGTCAAGTTGATGGCACAAATACAATGTTTGGTAATCTCTCAAAGGAGAACCTGCCTGATGCGTGTCAATGTTCTTATATGGCAGGGACACGCAAAATTGTGTGTTTCAACATAACTATTTTCTGACACTGTGGAAGAAGCGTTCTGTTTCTCCTAGCCCCCAAGATTGAACTGCACTGGAAATCAGGTTAAGCAGAGCTAAATGTAATCGTTGTGTGACCCGACTGGTATATGCAACCTGGCGTATTGAATATCCTACTTTATGTTGTTTTTATTCTCAATTTCATCTAGTTATTTCCTTAGGGACCACAGAGCAATAGTAGGCAGAGAAGTAATGAAATGTGGTAAATATGGTTAAAGAGAAATAGGACTAAAAATACTTTGTTTCATCATAGCAGCCCCATATATAGTGTGGCTTACTTTAGTTTACAAAGTCCCAAAACTAGTTCTTAGGAGGAAAAAGGCAAGCTGAATTTATTGCTGTGGGAAACACAGAGCTTGCTCAATTTTATAACATAGAAGCTCTTTGTTTTATAGCTATGCCATGAAAGTCTGGGTCATAATCATTAACTGCCATTTATACCGAGTGCCAGAGCACACTCGCTGAAGTTCACGGGCACTTCTGAGCCGGTGCACTGTGTGGGCGGCACTGGCATCGATGGCTCTGGCAGGCCTGTGGCACCCTCAGCAGCTACAAAGCAATCTTGTGGCCTGGGTGAGGTAACACCGAATGGACTCTGGAAGCCTCAGGCATGATCTCTGAGGGAACAGGTCTTTCTGCTGATAACAGAGAGAAGCTTACACTGGTTTCTCAAATAGGTCTCAGTGCTCTAAGCTGGGAGGACTTTTGGGCATTTTGGCCTAACCCAAGAGTGAGTCTCAAGGGAAACAGAGGAGAAAGGGGAAAGATTCCCCTCCTACACTCCTCAGTTCTTGAAGGGCTTTTGCCAATGTCTAAGCTCCATGCACCACTGCCAAACCCTCCCTCCATCTAGAGATTCACTGAGTGGGGTGAGAAGTGTCTAAAGGGAGCGAGTTTACAAGGGGGCAGTGAAGCAGAGAGAAGATGAAGAACTGCTCACTTGAGGAAAGGTTTTGAAGGGTTGTATGTGTTCGGAGGTCACCAATACCCATGAAAATGATCATGTGAACATGTCTTCTAAATCCTTCTCTTATATCACACATTTAAAAAATCTTGAAAATCGTGAAGCAATGCAGTTCGGCAGAAAGAATGCTGCATGCGTGTTCCATTTGTCACTGGCCAGTTGATCAGGTCCCTCTTTGTCGCCCGTCCCCCACGTGCTTCCAAGGCAGAAATGCCACGCGGCCCTCACAGAAGGCAGGGAGAGGAGAAGGGCCATTACGACGCTGACAAGTGCCCTGAGAGGCAAACGCGGGGTACCAGGGAGGGGCACCAACCCTGGTGTAGGGGGTTAGCAGGCTTCCCGGAGGAACTAGCATCTGTGGGAAACACTCGCTAACCAGGGACCAAGACCTGGTGCTCTGTCACCTCCCAGCACAGAAAGATCAGTATTTCCCACCGTGCGGTAGACTGGGAAACACAGACGTCCCGACGTCCCAGGTGGCGGACTCCGGTGGCGAGGCCTCCCAGCTCCACTTTGAACGGTTGTCCTCCTACACAAATGGAGAGCACGCCAGTGAGCCCAACAGCACAGCACAGGTATCCGCTCATGTCTTCCATACTCATGTTCTCAGGGGCTTGCCTAGCACTGTTGCCTGTGAGCCCTGCTGTTCGTCCTCGTTTCTACACTGTGCCGTTGTACTGCTCGTCTACTGCTGTGTAGCACATTAGCCCCGAAACTCAGTGGTTTAAAACCACCGTGAATCTCTCTCTCTCATGGTTTCTGTGTGTCTGGGATTCGAGAGTGGCTCGGCAGTGGGAAGAGACCACGGGCGCCAGAAGTAGCAGAAGGGGAGCATCACAGGGAGGCATCCTGCAAGTTTCTAATAAGGCTCCTGAAATTTTGAAGTCCATTTCCCATCGACTTTCCCCCTCCAACTTGCAATAGTGACAGTAATTGTGAATTCTGTCCCCCCAAACCCCATTCCCTAACAATTTAGGTTTTGTGTTTTTTTTTGGGGGGGGGGGCATTTCCCTCCCCTCTTTAAAGTTTACGAGATGCGCTGGGACTTGGCTATTTCTTAGTAACACTTCTTATATTCCACAGTATGGTTACTTATATTTGCTTTTCAAGTTAATAAAGGAATGGTTTTCTAATGCACTGTTGTTCTTTATATTGAACCCTGAAGCAAATCCATGAAATAAAAAAAAAAATACCTTAGACTCATATTGCTCACACGTAGCTGCCATGGGACTTCCCTTCCTGCTTTTTTCCTCAGGACGATCTCTCAGCATCCTCATTACATGGATAAGGGTTGAATAAAACTAAGTTGGAAGCAGAGATTATAGGCTTTTTTTTTTTTTTTTCGTTTGTTTTGTTTTGTTTTCAGAACTCACATGAATTGATCTTAAAACTGAGGTCCACAAAGTAAAAACCATGCAATATGACTGTATACCTAAGGTCAATTCACTCTTTTCACACTAACCATTTCTAGTTAAAACTTCTCAAAGCATCTGACCTGATTTGACCACTTATTTCCATGCTATAGTGCTGCAGATTTATGTTGCCCTCTGCCCTTACCACTCAACCCAGATGCCTCTGTTGGGATTTTTTTTTTTTGAGCCTAGGGTCCTCCTACTATGCTATCTTGCAACCTTGCATACATATATTTTTGTAAAGCTGCTCATTCTGAGAGTCCTGGGCACCTGCCATCCTTCAGAGAATAGTCAGAACGCAATCCTTATGACCTACAGCCCCAGTTTACTTTCTTATGGCCCTAAAGGAAAGCCCCTTCAGTATTCTACACTATGTGAAGGTTATTTTTTCCCATTTTATTTTTCTCTTTAAAAAACAGAACCCTGTGTAATATAACACACACACTGAAAAGTATATAAACATATAGGTACAGTTTAATGAGTAATAAGTCAATGCCTGTATAACTACCACCCAGGGACAAGAAACAGAACAGATATTGCTAGTATCCCAGAAGGACTGCCTTACCATTTACTTGCCCCAGCCATACTCCCTTCTCTCCCTCATGACACACCAATATGCTGAATTTTTAAATAATAATTCCCTTGATTTTCTTTATAATTTTTACATGGTTCTTTTGCTTGATCTGACTTGAGTTCACTGCTCTGATAGGTTCATTTACTATAAAGTTTGGTAAGAAAACCATTTTTAAAATCTCCAAATAATTGTCAATACATTGCTTTTTCTTCTTTCCCAAAAGAGGCATATGTAGGTTGCAGAAACCTTTATATTGCTTACGTGATTTTTAAGGAGTATATGGTTGTCTGCAGAGAATTAACACTTATATTAGCAAAGATTTCTTTGTCTAATATATTGCAGCCTTTAAACAACATTGAAAGGAAGAGTAAAAAATTATAGCGAAAAATCCTTAAACAACATGGTTGAATTTTTCCTGTTTTTAAACTTTTACATGGATGGAAGCTCATTCACATCTCATTTCTATCATGGTAGTAAGATTCATAATGGCCATTTAGATTGCCTTTGAGTCATTATGAACAGTAATAGTATGAAATCTTATTTATATACAGTCTACTGGGCTCTTCTGTTTCAGCAGTTTGTCAATCTGAACACCAATACCATATTGTTTTAATTATCATAGCTTTGTATAAATCTTGTTATCTGGAGAGCAAGTTATCTCTCTTCTTTTCTGTTAAGAGTCTTTATTTGTGACTTCTGCAAGCCCATATCAATTTTAGAATAAACTTACCAAGTTCTAAAAACAAACATGTTGAAATGTGGCTCAAAATCACAACTGAATCTTTCCATTATCCAGTCTCCACTCTATGAACATGGTACAGCCCTCCATTTACTTTGATATTCTTTAATACCATTCAAAAACATTGTTTCCTCCCTAAAGTTTTTGATATTTCTGGCACCTTTATAGTTCTGATATTATTTTAAATTCTTGGTTTGAATTTTCTTGGATCACCCTGGTGAATATGGGCAGAGATTCACTGGGGCTCATGTTTTCCCCCTATTTTTCTCACACTAAGGCGGTGTACCCACCCCACCCCCCCCAGGCACTTGGGGGTGGTGGCTGATGGTACCTTCACCTTGGGCACAGTCTTCAGGTTCCCAGCAAAACATGTCTACTGCAGAGTGAGGTGGGCATCTCCAGTAGGCTCCCCGCCTTTGACAGGCACTGAGGGTTTACATTTCTGTTCCCCTCACTCTTCAACATCATCAAAACACAGCTCCATTTCCAGTCTGGGTTATCAAATATCTTAAGAGCAAAAGTAATTTTGAATTCTCTGTTTCCTTTTCTGGTTTTCTCTTAGCATTTATACTGGTAATTCCTTCTGTCATTTTGGTTCTTGAATGTTGCTATGAACTTTAAAAAATGTATCCATCATTATTGGTTTTCTGTGACAGGTTTAGTTTAAATAACCTAGCCTGCCATTATTGAAAACAGGAACTCATCGAGGAAGTTAGTTTTCAAATTCTGACTCAGACCAAAACAAGTTCACCAAGTGCAGAGCTGAAAGAAGAGGGTAGGGGAGGCTCTCTGCTTCACACAAGTAGTCCCATGTCTATTTATCTCAGTACGGCAACATTGGTATGGAGATAAGTAGATATATAATAAACCACAGAACCAATTACGTTTTGCCAAGTTTCTCCTTAATTATAACTGCAGATTTCTACTACTTTTATATAGTAATACAGGCTACCAACTAGAAATAATTCCCATCGATGCTCTGGAAAAAAGCTAGTGGAACAAAATTTAAAAATATTATGCATATATGTAATTTCTTTCATGGATAAATGTCAATAGCAAAACTATTCTTTGAATAAATTCAGAAATTTAATAATATAATGAATATATAGTAACAGCCAGGATGATCTTTGTAGAAGACAATAAAATACTCATGCCTTTTGTGTGTGTGTGTCAACTAGGAAAATTTTCTCTGGCAGAAAACAGAATGAAAGATACATGCAACATTAAGAAAATCAATCATGAACATTCCTTTTAAACACAAAGCTAATAAGCTAAGATGATGAACTGTTTATGAATTTTTCTGTTAATATTGGCAAGTAGGTTCCAGAATTTTAAAAAATTACAGAGGAAAAGCTTAAGATGGAAAAATCTTATCCATTTGATTCATTCTCACCAGGTATTTGTTCCTGGTTGAAGTGCACAAATGTCCCTTTGATCTTGCCAGCCCTTCAAACCAGGGTGTGTGGGCCCTCCCTCCACAGCCAGACTTCCTGCAGGGACCCCAGCACTTGTTCCTGTGCACCTGGACCATCTCCCCTTTGAACTGTAGACCAAAGCTGTCTCTCAGGTCTCCTCCTGGCCAGTGCACTGACGCTGCCCTTGCCATCTCCACACACTCCTTTCCTTGGCTCTGGGACTCCTCACCTCTCTTTCTGACCTTATCCTGACTGCTCTTCTCTGCACATTCTCCCTTTCCCCATTCCTTACACACCGACACTGTGTACTCAAAATTGTCATCCGTGTTCTTCTCTTCACTCCCTACACTCACACGCATCTTCAGTAGTTCTATGTGAATGATACCCCAAACTCCATTTCCCTGAGCTTTAATATTATTGGTCTATTGTCTGTCTCTATGGTCTATCTTTATCTTCTGCTAATGCCACTAACTCAGTTCACGATGGACTGAATCAGCCATCTTCTGTTAATATTTTCCCCACCACGCCTCTATTTTCTGTATTTTTAAAAGGTGGCATTCTTCTTACAGTGGTTCAAGATTGAAAATCCAGCTTCACCTCTGACCCTACCTCTAGAGCCAGTTTCCCTGATGGCCACTTGTAGGTCAGTACTGTCTTATTTTCTTTTCTCTGCTGCCTGGACTAGGTTTCTGGAACAGCTTCCACATGATTTAATTACCCAGCCTAAAACTCTTCTTTACTACTGTGGCCTGGTCTGCAGTCATTCTGGTCCCCATATGAAACACAAGCTAACCACACAAGAACCAGCATTCACTGCTCCTAAACATGTGTACCTCTTCATGCCTATTCTCATTTGATTTCTCTTTGGAATGCCCTTCTTCCCATTCCTCCTGTGTCCCAATGTATTTGGCATAACTATTGTTCATCCTTCAAAGTCCTTGGGTACTCAATGCCAGTCAGTAAGAGAAATAGAAACTTTGTGTCCAGAGATGTAAGATTATGGAGGCTGTGGGAAAATATGGTTTCAAGAAGGGGATAATCAAAGGATAATATTGTTAAGGGTAATTAACAAGGATTCAGAGAAGTCCACTGATGACACTTCTCGAAAGAGCTGTCTACACTCATGATTTCTAATTCTCCCTTCTCCCAGTCAGGCTTTTGCTTCCATCACTCCATAGAGTTGCTCGTCATCAATGGCCTCCACATTGTGAAATGCCAGTCCCACTCCTTTTCATCTCAAGTGAGATGTGATCAAGCCAAACACCTTGGAGTCATCCTCAGCACCTCTTGCTCTCAATCCCTAATCCTCCAGTGTACGGTATCCTTCACAACATGCGCGGAATCGACCACTCCTCATCTCTTCCACAGCTGCCATGGTGGCACACCACTTCCATCTTTCCCTGGATGACTGCACAGCCTCTGGGCTGATCCCCCTATTTCTTCTCTCATGCTCTCCTCTAGCCTCAGTCTGTTCTCAATGCAGCAGTCAGAATGAGCCTGTTGAAACCCAAGTCAGACCATGTCACCCCTCTGATCCCAAACCCATCTCACCCAGTGTAAAAGTGACTGTCTTCGCCATGGCTGACAGGCCCAATATCATCAGATCTGACCTTCTGGTCTCCCCCCTTTGGCTCTTTTTACTCTAGCCACTCTGGGCTCCCTGATGTCTCTTGAACATACATAGCCTGCTCTTTATGCCTGGAGAGCCTCACCTCCTTCAGGTCTTTGCTCAAGGAAGCCTACCTTAACCATCTCCCTTACTTTCCCTATTTTTCTTTTTCCTATACTTGTCACTTTCTAATACATTATATTATTTATTTGTCATGTTTATCATCTGTCCTTCTCAGTGTTCACTGATATATCCCAAGGTTAGTGTTCACTGATGTATCTCAAGTACCTACAATAGTGCTTGGCATGTAGTAGATACTAAATAAGTATCTGTTGAATGAAACGAAAAAGAAACTTTTGAGAATAGAAGTTCTGGGAAGTGGTGATGACCTAACTAGTTTACATGGCTCCAGTAGCAAATGCACGTGAAGAAATGGAACCATAAATGTAAAACAGTTTGGAATTTATCCAAGCCTTTCTATTCCTATATGTAGTCTCTCCAAAACATGAAAATACACCTATCTGAATACCTTTATTTTCTTATTTAAAATAAGACACTATGTAGGTAGGATACAACAACATGAACATTTTAAGCATCAATAAATAATGATCATGACATCTTTAAACAGCTATAAATACTGACCATTCTTAAGTATCAGTAAATACAATATATTGTCAATTCCAGCATTAACACCAGATGATGTACAATTTGAAAAAGAGAGCAAAAACTGGTTAGTGAACTGGTTAGTAATCATTGACAAACCCATATATTTTACGTATTTTATATGGTAAGCAAAAAATACAAAGAAAATATGTAATAATGTATAATTTTAGTAATATATAAAAATATAAATAGAAAAAGTTCAAATATAGTAAGCAAAAAATACTGTGAAATTGAAAATACAAATAGTACATGAAAAACATTTTTACATTTCTATGAAGATGATTCTTAGCATAAATTCTGGCATATTGCCATAGGTTTTTAAATGAAATGGCTAATCTTTTAAGGTTCCGCATATAGGCAAACATAAAATTATTTATGGTTTAAAACTGTAATGGTTCTAAACTAACATACAATTGGAATATGAAGAATGATTTGAGGGCAGGGTGGGGTGGTGTCCACAATGCATATAAACCAACAAAAACTTAAACAAGAAAGTGCAATTTAGTTTTCCCTAATTAGATTTGGAATTATCCTGGCTTTCGAAATTATAATCTTTAAAATGAACCAAAATTTTCACTAATTTTTTCAGTGAGTCTGAGCACAGCAATTTGGCCTGGAACCTCTTCTCTGAACATGAAATAGTACATAATCAATCAATCTGTTCATGTATCTCTATAGTAAATCATATATATAAACATATATATAATATGTACATACATATTATATGTACACACATATCATATATACATACATATCAAATATACACGTTACATATATTTTGTGTGTTAAGTTTTCATTAAGGTAAATACTGTAAGATGAAAAAGAAACCTACTTTACACCAGAAAATAGACTGATCCTAACATAAGCAGGCTTGCCATGTAGATTAACATTTATCTAAATGAAATACTATCCTATAAATTAGTTTTAGACACTAATGGAGTGGAGGAGGAGCTAGCAAGGTTATTTATATAAAGAGTTGGAAGATATTACACACTAAGCAGTGGATTTATCTTTTTAATTATTTTGCTTAGTCTTATAATAAAGTAAGTCTTTTATTACCTGAAGTATGAGGACAGTAGTAGGAAGGCAGCTAGGAATGCATGGAGCAGAGCGAAAGACTGGTTTCAAGGAAGTACATGTTGTGACGACTGAGTGACCAAATATATATACTATATTCACAGAATATGTTAATGAAGATATTCACAGTATTTTCATTAACAAATATTGTCACCACAGCCTCACAAACATGACATACCATTTTTTTTTTTATCGCAGTCTACTAGTTATCTATCATACCAGTTTTAGAATGAACAAGGCCCACTCAAAATGGGCTTTAAACCAGCTGTGTTTCCCTCTGAAAATGACAAAATATTTCAAAATAGAAATACTCTAGGAAAAAGAAACGCTTACAGTAAATTAATCAACCAGGTGCAACTTCAAGAGCAAGAACTGTATTTACAGTCTTGAAGTAGAGTTTGTATTCACTTTTGCCTTTAATTGCAATGATTTAGTGAAGTAGGAAAAACAGCGAATCACATTAAAAAAAAATCAAGGTTCAACTTACACTCAGCTCTCTGCTGGGTTTTTATTTTTTTTTTTAAAGATTTTATTTATTTATTTGAGACAGAGAGAATGAGAGAGAGAGAGCACATGAGAGGGGGGAGGGTCAGAGGCAGAAGCAGGCTCCCTGCCGCGCAGGGAGCCCCATGCGGGACTCGATCCAGGGACTCCAGGATCATGACCTGAGCCAAAGGCAGTCGCTTAACCAACTGAGCCACCCAGGCGCCCTCTGCTGGGTTTTTAAAAATTTAATGAAGAATTATTTCAGTAGAATATTAATGAGGATTTTGTATTTCTTTTAAATATCTTACACAACAATTATATCACATTTTGCAAATTAAACATCTAAAATGTTTGAAAGCCAGAATAATACTAATTAGGTGAGAAACTCTATTTCTGTTTCTCCCTTTTTATAAGCTCAATAATTTATTTGTAATATAGACCAAAACATCATTGTTGCATTTGCTTCACTGCACATACACTTCTACATTTTTGCTGGGAACCCAGAATGGGTTGGCTGGAGGCTAGACTACACAGCCAATGGCAGTTTTGTTATTTCACTAGCACAGTGCTTGGTCCACTGCCTGGCACAGAGCACATACATATGCTGAACAAATAAATCTTCACGCCATTACTTTGGTTGTATGACTGAAGGCTCTAGCTGTTCTGTGAAACAGGTTTTATGTTTATTGAGGGCTTTCTGGCAGTTTACATGTTAAAGTAAAATTTAGTGAGTTAGTAAAGATACTGTAGATAGGCCAAAAACTGTAATATATTCATACACATATTCTTTTTTTCTTTAAAAATATGCTATCCCTTGCCTGGTAGAGAGCTATATTAAAGTGTTTATGGGTGAGCTGTCTGATGTACTGAATTTGTCTTAAATAGTATAGTAAAAAAATGGATCTGTGAGAAATAGGTGAAACAGAGTGGTAAAATATTAATAATTGTTAAAGCTAGGTGATAGCTACTTAGATCTTTACACTATTGTCTATATGTTGTAAAGCTTGAAATCTTCAATAATAAAAATAATATATTCAAAGAAGTCTCCATAAAAATAGTAAGGGCAAAATAAAGGTATTTTCAACTAACAAAACTACTATACACTTGGATATTTTAAAAATATCTGTTCAAAACCAGTTGTACAATACTGTTGCCACAGTGAAAAGTTGGGAACAACTTAAGTGTCAATCAGTAGTGACAGTTAATATACCCACAAGCCATGGAATAAATACTATGCATCCATGAAAATAACAACTGTCAAGTGATAAAGGAGGTTCCCCAGCAGTGTATGGAGCCTGATTCCATGCTCAGGAGTGTGTGAATGTCCATCCATATTCAGAGTGGTTATCTCTGCAAAGAGGAATTACAGGTGTTTTGTTTTTGTTTTTTTTTTTTACTTTTTTCTTGAAACTGTTTTGTAATTACTCAAATTTTTTTACAGGGGTATATACTAACTTTACATTTGGCAGAAAATATTTCCAATAAAGATATCCATAATTTTTCTCATTATGCTATTCTTTCTAGGTGGTGGAATAATTTATTTTAATTTAAAAATTATCTTAGATCTTAAGTAGTTCAAAGTGGGAAAGTGTTATACTTCTAAAAAATTATGAAATCCGGAATAGATTTTTTAAAATGAAAATGAAAAATTTTAAGGCATTCTAGCACACACACTTTTTTCCTAAACCACCTACTGAGTGCATTAAAATGTAGTCAAAAACTACATGAAATACAAGATAGTTAAAAAAATAGGAACAGAATTAAGTACCTTTTGGTTAATTGAAATCAGGCTGAAATTCTATTACAGAAAGAAACAGCATTTATAGGAGAAAAGAAGAAAATGTTTTCTAGTCTGTTCACAGGAATTTGAAAATATTCCAGTAATTCTATGCAAAAAAAGTATTTGTGGATATTTTAGTAATATGTTTGTTCTTAGAATAAAACAGATGGCAGAATGGAATACAATGCAATTTCCAAACGCATGGTTTGTGAATTCAGTGCCGTGGACTCAGCATTATCAGCTAAATCTCAAGTTTCACTTTAGCCGGCACTGCAATTTTGTGGAGTAAATTTTAACTTCATGATTAACCTTTGAAACATCATATAAGGTTAATTATCTTGGGTAAAAGTCCCAAAGGTACATGTTCTAGTGGATGCGGAATCTTTTATCTTTAGGCGGTCTGTTACTGCTATGCCCTCTTTTTAGTCTGCAAAGACCACAGAGCAGTGTGGGAGACAGCCAGCTGTGGGACCTTTCTCCACCTCAACCCTCTGTGGGGGCCTTTACTATACGCAACAGATTCTGTGTACAGTCCTTATTCAAGGGCTGCACTGTTCCCAATATTTCCTATTTCCTTGCTGATTATAAGGCTTCACGTAATTTAAAAGTAGCTCCTTCTTACCAAGAGGTTGGGGATCCCTAAACATGGCAATACCAATTCAGATAATGTAACAAAAAATAAATCAAAAGGTATCACCTAAGTTACCTGGTGGACATTTCCTTCCTTCACATCCATGTTCTAAGCTTTAGGGAGGAGAGGTTTCTGAGCTTTTGATTTGTCCACATCATGTATCTGTAATCAGATTAAAGAATCACACTTGGTTAAAATTAACTGTATATACTTGCAGTTGTGTTAGGGTAGATACTCTGTTTCTCATTGTTTCTAGATGATCTGGGGAAAATCATTTAAATCTTTAGGGGTTTGAAAGGCCTACCATATGATAAATACCCCAGATTTTTTTACCTTGTTCCTAGAGAAACTGGACTGTCCATAATGGATAGTATTGGAATGAGGTCTCTTTGAAGTTTTTGAAGATTCCTGACACAATTTTCTTTTAGACCTGTGGCCTGTTTTGCTTATCAATTTGTGGTCATTTACATCAACTTTCATAGTTTGATTTATTGATTGTTGCTGTAGTAGTTGGGGATCTTCCGTTTCTGTGTCTGATTCAAAAATGTGCGGTTGTTTTTTTATTTTTAGTAACTTGTGGCCTTTTCCTAAAATTTGTGTTATATATTTGTTTGTTAAATGTTCTTTTCCATTCACTTGGAATTCAACAGCACTGTTTATTACACCTAAACTGTTATTTGACATCTGAAATGCTAAACTATTAGACAGGTGTTTACTTTCATTTAAACTCACAGTTGATGATTCTCCATTAGAAGGGGGATATTTTATCATATTTTCACAGGACCCAGTGTTTTTTTTCTTGTAGTCTAGAAGTCTTCTGATTTAAATTTCTAGCATTTATCTGAACATTATGATTAAGTCTTTTTCTAATAGCTGGATCTAAATTCAGTTTGTCACTTTGCATCATGCTAGTTTTAAGTGAAAACAATTTAGATTCTGTAACAACATGCTGTTTTCTTTTCAGGTTGCCAGGTTCTAAGATATTTTTGTTCCTTTGTAATGACTGATTTTTGAAAACTGGTATGAATTGAGGGGCAAAATTATTCTGGGAACTAAAATTTGTGCTTTGAACTCGAATCTTTTCTCTGTTGGGCTTTGGTACTTCCAAATGTACTTCAGGTGCCTTGTCAGACAGGGGTTTCTTTCTGTTCTGGAGAGCTTCTTGCTGGAGGTGCAGAGTTGAGGACACCCAGGGCTTCTTCAGATGGCTGCTGGAATGCTCCACCTTGTGGTCCATGACTACTGAACACGGTAAAAGACGCTCAGCCAGAGCAGGTCGTGTGGAAGGGCCCTGAGTCAGAGAGAACTTGAACATTTGTTTAGTGGTCAGATTAGGTGCCTTGACTTTGTTTTCCTGAAAGGATAGAGATTAGGAAATTTTTAAAATGTAAAAATGTTCTTAATGGAAAAGAAATAACATATAAAATATCAAAATAAGAATATAAAGTAACACTACTATAAACAGAAAAAAACAAAAAAAAACCCAATGAGCTTTCTTGAGGAAACATGTACGCTTCTATGGTTTGCATCCTTTTTAAGATACCAACCTTTCAAGATATTTTAGATGAAGATATGTTCTACATTCTATATAAATCAACTACGAAAACTACAATTAGCTACCCATTGTCCTCCAAAGAGGTCCATGCTGCTCTCGTTCAGAATGTCTTTCCCTCTTCTTTACATTCTTCCCCCCTCAACTTCCTAAGAATATGCTATCAGTATTTGTCACCAAAAAAATAGTAGTAAAAGGTGGTGTTCTTATCTTTCAGCATGCATGTTCCATCACCTTATGTAGATACTAGATTGTTTGAGGGTAGGAGCCATGATGTATTTATCCTCATATACTTGACATCTTTAAAAAGATTTATTTTAGAGAGAGCTCACGAGTGCACAAGAAGGGGCAGGGGCAGAGGGAGCAGGAGAGGCTTCCAAGCATACTCTCTGCTGCCCAAGGTAGGGCTCTATCCCATGACCTGAGCTGAAACCAAGAGTCGGATGCTCAACCTACTGAGCCACCCAGGTGCCCCTCTATTTCACATTCCTAAATCATTCACAGTTACTACAAAATTCTTGTTCTAAGAAATTAAATGAATGGAAGAGGTGGTTGCATCTATAGCAGGCCTTTAAGAATAAGTAGGATTTTGACTATAGGACATTGGCTGTCTGTGTTTTGATCATTTTGTATTCTCACTGCCTAAAAGAGTGCTGGTACCTGGTAGCTATTCAACAAGCATCTGTCAGACCGGCAAAGAGTCAGACAGCTCAAAGACAGCCGAGTGTTTAGTCTTTTTAAAAAAACTGTGGTAATATAGATAAAACGTAAAGTTACCATTTTGACCATTTTTCAGTATACAGTTCAGGGACATTGAGTACATTCCTTATTGCATGCACTCCTGTTGTGTAACCATCACCATTATCATTTCCACCACCTTTTCTTCATTCCAAACAGAAACTCAGTAGTCTTCAACAACAATTCCAGTTTTCTCTCCTTGCAGCCCCCGGGAACCTCTATTCTACTCTCTAGGTCTATGAATTTGCCCTCTCTACGTATCCTGTATAAGTGGAATTATACAATATTTGTCTTTTTGTGTCTGGCTTATTTCACTCAGCATGTTTTCAAGGTTCATCCATGTTGTAGTAGGGGTCAAAATTTCCTTTCTTTCTATGCCTGAATAGTATTACACTATATAGAAATCCCACATTTTGTTGATCCATTCACCTGTTGATGGGAGGTGTTTATAGTCTTTTAAAATACATATCTATTGAGTCCTAGAGTCCACAAAAGTGACATGTGACAATAATCTGAAACATGGGATAGGGAGTTCTTTTCTCAACCTCTGGCATCAAAAACAGAGTCACAACTTGAAATAAAATTTTAAAATTGCTAGGAATAATGTGCAAACCAGAACTGGTTTGCTTCTCTCCACTCCTGGAGGTTCAGTTGTTGAATGGAGTTGAGAGGAGAGCTGGAGAGAGTTTTCAGAGATAAGAGTTATAAATAGGCAAAGAAAAAGTGAGTGATCCAGTTATTAAGCAGAATAAGTCACACTAAAACTTAGTGGTTCAAAACAATAATTAGGTCTTCTCTCTCACGATTCTCGGAGCTGATCTGGTTTAGTTCAGAGTCTCTCATGGGACTGCAGTGAGATGACCCTGGGGCTGGTGTCACTTCCTCACTCACGTGTGATGCTGGATGCTGGCTGTAAACTGGACTAACTTCAGGCAGCCCCCTCATGTGGTCTGGGATCCCAGAGCAAGAGTCCTGAGAGAGACAACTTCCACCTAACCTAGTCTTGGAAGTCATGCAGCATCACCTCTGTCACAGTCCTGCCCAAACACAGGAGGAGGGAACAAAGACCCCTACCTCGCTATAGCATGAGTGTTGTCACTGGTCATAAGGGCATGTGGATGGACAATCTTGTGACCATCTTGAAAAATGGGAGTACATGTCAGAAAGCATGCTGCCTCTAGCCAGAACCCACGTCATCTCTTACCACCCTCAAGCCTCCAATGTCACAATACAGGTGGCCTACTGAAGGGCTGGTGCACTATGCAATGAAGGTGCACAAAAACCTGGTGCGGGCTTTAGAGAGACTTAAAGAGGAAATACAGTGGGAGATGAAGGAACTATGGCCTAATTCCTACTCCACACCAACTAACAAGGTGCCATAGCACATCCCCAGGGGTCTGAGTTGTCTTTCAGGCTTCACATACACTTTCCAAGTGTAAACATGGTTCTTGCTTCACTTCCACCTCTCCAGTCACGTGCCACCCTAAGCCTGAACTGTGTAGAGAAAGGAATTCAGAAAAATATACTTCTGGCATACTTAAGTTGACGTAATACAAAGTCACCATAGAGAACAATATTCTTTCTCCCACCCTGGCTATTCTTGGGAGAAATGGGAAGAATCCAAGAAAAATCTTGGGTGAGGTTTGAGTTGATGCTGAAAACAGATGAGGAGGGCTCACTTCTCGTCTGTAGATTTCTCAAGTTGGAGGCTTATCCATGACAGTAAAGCAAGAAGTCACCTTACTTTACTTCCCCATAATTTTCAGAGGGCACAGAAGACCCAGCCAGGTTTCATGACCCTGAATGAAGGGATACAGAGGTTGACTAATGAATAAGAGCTGGCTTATAACCCCTGGAGATTTGCTAACCTGAATGAAAAAGCATTCATCAAAAATGGGTTTGTATTAGTTTGATAGGGCTACTGTAACAAATATCATAATTGAGGGGCTTAAGCAACAGAAATGTATTGCCTCAAAGTTCTGGAGGCCGAAAGTCCAAAATCAAGGTGTTGGTAGGATTGCAGCCATGAAGAAAGTATCTGTTTTAAGCCTCTCCTCTTGGCTTGTAGATAGATGGTCATCTTCAAATTCACATGATGGTATCCCTGCACGTGTGTCTGTCTCCAAATTTCCCCTTTATATAAACAATACCAGTCATCTTGGATTAGAGGCCCCCTGTATTCCAGTATGACCTGATCTTAACTAATTACATATGCAATGATCCTTTTTCAAACAAGGTCAAATCCTGAGATTTGGAGTTAGGGCTTCAACACATGAACATGGGACAAGGAGGACACAATTCAACCCAAAACAGGGTTTGACATATACTTCTGAAGACAATGAAGAGGGGATGCAGCTGTTCTTCTGAAGACTCTCTGAACAAGGGAGCTTAGAAGAAAACCTTATACGTCATCTTCGTCAAGATACCACCAACATCAGACCAATCCAGGTCAAGAAACGAATGCCCCTCTCCCCTGCATTACCCAGCTGTGACTGTGTGATGGATACTGGTGGACTGAAGTTCAACATCCATTCTTCCCTCCATCTAGTGTTCCTTCCTAAACTGGTGCCTGGAAATCTAAAATGGACATTTTTTCCTTTGCAGTTAGGGTTCAGGATGCAATTTAGGATCAACTAATCAGACATACTCATACATTATTTGGAAGGAAGAAATAAGGTAAAGCCACACTTCTGCAGTTTCCGCTGAAAAGTTCAATTATTAAGGTCTTTGGTTTTTCAGTTGCAGAGTTAAGAGAAGCCACGTATCCAGCTCACCATCTTTGTAGGTGTCCAGAAACAGCTTAAGGCATTCATTCTCCTGGATCATTTTAGGTAAATACACCAAATGCCCTCACCCCACACAGCCTTTTCCTGCACATAGATGCTATCATGGGGAGAAGAACAATTCTTAAATTTAAATGAAATTCTACCTCAAAGAGATGTTTTATCAGAAGTGACTAGGTCATCTTAAAATATTTAGATTTTTTTTTCCATTTGATGAAAAAAGGATTCAAGAACTAAGCCATTTTTTTGACTCCTGCATTTTATAAACTGTAGTAACTTTTAAACAACATATCCAATACTTGAGATTCCGAAAGAAAAACTCATTCTAGGTAGATTTAGATGAGAATAGAATTACTTGCATTCTGACATAAAACTTATGTAGAATATGTGTCTGAAATATGTTTATATTCACACCCTGTTTCATCTTCATCTATCTCAGAAACATACATCTGATGAGAATAACTTCCAAGGGCTTGTTTTGCCCTGTAGCCTGTCGATGTATTATTTACTCATTCTTTCAACTTCTAAAATATAGTAAATAGCCAAAGGGTGAAACCTCTAGGTTTATATTCAAAATTTATAAAAAGACTACAAAAAGGACAATGTAAACAGCAGATGAGATGATAAATAATTCATGGAACTAAAATACTTAAATGGTCAACAAACCAAAGCTTTATGAAGTCATAACTCAACAAAAATCTTATATTTTACTACATTATTACCATTATTGTTCCAGGTGTCACTGGCAAATGTGGCTAAGTTGACTTTTAATTTCTAGAACTTTACAAACATCTTAACATAACTTGGCACATTAACATAAACTGTAGAAGAAAACCAAAAGCCTTATCATGTATTTAGATGAATGGATGTCATTTAATGGAGTCCTAGAATTAAGGTAATGATTAAATGAAACTTGAGGATTGACCAAAATGACTGATTAAATGTGTTTTATCTATTAAAATCTGGTTCTGTGTATTGCACCACCTGAGTGTTTCTTGATTAAAGCTGAACCAGAATTCAGTTAAGCTTAGATCTAACCACAGACTTGTAGGAAAGAGGAGGTTTAGAATATGTTAACTGCAAATGACGTGACACAAGAAAGCAACAGTCAGATCCAGAATATGGGACGTTCTCCAGAGAAAATGGTCCAGTTTTTCCAGCAAATAACTGACATAAATAAAAAAGGAAGGGGGTTTGGAATGTTATAGGATAAAAGAGACCTAAAAGATATAACAACCAAATGAAAATGTGTGGACCTTGCTTGGATTACGATTTAAACAAAGCCCCCTAAATCTTTGAGATAAACAGGGAATTGGAATATGGACTGGTATTAGATGATATTAAGGAATTATTCTAAATAATTTTTAAAAGTTCCTGTCAGATAGAGATGCATACTGAAGTCTTTACAGGTGAAACAACATCATATCTTGGGTTTCTTTTAAAATACTCCAGTTTACTCCCCACCCAAAAACTACATCAAAGAAGAGCTAGATGACAGGCATATGAGAGTTTATTATACTAATTTATTTATCTTTGAGAACTTCCATCAATTAAAAAAGAAAACTAGTTTGGTTAAGCACTCTTGCTAATTTAATTTTTTTAAAAGTCGGTTCAGTTTTATTAAATAGTCTGATCAATTTGTTTTTCACTTTTTAAACTTACGCTTTTTAGGCTGCATGAATCTTAGAGCTAACATGTGGTGTAGCAATAATAGGAACTAACATTTACTATGAGCTAAGTACTAGGAACTGTTCTGGGTATTATCTAATCCTAAAACAAAAAACAAAACACCCTGTGAAGTACTGTGAAGGATGCAGTGACATGCTGCTCAGATCCCCTTCGCAAAAGGGCTGCTGCCCCCACTGCTGGGAGCTGGCCCTTGCAGGGATGCCCTAGTTCCAGAAACCTACCTCACCTATGGACATGCTGTCCCTGGGTGGCCCAAATCCAATGACAGATGAAGGAGGGATTATAAAGGCCTGGCTATTTGGACAATGCAAAACCACCATGATGGGCTATTTTAGCCTTAGAGCTCCTGGGAAGTTTGGCCAAAGCTACCTGGTACCTGCTTTGCTAATGACTTCTCCCTTTACCCCATCTTCTTCCATCTTCACCTTCCACAGGTGTTCCAAATTCAGTCCCCAATAAACATCATGTGCACTAGACTCCAGAGTCAGCTTCCTAGAGAGCCCAATTTGTGACAAATGTTATTATTACCACCACTACCATGCCCTGTTTTACAAGAAAACTGAAGCACAAGGAGATCAAATAACTTGCCTAAGATTATGCCCACAGTAAAGGTTCCTATAACCAGAGCTCTTAAACACAAATCTAAACTTTTCCCAATTTCATGACTAAGAATCTTCCTCTGGGTTTCAGTTCTAATTGTGCAATGTATTTAACTGCGTGGCTTTGGTTAAATTACTTGGATGCTCTGAACTTCAGTTTCTTCTGCAAAAAGTGGGAAAACAATTCTTTATTCCAAGATGATTAAGATGCAATAATACATGTAAAAGAAGCTGGCACACAGAGGCACTCAATAAAACTGAGTAGGATAAGTTCTTATTGTCAGGAGCAATACAAAGACCAGAATTTCCAATTAAGTGTTATTTTACCTTTAAGAAGCAAATTTGTACAAGTATATTGTCCAGATTCACTGTTTCTAAAACAGACATGGGCTGGAAATAATAAGTATTCGATAAATATATCCAATAAAAGTGCATTATATAATGATGTATTTACTTCTAAATTCTCAGATTTGGACTTGGCCAGTAACTACTAAAAATGTTATGTCTGGGCAAAACTTTAAGATTCATTATCATAAGGATGCCAGTTGGAATTTGTCCACTCACATTCTTTCTCTTTCTTTTTTTTTTTTTTAAAGATTCATTTATTCCAGAGAGAGAACGAGAGAGAGAGAGCAAGGGGGAGGGACAGAGGGAGAGAGAATCTCAAGCAGACTCCTTGATGAACGCCGAGCCTGATGTGGGGCTCGATCTCACAACTCTGAGATCATGACCTAAGCCGAAATCAAGAACTGGATGCTTACCAGACTGAGTCACCCAGGCACCTCTCGCATTCTCTTCTTAGGAAATGGCCTTGCCTATTGGCCCTGATGTCTGTCTAGGCTGCCATGTTTTTATATCATTTACATGAGGTGTCCTTGATGCAAGGATAGCAAATCCAAATACTAGCTGAGTGACAGATGATACAGCCTGGTCTGAAAAGATGAATGGGGCCTATCAGATCCTGGCTCTGGGTAATTTTAGTTGAGGATCAAAAAGAGAATGAAACAATTAGCATAGAAGCAAAAGCTGAAAAAAATGCCATAATCCATAGCAAGTCAACACCAAGTGAAAGCTGAAATCATTGGAGCAGTGGAAACTAAAATAAACAGAGGACCTAGTCAAGAAAAAAGATTAAGCAGACACAGAAATATTCATATAATTCATATTACAATTCAAACTGCTCAAATTGTTCAAACTTTTATCTTTCCCTTTTATGAAAACACACAATTGTCATTTACAAGAAAGGTCACTGTTGAAAATTTTAAATTAAATTCCTTATATTTGTTTCTCCAAAACCTCCCTTCCAATTTTATTATCTGTTGACAAAGAAATCTTATTCTAGTGAGTGTGAAGATAGGCCAGCATATTTTCTTCATCAGCATTGCTTAATTGCTGCTTCTTTTTTTGGTAAGATTTTACTTAGCATATCATCTTACAAGGAAAATGTTATTGAATTAATTCAATTTATGTAAATGGAACTATACAAAGGCTTTTTGGATCAAGCAGACTCAAATGAAGTGGCAGTTCAAAAGTAAACTTGGATTTGTATGAGACAAATGTTCCCAAACTGTCCTATAAGATCATATATTCATTGAAAAAAACTTTTAATGAACACCTATTTTGTACCAGGCAGTTGGCATAAGAAAATGAATATGATCTCTGCCCTCCAGGAGCTCATGCCAAATTAGAAGAGACCAGTAAACAACTATTACTATAATGCCACAATAAATACAAAAAAGACAACAAACGGCAGTGATAAATGGTCAAGTACAATAACAAGTAACATTAAAGGAAACACTGAACTGAGAGAAAAGAATTCTAGTACAATGGGTTATATAGTCCCTCACAGAAAGCAAGAGATCCAAGATAGGTGCATGCTACGTCTTAGAGAGCTCAGTAGGGTATGAAATCTCTTACCTGTACATGAGGTTTCATTAGTTCTTGTGTGTAGTAGCATGGTTTAGTTGTCATCTTAATGGGAAAGCCACAGATATGAGGCAGTTTAGATTTTAAGTCTGAAACGAAACTTTTCAACACACCTTCCAAATCTACCCTTGGAAAGAACTGTATGGGCTGACTTCTGATGCAGCTGAGAGGGTATCTGAACAATGTTAAAGAATAGTAGAACAGTTTTTGTACTTAAGAGATAGCAATTTCTTTTTTTTTCTTTTAAAGATTTGAGAGAGAGAGAATGCATGCATATGCACACACACACACACACACACCTGGGGTAGGAGCAGAGGGAGAGAGAATCTCAAGCAGACTCCATGCTGAGTGCAGAGCCTGACTCTGGGCTTGATCTCACAACACAAATCATGACCTGAGCTGAAGCCAAGAGTTGGACGCTTAACTGACTGCACCATCCAGGTGCCCCAAGATAGCAATTTCTATGGAATTAAAAAAGTATTACAATATTAACTGTTAAAAAGGCACACATAAATAAATCCTATTTCATATATTGCTTATCTCATATTTTCCAAAGCAAAATGTGTTTTATCACAGGGATCTTGCTTCATTCTCTTTTAACACTCAAAATCAAGACTGCTCATTGTGTCCTTCTTATAGAGCTTTCTATACAGACTGGCAGACTAAGATATTTCAAAACTAATTTATAAGAAAGACACTACGACCTTTAGAGATCACGAAAATAAGTGTTGATAGTAAACAATAGAGAGGTTGCATCTCCAAAAGCTGTAAAAATTCACTACAAAGAAACAACACATATAGAGTGCATTCAAGCTCCAAAAGCAATTCTTTTAGAAAAGCAGTTACTTTTTCTGAAGAAAAATATTCTGAGGACTTGGAATAACGTCTTTGCATCTAATGAAAGGGAGTAGCTGATCCCTGTCAACCTCAATTTTATATTAAGATTTGGGTTAGGAAATGTAGCATGGAGAAAGAGAACACTATGACTCTTCCTTCTTGCAATGTGAAACTCCAGCAGGTCAGAACACAGACACAGGAATGTGAAATCAGTACCAATTGTAATTGAAAAGTTTCACCTGAACACTCATATTATTAACTTATTTAAAATAATGGTAAGACAGATATTTTCTTAAATCATTGGGGTGCATTAAGTGCAAGTCAGATCCTCTAAATTTTGCCTGTAAAATTAAATAATCTTCCAAAGACAAAAATCTTTGTAAAAAGACTAATTCTTTTAATTTTACCCTTTCAATAATATCCAAAATACCACTGGAGGGAGCACTTGGCTAAGGAGAATCCTAAGATTTTCTTACTGTCTAGTAGCAATCATGTGACCATTTTTCTATCTACTCTAAATTTCCTTTTGTTGCCTAAATTGTTGCAATAGTGCTTAAGAGAAAAAAATAATCATTATTAAGCTCATTCTCAAATAAAAATAAAAAAATTCTAAGGAAAACAAAAAACATTCAAGCTGGGGAAAAAAGTAGAGGGGAACGCAGTTTCATTTAGACATAGAGAAGGCTGAAAATGAGGACAACATCAGAGCCAGGAGTAAGACTGGCTCATGAGGTTGGAAGGGGCTTCTGTTATAAGTGGTGTGTAAAAGGATATGTGAAGATCTTTCCTCCTATCATTTTGAAGTAGATGCTGCAGTATATTTTAGTATTTCCACAATCTTCTGGAAGTTTATAGCCATACTAAAAATTAAGAACAAAGCTGAAATTCTCTTAAGAGAAAGCTAAACTTAGATTAAATTATAAGAAGCAAAAATCAAATAGCTTCTAACAAAATATACAGTTCTATTCCTTACCAGGTCATTCCAGTGCATCTGGAAATCTTCATATGAGTGAAAAGGACAGTCAGGGGGTATGGTGTGAAGAATTCTTATTATTTGTCCCCTTTTCATACTATGAAAAATAAGAGTTGGTAAAATATTATGAGCCAGTGCTTGGATATAATTTAACTATATAATTTAATTTAGAGAATACTCAAAAAGATTTAGCCACTATCAATACATAAGTAATAAACTAATCATTTGCTCCTAGTTCCAAGTACACCATTTTATTAAATCTTAACAACCAGAATTGTTAGGAAAAACTAAATTGAATTAATGCAATGTGCCAGTTATAAACACAAAATAACGTTTAGTAAATGTTGCCATACAGAAGTATGTCTAGTAACTGTTAGACTTTAAGGAAAATTCTGTTAAGAGTTAAATGAATCAGAGTCAAATCTATGTTCCCTACCTACCTCTTCTCTGCTTTGATGATTAAATTATTATGCACATTCTGTTACTTAAAGTTCTTTCAAAATTTCATCCCAATAGTCCTATTTATATTAATAACAAGCCATTTTTTCCCCTAAAGACAGTTCAAACTTAAAACAGTTCCTATCAAATGATAATGAAACATTAATTATATGCACAATTTAAAAGATTTTAATGATATTATTACATTATTATATTATATATTATTATTATATAATGGTTCATAATGAGGTATCTGGAAATTTTACTTTTGTAAAGACTATATATAACAAAAGTGTAAGAGTATAATAAAATTGTTTTAGTCATTTGATACAGGAAATTGATGGCTTCTGTATGACATTTTTTAAGCTACAAATAACTTTCAAAAATTCAGTTTCAAAAATTCCTTTATACTTCTGTATACATCGTTGCTGAAGCAAAATGAGAGAGAACTAACTATAACTTGGACCCATCCCAGATGATACAAATTGAAATCTCACCTTGGCAAAACGTAGCACCAGTTGCTTAAAATTGAATGTCCTTCAATGACAGCATTCTTGTCAGTATCAAAATCCTTTATAATACTCTGAGAAATACCAAATTCTCTTAGCTTTTAATAGAAATAAGATTTAATGTGTAAGTCCTCAAAAGAATTTGTCAAACAAAAAGAAACACATAGTCAATCACAAAGTAGTTTTAAAGGCTTAGTTTAAGTTGGAGATACATAACACTTTACATAATGTAATCAATGTTTCAACTCTCCTTATTTCTCTCTGTACAATATATCTAGTATTTCATGCTTTCTCTCATTTTCCAACCCTGAACCTCTCTCATACTTACTTCAACTGGTTTTCAACTTTTTGATTATGCTTACAGGAAGATGAATTCCTTCTAAAGGAAGGTATTTACATTTTGTAAGAATAGTATCTTAATTTTTTTTTTTTTTAATGGAGGATGAGTTAGGGAGTTGTTCCTCTATTTGGTCTTTGGGAAGGAGAGCACAGAGCCAATACTCTCCTTCTGTATCCCTTTTCCATCTCCTGGAATGCTTTTCCTCTGGTCCTCAGGTGCCCTATCTGCAGGGTATTTAAGCTGATAGTTTACCAATCCTTTTCCACTTATGGTTTTCTTACCCTGTGGGGCATTTTAATACAGTGAATCAAAGAAAAGAGACTTGAAGTATTAATGTCCTCCTAAGAGGATTCTCTGTTAGGATCAGAGAGAATGGTTCATAATCCCTCATCCCCTTTTTAACCTATCATCATACAGCTTTTGGGAAATAATGTTCTAACTTCATTCTCTACTACTGTTTTTCAACAAACTCCAACTAAACTGGCCATTTTTTTTATTGCCTAGACAAGTCATAAATAACAATACACTTGCTTAAAGCACTGCCCTTACCCTGATTTATGAATTCTACCAATAAGAGCCTTACAGGCCTAGAGCTAGACCCATCTCCTCTACTTTCAGTGACTGATCCTTCCCTGAATTCTAATAGCATTTATTAAGACTAATGGAAATGAGGGAGCAGGGCAGAGCAGAAAAACATGAATGCAGGAATAGGAAGATAAGAACTGCTGGTTATGTTGTGAGGTAAGAAAGCAAAGACAGAATGAATAAGGATTCATATTGTCCTGTGCACTGGAGAAATTTTGCCTGGTGGTATACTGTACTTAAGAGCTATGTTGTCTAATTTGTGACCTAAGAAAAGGATGGTCATGGGGCGCCTGGGTGGTTCAGCCAGTTAAGTGTCTGCCTTTGACTCTGGTCATGATCCCAGGGTCTTAGGATCCAGCCCCATGTTGGGCTGTTTGCTCAGTGGGGAGCATGCTTCTCCCTCTCCCTCTGCTGCTCCTTCTGCTTGTGTGTGCATGCTCTCTCTCTCTCTGTCAAACAAATAAATAAAATCTAAAAAAAAGAGAAAAGGATAGGCAGTGCTGGGATGGCTGTAAATGTCAGGAAAGACTGACTGCAGGTGAATAAATAGATTATTTGAGGGAAAACAGAACCTAAAATTGAATTCAGAGAGGGTAGGTATGTCCAAATATTCAGTTTATGGGTTCTCATATACAGTCACTTACATAGCTTGAGTTTATATCCTTCTGGCTATTTTCAACACTATTCAGAGATTCAAGCAAATTGCTGCAGAGATCTCCATGGTACCAGCACTTAATGTCTATATTGGTTTTTCTCAACATAGATTTTTTTGAAGACTGGCTAACTACCCAAGTGTTCACCATATGCCCCAAGAGAAAGTTAACCTCCTACATGTATTTACTTAACAAATATTTATAATGTGTCCTTTCCTGAACAGACCTGCACTAACAAGGTACTCAGTAAATATACCTTCTTCTTTATAATGCCAAGCTAAAGAATTTGGATTTTATTTGCTCTAGGCAATGTTGAGATACTAGAGATATTTAGGTTGGGGCCATCTGTTTTAGAACAAGAACTCTGTTGATACTGTGAAGAAGAATTAGAGAATAAATAAGGGGAAAGGCTGGAAAAAAGAAGGCCAATATGGAATCCATTTTAATAGTTCAGGCAAAAGAAGAGAGTTTAATTAGAGCAGCAGAAATGGAGAGAGAGGAAGAGATTTCAGAGACCAAGGTAGGCTATTAATGGCTGATTAGATGTAGGGAGTGAGATCCAAGGATAACTCTGCAATTGGTAGCTGGTTAACTTATTGGCTATTGATGCCAGTAACCAAGAGCAAATACAAGGAAGAACAGAGTTGGGGCTAGTGAGGGTGACAAATAATTCAGTTTCAGGCATAACCGAGACAGAGCATCATCAGTACATTCATGTGAAAATACCTGAGAAAGGACAAATTGCTCTTATACAAGAATATTTGGGAAGTAAGTGTACAGGCTTACCACTGGAAGAGTTGGAACCCTAGGGAACAGCAACATTTAAGGTGTAGTAAGAGAGGAAAAACCATGAATGAGTGGTAGGAAATTCTGGATAAAGCAGTTTCAGAGAAATCAAAAAAGGATATGATTTCAAGAAGGAAAGGGTAGAAAATAATGTCACGGTTCCAAGGTTTCAAATATGAATTCTCTCAAACGTCTCCTTTTTTTCTGAACTCCTAAAGTCATGTGGTTCTTATGATACTTAGTTTGGTACTATATTATCCAACACTGTTGTTACTTTTTTCAGTACATAATAAATATCTACTCCTGTCAGGCTCTATGGGATGTACAAATTTGAGTCAAGAAACCTAAGGCTAGGTGAAGGAAGTATAATGCAGTGTAGCAGAAAGAACGGAGTCAAAAGAAACACTTTTAAATCCTAAATCACTTTCTTACTACCTTTATGACCTAGAGCAAGTTACTTAACCTCTGTCCCAGCTTACTTAAGGGGAATGAAAGTGTAGAAGATAAACTGGAAAGGAGAGAAAAGGTAAACATCCTCCTCCTCACTTTTATTCTCCCCACCAGACCTATAACCAATACTAGATTTTGATAAATGGAAAATTCAATGCAATTATCTTTTAGTCTATTTGGGGAACAAAGATAAATAAGGCAAAAACTAGACTCTCAAAGAGATCACAACTTAATAGGAACATAGACATTTATGAAACTAATTTTTATAACAGTCAGAACATGAAAAATGCCATACCAAAAATTTAGGTAGAGTGAGATTTGGAGGAGCTGATTATCGATTATAATTTAGGAAATCAATTTAAATGAATAGAATAAGTGTGTACTGAGTATATAATGTTGAGTAGAAAATGGGAGTACATCTCCATTTCTGGTGTTTGCTTCCATGTGGAGAAAGCTCTAACACATACTCCTGATGTCGCTCTGCCCTTCCACTCATTCCTCCCTACAGTAGATCAGGTGACTTATCTGGCTGATAAAACTGGGACAATTCCTTCTTCCCCTTGGGAACCGGCCTGCTGGCACAAGGTAGTGTACTGCATCCTGTCACATGGGGAATGGTGCCTGATCTCTCAAGGGAGCCTGTGGGTTTCCATTACTCCCACAAGTAGCGGGGAATCTACCTAATTCCACGGTTCAGATAGGACACATTCTCTAACAACTGTTTTTTTTTTTCCATAATAAACAGTGTGACCATGTATCTATTAAAATAAATAAAATGAAGACCAAACTTGAAAATCCCTTAAGCAGACAAAACCAGTTAAGCACATAAGTAAAACCTAATCCAACTCATTCTATAACACAACTGAAACTTAACTTCGATTATTTCTTGTAAATGCCTCTTAAAATCATAAATAAAACTTAAATTGTTTTCCAAAACAGAGTAAGACAATCAGTTTTAACTAATCCCCCATCATCTGGAAAACCCCATTACTATAATGAATCATTATAAAGATAAAATAGCTTCTACATTTTCATTATATAAACTGTCCTGCAACAACACCCTTCCGACTTTCATTACACTGTAAGTTTGAAGACTCTTGGTTCACAAACTATTCTTTTATGTACAATAAATTCAGTAAATACAATTTTAATTGATCTGATTTTATTTTTATCATACCCCAGTTCATATTTGTTGGGCCAGTATCCCCTTAGGTTACTATCCCTTTCACTCTCAAAAGTATCCATTTGGGACCATAAATTATATTCTCATCCTAGTAATAAAGACGGTATTCTGATCTCTATATGTCTTATTCTTCTTTGTCAATCTCTAATTGATTCAAAACTCAGATATATAAAGTCTCATCTGCAGAAAATTCAAAGGACAGTAAGACATGGTATTAATCCTTAAGAAGCTTATTCTAAAGTAAACTGGGGATATAAAAATGAGTGTAATTCTAAACATACACCCCTAAGTATATAAATAAGCATGGTGCAGAATAGAATGAAGGTTTAAAAGAGGCTGGGAGGTCACAGTGGGTCCAAGCCTTAGAAAGGTTCCTCAGCAGTACAAGATATTCATGTCATGCTGTCCATTCCATTTATTTTTATGCAGGTCATTTTCCCTACTGGCTTATACAATTCCTGAGGGCCAGATAGTAGAGCCTATTTATTTTTGACTTGTCTATTGCCTCAACATAGCAGGTAATCAAAAAAATTAAAGAGAAATATGAATGGAATAGCATTGGAGCTGGCCCTTAAAGGATGGGCAGGATGTATAGCTAATGAGAGGGTCACTCTAAGCAAAGGAGGAGTCATCTGTCTCAACACGGACACCACTGACACTTCAGGCTGGATAACTCTTTGTTGGGGTGGAGGTGGGGTTGCTGTCCTGAGCACTATAGGATTTTTTTTAGCAGCATACCTAGCCTCAAACCACTAAATACCCCTCCCCCTTTGTCATAACCAAATTTTTCCTCAGACTTTACCAAATGACTCATGGGGAACAAAGTCATTCATTTCCTTCTCCACCCCCTCTACTGAGAACCACTGTCACAGAAGAAGGAAAACAATATTTATTGAGTTACTATTAATGTATAAGTTTCTATGCTGGGTGCTATGGGAATTAGTAAAATAAAAGACATATCCTTCTAAGAAGGCAAACAGTGTTACGTATTTTTTTTACAAATATAAGAAATGCTACCGGAATGTTAACAAGGGGTTATTACATTTAGTATGAGCTGAAATAGTGTTTTTAATATTTGGAAGTAAGAAAAGAGGCCAGAAGTAAGTGCTGAGGCAGGGCAGGGTTGTGGAGACTCTCCACTGCCATTTAAAAAGATTTCTGAGCAAGAGAATAATATGATTAAATCTGTGTCGGGGGCACCTGGGTGGCTCAGTTGGCTAAGCATCTGCCTATCAGCTCAGGTCATGATCTTGGGGTCCTAGGGTGGAGCCCTGAGTCAGGTTCCCTGCTCAGTGGGGAGTCTGCTTCTCCCTCTCCTTCTGCCCCTCCCCTCTGCTCATGCTCTCTCTCAAATAAATAAAATCTTTTAAAAAATTTTTAAAAAACTGTGTTAAACTGACGTTTTCTTTGGGTAAACAGATTTGGAACAGGATCAACATATCAAGCATTTAATAATATGGGTTTTGATAATAAAAAACGCTTCTTATCACTCTTGTTAAAAATTAAAGCCTACTAGCATGTTGGTAATAAAGAATATAGTAAATATAGCAAAGTTAATTATAGAAATCAAAATATGTGGTACCTCAGGTAATGGCAGTCTGACTGTGTAAGCTTCTATACTTAGACAAACTTGACTTTCAGTTACATTGATGTCTAATACTGAAAATAAAATATTTAACTGTGAATTTTCTGGAATTATTACTCCATTTTATTAAGTTAATATTTTAAGTAACAAAAAATAACCTTAACTTTATTTATTCACATTAGAAACTCAATTAAGAATATGTATTTTTTCCTCACATGGTAAAATTAAAAAAAAATCACCATATAATGTTTGAGAGTCTGCAGATGAGACAGAGGCCTGAAACAACATGGATATATGGGCATGTATGTATTGGGGGGCCACAGGGCAAGGTTACAATAAGAACGATGAGACATCCCACAGTTAGAACAATTCAACAAGTAGCTTTTACAAGCCTGATTTCTATTTACATGTGAAAAATGGACACTGTCTTCTTAAATCGGGAGAGGTGCCATGCCAAGCTCCTAACTTCATAGTCTTTTCCTAACAAATGCTCATCAATATACCAGCAGATACAATACAGATCTCATAGAGCCCCAAGGCTTCTACCTTGCTTTCTCATAATTAGAATTACTTATACAAGTCAGAGAGTGGTTATCTTGGGAAGGGGTAGTACCTGAAAGAAAGCATGAGGGGATTCCTGGGGTGCTGGTAATGTTCTGTTTCTTGATTTGAGAACTGGTTATGAGGATATGTTTAGTCTGTGAAAATCCAATGAGCTATACACTTAAAATTTATCAGTTCTGCTAGAGAATATTACATTTGGTAAAACTAAAAGAAAAATTCTAACACAAGAGTGAGGAATTTTTCTCTTCTAAACTTTTATCTTTAACCTCCGACAGCTATAGTCTCTTGACAGTGTCTGGGGATGAAACTGAATTTCTGTAACGAACCCATTTGTCCAGAGCTAGAACACAGTGACTGCCATGTCCAACTTAAAACTAGTGCAAGGAGGGCAAATAGGCTTCAGCCTGAAAGTCAACTCAAATTAAACAGTTGTGGATTATAAGTGCTAGCTCAGGATTTAAGGCTATGCCCAAATTGTGGTGAAAGCTACCATGACTGATTAATGTCTACTTGGTCTTAGGATTTCCACTTGTCTGCTATCTGTGGACTACTGTTTAGGAACAGGTCTACTTGAACAGCCATGCTTATCAATGAAAGAATTAGACCATACTATAAACTGTGTATTTTAGGTCATCTTTGTCTCTTTAGACAATCTTTTTTTTTTTCTCTTTTAAGGAAAAGAATTATGTTCTCATAAGAAATACATCTTTTACTTACAACAGTACTAAAGAATTTTCAATGACTCTTACAAATGCCTGCAGAATTTAACTTCTTCAGAGTAATAATTTCAATTAAGTAGAGAAATTAAAAATATAGATTTTATTCCAATTACGAGAAGTAAATTTTTTTTCTCATAAATAAGAACATATATTGTGACCCAGAGATGATGTCCTGGGTAAAATTGTGATTATAATAATACCTGATTATATTCTGATAATCATCAAGATTGTAACAACCCAACAATTTGTAACACTGTTTTCTTTAATGACTGTTAACCATATTAATGTTTTATCTATTGACTTATGCATTTTTACTTACCAACAGCACTTTGCTTTCCCATCTGAGAAAGAAATTCTCTCCCTTAAAAAATTCATAGGGTATGCCACATTATTATAACTTATAAATCATGCTTAATAAATACAACCTTTTTATGTTTAATTATCAAAGCTAAGGAAAATACCTTAAAATGCAGTTTTACACAAAGGAATATCTAAAGACAGTTCACAGAAAAAAATATAACCACTCAAAAAGTATCTTTTCAATTAAAAGGACAGAAATATCCAAATCTTCCTTCTAACATTTATTTCCTGGCATCAAGTACTTAGAAAATCGTCAGACCTCAACACAAAATCCAGAATAGCCTTTTGGTTCCAACCATTTTTGGTAATTTGTATTCATTTTTATTATAATGCTTTATTACTTATATTTATTCCTTTGTAAACATCAAGTATTACATAATTTTAAAAAATTCTTTGAAAAAACATCAGCAGGCCTCTGGATATCATCCTAAGTAAGAAGATGACATTTATGTTGTTGTGGACTTGCCTGAGAAGGCTTAGCTGGGGCTATGCTTTAAAAACTATTCCCTAAAAATAATGTATCTTGAAATTTAAAACAGATGCACAGAATAGAAGTAATCTAGTTCAGAAACCCCCAATGACTGAAAGATATAAAGTCACCTTGCACCAAGAGATGGCCAGTTTTATTCCAGGCTGGAGCAAGTCTAGCTGTGAGTGAATATGAAAGGCAGTTTTGAAGAATTACAGGAATTACTCTTTGTGGAGCCTCTACCTAAACATATTAAAGAACAAAACACAGACAAATTTACAGCAATTGGCATGTCCTATAAACTCAAAGAAAATGTGTGTTTAGATCACCACCCAAAAACCTGGGTTATTTTGGGTATCAGTTATAGTCATCACTACAGCTAATCCTATCTGGTTCTAAAGTTAAATTATTGTTAAAACATACTCGCTTTGAAACCATGAAGACTATCATGCTACAATGGCCAAATTCTTCCTCCTTATCCCGTCCCAATAAGCCTAAAGTTTTAGAGCTCCTGTGCTAGGACCCTACACTATACTTTGTATTCTGCTCTGCACAGAGGAAACCAGCCCAGAACTGTATTATAATTTTCATTGTTGTTCACTCTAGTTCAACATCAGAAAACAATTACTTACATGTGCACACATGAAACCAGCAGACTATCTCTACTGGTAGAGAATATTTTTAAATCAAGACTTTTACTTCTGACTAATAAAAAGCAATAGGATCCAGATTTATCCTCCCACTTGAGGTAACTAAAAAACTGAGCAAGTTACATGAAACGGTATTTCACAAGACTCTGGACATCTAGCAAGAAAGAAGAGCAATCCTTAAGAGATGGAAATCCTACAATTACCCCCCACCCCCCACCCCAGCATCTCGATTAAAGAGGGTTTCTAGGCTGTGGTGCAGGGAGGCAGAACCCTGGAAGAGTCAGTGGGCTGCCTTAGTTGAGGGGATAGCTGAGAGTCCAGGAGGCCAAGGGAGCTAGTTTTGGGGGCAAAATATTAGACGGGGTAGAGCTGCACAGAGAGTGAACTCTGAGATCAGCAGAGTCCATCTTGAGTCATCAGCTGAGTATGGATTAGCCACATGCATGTACGGAAAATACCCAGGGCTAGGGAAAGAACAAGGTTTTCTTCTATACAAATATCCTTACAAATACAGTCCAAAAGAAAATGCTGCCATTGCTGCTTTTAGCAAGATATGCAGAGAAATGAGAGAGCCAAGGAGAATTGTTTTCCAATATTATTCACCCTTCATTTTTGTACTATTTTGGTTTCTGGTGAATTTTCCCAGGATACAAGTAACTAATTTGTTGGCAGTGAAGAAGATCAAATCTGTTCAATTTGTTTCATAGATATTTTAATTAAGGATGCTATCACTAGGACTTCAAGCAGCAGGATGAAGCCAACCTGTAACACTAACCTCAAACATGAACCCAGGGTCTCCCCAGGCCTAAACAGCTGAACAAATCCCATAAACTATCAGGATCTTCCTTAGAAAGCCAAATTATTTTCTCCTTGATTCTGTATTGACTTTCGGCTTGGACTGAGGCATTAACCCAGATACAGTAGAATGTATCAGCATACATTCAGCCTTGGCATACAAAGAGGAAATATAGGGCAATTCTGTAATCCATAACCATCCTGATTCATGACCTGGATGTCTTTCAGGGCAAAGGTGGGGTCATTGACCACTGCAGCTAAAGACAGGGGCAACTTTTGTACCATGTTTTCTCAATAATTGATACAAAAGGTAGATAGAAAATAAGAATATAGTAGCTTAACAACACTATCAACTGCTGTGACCCAATTAACATATATAGACTACTTGAAACAACAGCAGAATACACATTGTTTTTAATTAGACAAGGAATATTTACTAAGGAAGACAATATTCTGGGCCATAAAACAAGTCTCAATAAATTAAAAAACGTTCAAGTTATATAAAACATGTTCTCTAACCACAATTAAATTAGAAAACAATAGAAGGATCCTTGGAAAATCCCTGGATATGTGGAAACTACATAACACACTTCTAACTAACCCACAGTTAGAAAGGAAATCAAAGGGGAATTAGAAAGCATTTTGAACTGAGGAAAATGAGAACAAAACACATACATAGGAGGAAATTTATAGCACTAAATGTATCTATATTAGAAAGGAATATTCTTGAATCAATGACCTCAGTTTCTACCTTAAGAAACTAAAAAAAGAAGAGCAAAGTAAACCCAAAGTAAGCATAAGAAAGTAAATAATAAAGACGAAAATGAAAAGCAATGAGATACAAAATAGTAAAACAGAGAAAATCTACCAAACCAAAAGCTTGTTTTTTGCAATCAATAAGCTTGCTAAGCCTCTAGCAAGACTGATTAGGGAGGGAAAAAAAAGACAAGACACATTACCAATATCAGGAATGAGACAGGTGACATAACAACAGATTCTACAGCAAAGGAAATTAAGGGAGTATTACAAGCAACTTTATGTCAATAAATATAACAAGTTAGGTGAAATGGACAAATTCCTTGAAATAGATAATTTGAATAGTTCTATCATCTATTAAAGACATTGAAATTGTAGTCAAAAACCTTCCCACAAGGAAAATGCCAGGCCCAGATAATTTGATTGGTGAATTTTACTAAGTATTTATGGAAGAAATAAAAATTCTATACAAACTCTAAGAACTAAAAAGGTGGTTCTTTTACATGCAAAGCAATATCATATGAGAAAGATATTTTAATTTTTGTTTGCTGACAAAAGAAGTTGAATACAAAATCATTATAAATAGTATTTGCAATTATTATCCTTCTAAAAACTTACCTTAGCTCCATATTTTCCAATATAGGCATTAAGTTTTCCAGCTTTATAAAATGGTATCTATAACAACAAATCAACAAAAATCCACATTTATAAAAATTACTTAACACAAATATATTATTAAATAATGCAATACATAAAGAATTTAAACATTTAAACATACAGCAGCCAACCCATCATCAGGCTATCATCCTAACAGCTTCTATTCCTTGGAGAAGCAAGTGATAATCATTCTCTCCCTAAAATAGAATCTGTGGGTACATTCTCAAAATGAGGAAAAGCCTTTCTGAGAGTGACATGAATGTAGAAAAGGAAAAGGCTAATAAATTTCATATAATGTTTAACACCTTTCTTAATAATAAGTGTCTAGGCACGAATAAGGAAAACGGACACAAATGTAACCTCAAGAGAAAGTTCGAAAGACCAAGGTGCTTCAACTAATCAATTAAAGAAAGAGAAATCAAAGAAGATATTATTTTTTAACCTAAAAGATTGGCAGATATGTAAAGGTTGTTAATACCCAGTGTTTATGAGAATGTGGAAATACAGATTCTCTCAATACACTATTAAAATGCTATCTAGCACAAGCTTTTCAGAGAATAATTTAGCATTACCTAGATTTTAGTTCAAAATGTACTGCAATCGCACTTCTAGGAATTTAAATCATAGAAACTACCAAATAAAAATGATATAATTTCAATGATGCTTTCTGAAGTCTTGTAGTAGTACAACTAGAAACTCAGATGTGCATTAGAAAATATTAATTATTATACACCCATACAATGAAATATTTGACAGCCTTAACAATGAATAAGATCTATGTATTGAAACAGAACATCCAGGAGAGGCTGTTCAAGGAGAAATGAAAGGCAAGTTTCAAAATACTATGTATAAAAATCCAATTTTCTACTTTAAATATTTTCAAAAAATTTATAGTATGTAATATCTTTGTAAGAAAGCAAAACACATTTTTAGATGGCTACTTTTCTTTTAATATTCTTGCTAAGATTAGGATGCTTGAATTTACTAGAACTCTGAAACAATGTCCTCCTTGTTCCATAAAGATTTGCAGGTAGAGAAGAATACAAATAAAAGGTAGTAGTATTTACTTGTCCGTCGACAGCTTACCTTTCTTAAAAATAATATCAAGATTGAGAAAATAAAAGATGAATATATAACCATATAACAGAAGAAAAATAAAGGAACTAAAGATTTTTTGATGGCTTGTTAGTATTAATAAATGTTCATTTCACTGAATTCTGAAGATCTAAATTCTCAGAATATGAGGATTTTCAGAAAGATTTTTGACAAAAATCTCAGGATAATATAATTTTTATAAAGATTTTTGGCATTTCATTATTATTCCCAGTGACATACAGCACTGGGAAATTTGTTTCTCGTAATTTTATTATGTGTAAATTTTTTTATTTTGTTTTTTTTAATTTTTAATTTTTTTAAAAGACTATTTATTTGTTAGAGAGAGAGAGAGAGAACACATGCACAGCAGTGGGAGCAGCAGGCAGAGGGAGAAGCCGGCTCCCTGCTGAGCAAGGAGCCCGATGGGGGACTCAACCCTAAGATCATGACCTGGGCCGGAGGTAGACGCTTAACTGACTGCACCATGCAGATGCCCTTAAAATTTTTTTAAATATAATTTCCAAATTAAAAAAAAAGAACTGTCAGGGGGCCTGGGTGGCTCAGTCAGTTAACACCTTTCTTAATAATAAGTGTATAGGCACGAATAAGGAAAACGGACACAAATGTAACCTGCCTTCGGCTCAGGTCATGATCCCAGGGTCCTGGGATCAAGCCCCATGTTGGGCTCCCTACTCAGTGGGGAGTCTGCTTCTCCTTCTCCCTCTGTGTGTGCGTGTGCAAGTGCATGCACACTCCCTCTCTCAAATAGATAAATAAATATTTGGGGGAAAAAAAGAAGAGAAATATCAAGTTTAAAATAAATAAACCATTGATCTAAATTCTTTAAAAACAATTGGAGATACGTTGGGATAGGAAACTTCTTCCTTTATATTAAGTGGAATTCTAAAGAATAAAATATTAAAAAAAGATTAAGCCCATGCTATCTTAAAATTATGCTATAATTTTACTATTCATTAATAGTCTTTATCTTAGCCTTTGTGACAAAAAGCTAAATATTAAATTAGAACCACAAAAATGAATTTTAAACATCAGGTATATCAAAGTTAAAGTCTATAAATGGTTCAAACTACAACACAAGGTAATTTGGCTTCAGAAACCACCTTCAATTTGAGCTAAAATTAATACTTGAATTATTGTTTATCAATATTGCTCCCAATAATAAGTAATAATACTTCATAAAATTTTAAAATACTAACCGCCATCACTACCCAAATTTGGCTTAATATTCCAGGCACAGGTGATGTAAGAATATCTTGGTGTAAATAGAGCAATTGCCTGTGGAGATGAAATGTATAATTTTAAAGTGGACTTGCCCTCTGTCTGATTTTACTTTATCAGAACAATTTGAAAATTACTTAGTTTTTTCAAAAGTTTACATTTTTTCTAGGGAAGCATTGTGTTATATAGACTTCTGTATCCCTCCCCATGCTTAACATGGTAACTTGAACATTTAGCCACTCAGCCAAGATTTAAGACTGTTACAAGCTTTCAGATATTGATATGAATATTGTCCCTGCATCTTAGTTTCCCCATCTCTTTCAGCCGTGAACCTAAATTCTTCATTTAAAACTCCATTTCTGTCCAAATAGAGATTTGAAGATGTCTAAATATTGTTAAGAATCCAGCTCTTCTAAATTCTGTTTTCCTTTTTTTAAGTGGTAGTCGGGAGGTACTGGAGGCAAGACTCTAAGGATTCATCTATCAGTGAAGTTATCAACTACTTCAATGTTAGAACTACTGACTAGATGCTTTTCCTTTAAAAAGGAAATTTTTTCCAAACCTAAATGAAGTAGTGGTTTCATTTTAGCATTCAACAGCCAAATGAACTCACAACAAAAATCACAATTCAAATTATCATCAAGAATTTTGTTTCAAAGATCGAGGAAAAGGTGGATAAAACACATGAAAAATTTCAAAATTAATATCAAGAAAACAAACTTTAAAAAATAAGGGAGTGTGTGTGGCGGGGAGGGGTTACCTCAAAAAGTAAGATGGGCCGGTCTGTTTCTGGTCAGAACACTGGTGCAGAACCAGGTGCAGCAGGTACTTGGTTTTGCAAGGCCTGCTTTTGTGTAACATAGCTAAGCCTCTCCTCAATCTATTCCAGCCTCTGTCAGTTACTGGGACAGTGAATCAAGACACCTCACTCTGTGGCCATGGCCACCCTCAAATTGAGGGTAAACAGCAGAAAATCTCAGGTTTTCCACCCACTTGTTTCCAAAAGGAGTCACAGGTAAATGTCCAATAGGTATCAAATGATACCTTAACACAAAGGGTACAGGCTCCCGGATGTACTTTATTGGGAAAATATACACTGGGGAGAAGAAAACTTTTGTAAATAAGAGCAAAATGGGAAGACACCCCAAGAGTGTTTTCCTTATTTCTGGCTCCTAGCAATCTTGTGTTTGTTCCTCTCCAAGAAATTCAGTTACAGATATAACCTGTATTCTAAGAGTCCTTCTTTGAGTGACTCAAACAATTTAAGGGACTAATACATGGTGGGTTCTTAGCAATCATGGAGTTATACTTTAGGCTTCAATCAAGCTGTTTTTCAAAGAGTATCTTGGGTCAGACATTTCAAAACAGCTCTTGGAGAAATACTCTTCAGAAATCATCTTATGTTGACCCACAAAATAAGAAACTACATTAATCTAAAATGTTTACAGTATCTCCTAAAGTGTCCATAAACAGTAGGTACTCAGTAAATATGTATTTATTAATTTCTACCTCTAAGTTTTTGCGAACCTGATTTATCAATGTCCGTAAAAAATTTAAATTAAAAAGATCACACAAGAAGTCACAAATATAAAAACTGAATAACGTGACATTCAAGCTCAAATATTTTAAGTCCTTCCCTAAATATAATCCAATATACCTGGTCAGAACAAAACTGAATTCCTGTATTTAAAATTATATACACAGATTAAATGAAAGAGTATTTTGTTTTAAAGGAGATACTTCTGAAACAGCTCTTAAAGATCTCAAAAACTTAGAAAGCCTTACTTATAGAATGGATTTTTTACCTGCACATCTTCATTTGTATACTCCTAATCTCAGTATCTGCCACCTCATTACTCAGTATTATCCTGACAGCACAGAGTTTGTGTAAATCTGGAGGTGTGATGAAGAACAGTGATTGCTGCCTAGAATCATTCATATTTTCCTGTTGACTGAATGTCTCAGCTATCAGGCCTTTAAAAATAAACAAACAGCAATAAAATGGTAGTAAACTATCTTATCAAAAGGGTTTTAATACCAACCCATCACAGAATATTTGATATTGTGTTAGAATAAGACAATAAAAACAAATTAGCAGACTTTAGCATTTAAATATCACTAACATTTTGCCCTTAAGAATTGTTTAGCCTGGGTGGCTCAGTTGGTTGAGCGACTGACTCTTGATTTTGGCTCAGGTCATGATCTTAGGGTTGTGAGATCTAGCCCAAGCCGGGCTCTGCACTCAGTGGGGAGTCTGCTTGAGATGCTCTCTCCCTCTGACCCCCTTTCTCCCCTACACATACTCTGTCTAAATAAATAAAATCTTTAATTAAAAAAGAATTGTTTAACCTGCTAGAACTTTGTTACAAATTTTATTAAGATATAATACAAATAACCTCCAATTCACTTTTTTTTTTAAGATTTTATTTATTTATTTGAGAGAGACATAGTGAGAGAGGGAACACAAGTGGGGGAGCGGGAGAGGGAGAAGCAGGCTTCCGCCGAGTGGGGAGGATCCCAGAACCCTGGGACCATGACCTGAGCCGAAGGCAGACGCTTAACGACCGAGCCACCCGGGCGCCCCAATTCACTTTTTTTATATTATCAAATTCAATGGTTTTTAGTATCACAGTTATGCAATCATCACAATACATATTAGAAAATTTTCATCATTCCAAAAAGATAATGTAGAATTACAAGCCTGAAGTTCTATATCATAAGTAAAATAATTTGAGTACAATAATACAAAAATGAGCTACTATTTATTAAATGCTACTCTGATCTAGATACTAGATATATTTCTATTCCATTGTCTTTAATAAACTCTTTTAAAGTTCCTGGCTATTCTTAAGTTTCATTTTGTTTTCAGGGGAAAAAAAGTATTTCCTATGACAATAATAATTTTTTGAAAATCTAAATGTATAACAAAGTCTTCTGTTGTTTCAGGTTACTCTGTAAAGCCCTTCAAGGTTGAATATCTTTTTCATCTTTTTACATGAAAAGAAGCATTTACTAAGGTCTCTAATTTTTGTTATCTAGTTTCTTTTTCCAAAATTACTTCGCTTTTGGGACATATTTCATAGTTGATAATTTACAGAGCAGACCTCTGAGGTCTATCCTGTGTATTAGACAAAACTGGAATGTTAAAGTAGCTGAGTTAATCAACTTCTCTCACGTGCCCACATACAGCAGGGTAAGGGTAACAGATCCTAGTACTTCAAACTTTTAAACATCAACGTATTTTCTCCCTTTAAGAAGAAAAGTAATCACATTATCAGCCCAGTAATCCGGAGTGCGACCAGCCTTAAGCGTGATCTCAGGACCCGAATGTGTTGTGGCCTAAGACGATGGCGGACAGTGCCCTTCCGGCTGGTCCCACGCAGCTGCCACATTCGACGGTTTGAAATTTTCATCTCTCCAGGACCACTTGGTTCTTTTAAAATGGGAAATACTCTTAGAAAGGTTAACACAAATTCCCATACGGTGTTAATGACCTCATCAATGGGATTTCTGACATTAAAAATAAAAATACTCCTTCTGCATTTCCGCTCTATTTTAACCCTCACTGTCACGAAAAGGTTTTTTGAAAAATACAAGTTCCAAGGCAAAGACAACCTACTTCGTAATTTTGCCTAAAATCCACTTTCTCTGAAGCATTATAATAAAGGGTATCAAAAGAGAACGAGTCAGGACATAAAGCAAAGAATTCATGACGGCGCGGGCCCAGAGGAACAACTGCGAGCACTTGGAAGAACACCGGTCAGAGAGCAGGCCCGTCTGCGATTCCTTAGTTTCGCTTCTAACCTAGTTCCCACTAATAGGACTCTTGTCCTTTTTCTTCCAACACCTTCCGGCGGAGGCACCGCGAAATTGCTGCCGGCTTTGCAAAGGCCTGTCGGAAAGCTGCCCAGGAGCACGCCACAACTCCTTCCCGTTAACGAGGCACTCCGGCCGGTGCGTTCCGAGTTCAGGAGCGGTCACCGCGCGGCGGTCAGGGCCTGTCCTCCTTCCCGGCGTCGCCCCGGCACCCGCCTGGAGCGCTGCACGCCTGGGCCTGGGCCCCGCATGCTGTGCCGGCCGCAGGTCCGCGCAGCCCCCGCACCTCCCCGCGGGCCTCGTGTTCTCCCGGCGCGGACGGACCGCCCCTTCAGCTGGAATACGCTGAGCACTGCCTCCAGGAATGAGCCCTACACACTGGGCCCCGGGGCCCCATCCCACCCTACTCCGCCAGCACAACTGCCTCACAGAGATGCGCCGCGGTAGTCGGGGCGCGGACACGGGGCCCCCAAGCGGACTAGCCCCCTGACGGTTCCAGAGAACCAGCAGCGCCTTCGACGCCGTCGCCTCGTGAGGCGGACGCACAGGCCTTGACACTCGCGTGAGGAAGGGGTGCGGCGGGTGGCAGGGCCTGCAGGGGCCTCCGTGCTGCCTCTCTGGATCCCTCACCCAGATGTCTCCCAAGGGACGTTCGCCCTCCGCTCGGAGGCCCCGCGCTCCTCACCTGCCGCCTCTGCGCTCTCCTCGCTCTTTTGGGCGGTGCCCCCAGCACGCCCCGCACGCCCTCCTGTCAGGCCCACACGCCCCCAGCACCACCCGCGCGCCACCTGCTCCCAGCAACCTTTGCGCTCTCTTAGCCGTTCTTGGCGCCGCTTTCTGCATGCCCCACGCACGTGCGGCACGTGCATTCTCCCGACATGCCCCACAACCCCCCCCCCACGCCCCATGTGCTACGTGCTCCCCGGGCATGCCCCGCGCGTCCCCGGCATGCCCCGCGCGCCTCAGCTCTTCCCACCGACGCTGCTGACGCCCGTGCGCGCCCGGCGGCCCCTGCCATTCGTTTAGAGAAGACCTGGGGTTGGCCCAAGCGGGGTCCGGGGCGCGAGGTCTTGCAGCTGTGGCGGGAGAGGACCGCCGCTTCCACAAAGCGCATCGGCTGGGGAGCTGTAGGCGCCACTCCCCGCGCTGGCCGGCTTTCCGGGCTCACATAGGCAAGTGCGCCCTTTGCCTCCCATGAAAGGCCCGCAGAGGCCAATGGTCCCTGACTGGGAGGTCCTACGGCGCTCTGTGGAGCAGCAGCTGGGTGCAAGCACCTTATGGGCACCTCTCCTTCGTTTGACAGGTATTTATGAAGCGCCTGCTGTGTGCCTGGAACTTTTCTAGGAGCTAGTAATGGACCGTGAAACAAATAACATTCCCTGCCCTCGCGGACCTTGCATTTTCTTTGGGACAGAAAATGGGATAAATGCGCAAAATGTAAATATGGTAGATGGTGGTAGGTGCATTGCTTAAAAATAAAATGGAATGGAAAGCCAGGGAGTGTTGGGAGAGGCCGCGACAGAGGGGGAGGCCCCATGAAGACATGAAGGCGATGGAGTGGGTGGCCGCATGGATGTCGGGGGACAGGTTGCCGGAGAGGGAGTAGCGAGTCCAAAGGGCCGAGGCAGGAGGGTGGCCAGCTGGCCGCGGTGGAGCCCAGAGAGGTTGAAGTGGGACACACAGCACTAGTCCTAAGCCGTGCACGTTGCAATAGGTGCACCAGGGCCGCTGTGCTGAGAATGGACGGGCGGGGACAGAGGGACGGGAGGGGGACCGTTGGGAGGTGATGGCCGTGATCCAGGAGAGCAGTGGTGCGGCTTGGATCAGGGGAGGGCTGGGGAGGTGGGTTTGGGTTGTGAACATGCTTTGAAGTTAAATATGTTTCAGACGTGGATTGATACGGTGTTTCAGAGAGAGGAGCCACGTATAACTCTGAGGTGTTTGCAGTAGGGACTTGGAAGGACAGGGTTGCCATTAACCAAGAAGGGGAAGGCCACAGGAGGAAGGAGGAGTACGTCTGGGGATGAGGATCAGGAGGGGTGCAGTTCCCAGACATGTCGGTATTGGGAAGTGAAGAGGATCTGTATGTAACAGACCGAATTTAAAACCACGAGGCCAGATCACCAAGAGAGAGAGTGTAGGAAGAACAGAAGTCCTTACACTGAGTCCCCCGAGACTCCAATATAAATAAGTTTCTGGAGATGAGGAGCAACCTCATAGGTGGAGTGCCAGGATATTTTTATTAAGAGAAGAGCCATTTTTCAACCTCATATTTTACCAGGTTCCAAAAGGTGTATTGTAAAAGGATGAGATTTTGTATTGTGTTTAACGTTTGATCCACTAAAGTAATTATTTTGTATTTGCAAAATAAACTTTGGCGAAGAGGAGTGCTTTTAGGTATCTTTGTAACTCAGTAAGAAAGTGCTCAATACTTGTTTGGTTACTTATAACCAGCTGGGAGATCACAGTAAGTGATTATCACAAGATCGATGACCAAAATGCGCCTCCTATGACAAACAGCAACGTTAAGTGAACGATATACAATCTTCTGAAGCAAATATAAAACAAATAAAATTTTTGTCTTTTTTTTTTTTTTTTTTTTAAAGATTTGCTTATTTGCGCGAGAGAGAGAGCAGGGCTCCCATGCACCCCAGGTGGGGAGAGGGGAAGCAGACTCCCTGCTGAATGTGGAGCCCAAGGCAGGGCTAGATCTCTTGACTCTGAGATCATGACCTGAGCCAAAATCAAGAGTCCCTCACTTAACCGACTGAGCCACCCAGACACCCCTGTCCTAAACTTTTATAGTCTGGCTTTATGTCAGCAGGCATTGGAATTATTAAAACAAATCTTTGAAGATTACAGAAAAGCTCTTTATCCTACCTGGTATATACACATAGGAAGAAAAAACTGCATTAGGACAAGGTGAAAATAAATATAGATTCAGTTTAAATAAATGTATATATTCACTAGCTTTTCTTCAGTTTAAATAAATGTATATATTCACTAGCTTTTCTTATCTATTTAAGTACAGATAAAGTCTCGTGTTCTTCATCTGAAAAGCACACCTGTCAGCACTTCATGTTCTTAATATCTCTGCTATTGAACTTATGGCCTCTGGCTTCAACAATTTTAACAAAGCAGAATTAAAGATATTTGAAATTTTCAATTATGCCCACATCACCAAACTCCCAAGTACTAAATGTCCAGTTCTATTCCATTAAAATGAAATGTTGCTTTATGGAACAACATAGATAAATCTTTTAAAATTAAAATGAAAATAAATCATAAGTAGACAGTTTTATGGTTTTTCGAAAAGGACGATCCTTGTTTACCCACCAGTCAGACCTAAAAGTAGAACATTACCTGCATCTCCAACATTCCCCTTCATGCCCTCTCCCAGCCACTTCCCCACTTCCCCCAAGGTAATCACTGTTTCGACTGCTAACATCATAAGTTAATCTTGCTTCTTTTGAAAATTTATATTAATGGAAGCATACGACATGAATTCTTTTGTGTCTTCTTTTGTAAACATTATGATTGTGAGATCCATATTATTGAGGGTAGCAGTATCTTATTCATCTTCATTACTGGATAGCATTCCATTGTGTATATATACTTCAATTTATCCTTTCTGAGATTAAATGGACAATTAGATTGCTGCCAGTTTGGGATTATTATGAAGAATGCTGTGAAGAGCATTCTTGTTCAGAAAAAATCCTAGAAGGCTACATAGTTGTATAATTCTATTTTTATAAAGCTCAGTAGTTCTCCAAGAAAACCTGAACAATGAATTGTTTCTTGATGTATTTATATGTGTATAAATATTTTTTTTTTAAAGATTTTATTTATTTGACAGAGAGACAGCTAGAGAGGGAACACAAGCAGGGGGAGTGGGAGAGGGAGAAGCAGGCTTCCCACCGAGCAGGGAGCCCTATGTGGGGCTCGATCCCAGGACCCTGGGATCATGACCCAAGCCGAAGGCAGACGCTTAACGACTGAGCCACCCGGGCGCCCCTATATGTGTATAAATATTTTTTATAAGCAAGGAAACAATAAGCACAATTCAGGATAATAATGATTTTTGGGTGGCAGAAGGATGGGATGTAGGAGGAGCCCATAGTCCCCAAGTCAAATAAAGTGTTCATTGGTGTTCATTTATATTCTTCAAAACATGTATTTGCATTCACTTATATGAACATTACATCATTATTTTTAATTAATAAAACACAAAATGTCATAGGGCCATCCAGAAATTTTATCCAGGGAAAAACTTTACTGACAGGATACATTTTGATGACAACCTTGTGCACAGGCTTATTCAGTTTACCAGGTATATGAGTTACTTATGTTTGTTTCCCTTTATCTCACTCACATGCATTCAAGATGGGAAAGAATCCTCTTAAAGATTCTACCCACTAGTTTGACTACATGTATGTATCTCTTTTATGAAGATCAAGGTTGTTGCATTATGCTAAATCATGTTTAAACTGTGTGGGCATACAAAGATTGGTTCATATTTTGTGGTAAGGCAGGTACCACATGAAAATGAAGGTCATTTCTGAGAAAGGTTACCTGGGGAAGAGTCAAATCTTTAGTCAGGAAGCTGGAACTAGGATGATAAGCCCCAGGTGGGGACTGAGACTGTGTTCAGCATGCACCTTGACCTGGAATTTGAAGAGTTTGGATGTCTAAGATTGTATTTGTGGGTGGAGCATAATTAGCTGTCCTCAAACATACAGAGGGAGACTGGGACTTAGCATGATGTGTCCCTAGAAGGGGCTCCCACTGGGTGTGTGCTCATAGTCACTTAAGGAGAATTAAGAATCTAATGAACTGATTCAGTTGACATCACTGCTTCATTTATTAAAGATGAACAGACCCTATCAGGCTCTAGGATCACTGTATTGTGGAAAATTATTTTTTGCTTCCTTTAGCGAAGTTCATTTGAATATTCTGGCCCTGCTGTAAGAAAGCTGAGAGCTGTTTCTTCATACTTATGCCAGAGTGCCAAGGAGGAGAGTAGGGTGGTAGTGGGTGGCAGGGAGTGATATCAGTAATCAGTGAGAGAATCAGGCAAATGAGGATATCCAGAGACTAATATTTACTTCTTTCTAGCATCAACCTTAGAGGTCCAAAGTGATGTTTTTATTCAAGTAGGTAACTGTTTCTGACATAGCGATTCCAGCTTGCAAGAACTCCACTGCCCTCTTCTTCATTCACATCACTTGTACACTTACGTGGATGCATCAAGCACTTTGGATTGCTCCTAGGTGTGTACATTGTTCATTTTAAGCTGTTTTCATGCTGCTGCTGCATTTAGCCTCTCTTTTTTTGTTTCCTAGGCTGGGAAAGAAAGAAAACAGTTTTATCTTTAGTAGATGTCTTGGGAAAAGTTAGAAACTTGGGAAAAGTAAAGAAAACTTATCTCTATTAGATGCCTTGTGAAAAGTTAGAAAACAAGTGCCTATTGCTAGTGACAGATAAATAAATTAATCCACATTTTTCAGTATGGTTAAAGTAAAATTATGACATTTCCAAGTACTTACATGCCAACTTCTATATAAGTTTATACCTTTATTCATCCAAAAACATTTATTGAGCACACACTGAGTGCTAAGCACTGTGCTGAAGACACAGCTGTGACCAGCAGAGTATCTACCCTTGAGGAACTCTTGGCCCAGTGAGAAGGGCAGATGTGTGTACTGATGATGTAGTGAGTGTGTGATAGAGATAATCAGAGAATCAAGGAATACTGAGTAGGCATTAATGGGAGGGGAGGAGTGTGATCATGATCAGCATATGCCTCCTCCAGTGTTGACTCCTAAGGTGAGTCAAAAAGAGTCCTGAATTCTAGGCCCAGAAAAAGGAAGTGGGAGAAAGGAGTGAGGAGAGTACTCTGGCAGAGAAGGGGACTTGAGCAAGGGTATGGAAGTGAGGATAGGATGCTGTGTCTCCAGAGAGCTAAAAATAGCTCACTGTTGCTAGGCTGTAGGTTTGAGGTGGAAATGACAAAGGATGGAGCTAGAGAGAGGCAGATTTTGAATGATCTTGGACGCTCTGGTAAGGAATGGGAACTTTAGTCATTGGGAGACATTGGAAAGTCTTAGGCAAGTAGTGTTGTGATCTGATTTTATTTATTTTTTATTTTTTAAATCTTTTTTTTTTTTAAAGATTTTATTTATTTATTTGACAGAGAGAGATACAGCAAGAGAGGGAACACAAGCAGGGGGAGTGGGAGAGGGAGAAGCAGGCTCCCCGCAGAGCAGGGAGCCCGATGCGGGACTCGATCCCAGGACCTGGGATCATGACCTGAGCCGAAGGCAAGCGCTTAACGACTGAGCCACCCAGGCGCCCCGTGATCTGATTTTAATTTAGATTCATTCTTCTATGGAAGATGGACCTGAGGAATTGAAGACTAGAAGGATAACCTGTTAAGTTATTGTAAGCAGGTAGGCAGGTAATCATGAAAGGCAGATCTGGCAGAATGGTACTAGAGATAAAAGAGGAGAACAATCATTAGATGTTTAGGAGGGAAAGTCTCTTGGACTTGGTGATGGAATCAATTTTGAGGATGACTTGGATAATTTGTAAGCTTCTGACTTGGGAAATACACCATCAACTGTATTTCATAGAACTGTCTGGAAACCTAATCCCTTTACAAAGTTAAATAGGATATCTGGAATTTTCCTTATGTATACCATTTTGCTCTTATTCCATTACTTATGCTGGAGACAAAAAGAGATTTTAAAAAATAAATGTAATATTACAGCCATGTCCTACTATCAAACATTCTCCTTATTTGTCTGCTTCTAAAAATGGACATACAAGGAAAATGTGCCTAAGAATGTATTTACAATAAGATATATAATTTGTCATCGTTTGAAGTTAGTGAGAAAAATTGCCCTACCTCAGCAATGAATTTCAGACATTTGATGATCTTTGTGGTCAGATAATACCCATTGTTCTCTACTCCTCATTTCTGCTTCTGCAGTCCAATTGAACAGATTCTCAACTGACATTTGGTGTTATACATGGATAGAAACAACCTCAAGCCATACGTGCTTTATTTGAAAATGAATAAAAATGTAAAATATTTAGAAAATTTTGGAAATTATTGCTAATAGGAAATTATTTAGAAATCAACCAAATAGGCTTATATAGATGAGAGATTTAGAAATTTTTTGAAGGAAAAAGTTAACTTATGCTAATATAGTATTTAAAAGACCTGGATACAATGCAAATTATGTGTGTAGATATTTGAATTGGGAGTCCCATCTTTGTAGAAGTGCCCATTTGTTTGAGGGAACCAGTTCTCTATGGTTATACCTATATAATGGAGAATTTAACTATCAATGGGCAGGAAAAGGCTGTTCAAGCACATCTTGTGCATGAGTGACAGAAATAGAAAATGAGTAAAAATGTAATCATGTTTGCTTACTTTTGCCTTATAGTGGAAAAGAAACAGTGCTTTTTACAGTATATTTTTACCTGAGGAACTTAGGGATGGAGTTGGTTTTCTAAGTGTTTATAAAAATGTCTTTGCTGGAGGGGAAGTCAGGAGTTTGTAAATATTTGTGTTCTTTAATTTCTCAGGTTCGTTTGTTTCCAAATTTGCCTAGATTTACTTCACCTTGGAGCAGCTGCCAGATAGGATGTTTCCTCATACCTGTGTTTTAGAATAAGGAAGCCTTGTAGAATAATAATAGCAGTACGAGCTAAAATCTATTGAATGCTGCCTATGTGCCAGAACTTGTACTAAGCATATTATAAGCAGTGGCCTAGAACAGGTAACTGACTAGCTCATAGTTATGTATCTCTGATAAGTCACTAAACCAGGGGCAGGATCCAGATCACTAGTGCCAAAGTTTTGTTTTTAACCACTTCTGGAGTTGGAACTGAGACTGAAATCTAGAACAGTATTGATGTTGGATTATAGATATAGCCATGGCCATGATCTCAGGAGACTCACTGTTCTGCTAGAAGTCATGGGAAGATTCAGCAGTTCTGAGAACTATTTAGGGAAGTAGTATAATCTGGTTTACTATTTTTAAAATATATAGGAACTTTATAACACTAAATGTAAACATTTGAAAAGAGAAAAAGTCTCAAGTCAATAATTTAAACTCCCGCCTGGAGCAACTAGAAAAAAGAAAAGAAAAATAAACAAAAAGCAAACAGAAGGAACTAATACAGAAATTAATGAAATTGAAAAAAGAAAAATAGAGAAAATCAAAGAGAAACCTGGCTCTTTGAAAAGATCAGTAAAACTGACAAACCTCTAGCAATGCTGACAACCAAAAAATGAGAGAAGTCACAAATTACTAATATCAGGAATTAAAGAGGGGATATCAGTATAAACCCTACAGACATCAAAAGGATAATAAAGGAGTATTATGAGCAACACCACATATAGATTTGACAATTTAGATGAAATGGATCAATTCCTCAAAAAGTATAAAATACCACAACTCACCCAGTGTGAAACAGATAATTTGAATAGTTCCGGAACTGTTATGGAGATTAAATTCATGGTTTAAAACCTCCTGAAAAAGAAATCTGCCCATATGGTTTCATTGGAGAACTCTACCTATTCTACTTTTAAAGAGCAGTAAAACCAATTCTACAAATCTCTTCCAGAAAAATAGAAAAAAAGAGAATACTTTACAGTTCATTCTATGAAGCCAGTATTACTCTGATACCCAAACCAGACAAATACTATGCATGAAAGAAAACTGCACACCAATTTCTCTCGTATAAACACAGATTAAAAAAAAATTCTTTTTTTTTTTTTAAGATTTTATTTATTTATTTATTTGAGAGCGAGAGAATGAGAGAGAGCACATGAGAGGGGGGAGGGTCAGAGGGAGAAGCAGACTCCCTGCCAAGCAGGGAGCCCGATGCGGGACTCGATCCAGGGACTCCAGGATCATGACCTGAGCCGAAGGCAGTCGCTTAACCAACTGAGCCACCCAGGCGCCCTAAAAAAAAAAAAATTCTTTAACAAAATATAATTTAGCAATAAACAAGTGGGGTGTATTCAGAGATGCAAGGCTGGTTCAGTATTTGAAAACCAATGTATTCCATCATATGTGAAGGCTATTTGGAAAGCTTGGAAAAATGTTTCCTTCTCCATGGCCATGCATTCCAATGGAGGAGGTAAGCAGGGGGCAAGGGAACTAACATTTATGAGGCTCCTAATGTGGAAGAGCTGTGTTGAATCTCTAGGAAGATGACCTACATGTGTAACCTGCTGTGTAGGTCCTTTTGGAATTCACTGCTGAAAAGGGCCTTAATAGATGACTTGATAATATGCTGAGATTTCTCCGTTTTTTTCCCTCAAACATTTGTAAATCTTCCTATGAGTGCTCGCTCAGCTGGGGAATTGCTGTTCCAGAGTCCAAATGCTGTTGATCCTTTAGAATTTATGTAAGCACTATACCGTTGAGACAAAAGAGGACACTAAAGCAAGTACTCGCCTAGTCAGGGTAGACAGCCTAGAAGTGCTTCAGAGCTTGAGGAATCAGGACTTTTTCTCTGTACAGCACAAATAATTTCCCTGGGCTTTCTTCCTGTGAGATTGGGCACCCCGGGGAGGGGAGTGTTGAGCAGAATTACTGAGTGACGATTCTGTGCAGCACACTGTTTCACTGAAGCGGAGAGATGGCACTGCGTGTTTTAAGTCCCCGAGGCTCGGGACTGTGCCATCAGGTTAACAGTTTAATAGTTAACAGACTCGCAGCGGAGCGACTTGGTTACACAGTGAAATTCAGGGCTGGCTGATCTGCCCTGATTGCGAAATCGCGGCGAAGGTGGCGTGCGGCCGCTGGCCCCCCGCGGACCCTTCTGGGACCGCCGCCACGCGGGTACACCACGCCGGGTGCCGTTCGCCCCCTGCCCCGCAACCTTCAGCGCAGATGCAAGAGAAACCCCGCCCCAGCTCGCCACGCCCTCCGCGCGTTCCAACCACCGTGCTCTTGAAGGGCGCCTTCTGCAGCCAGTCGACGCCCGCGCGCTGGGCTGGGGCGCGCTGGGGTTGGCGGACGCTGTCGGCCGGGGGCGGGCCCCTTGAGTGACACGCGTTCTGTCCAGTCATCGGAGGCCGTGCGCCACCGCCCCCTCCGCGGCGGGGGCCGCCCTGCTGTGGGCACTGGGCCGGGGCCCCGGGAATGTCCCGGGCCCAGCTAGCTGAGACGCGCGCTCGGCTTCTCCCGGCTCGGCTGGTGTCTGCACGGCCTGAGGCTCGCCGCGTTCCGAAATGGCCGAGCAGTCGGAGCAGGCTGTCCAGTACTACACCCTGGAAGAGATCCAGAAGCACAACCACAGCAAGAGCACCTGGTTGATTCTGCACCACAAGGTGTACGATTTGACCAAGTTCTTGGAGGAGGTGAGTTGGAGAGACGTGAGGCTGGCTGGAGTTTGGGGTTTCCGTGAGGCGAGTTGTCTGTTCGCAGCGCGGCGGGGTTGACGTGTGCGACTGTGCGGAATGCGCTCGCCCGTGCGTGCACACCTGAGAGCGTTCCTCCCGTCTGCACCTGTGTTTGCATACCTGTACTTACACACCTGGGCGCCCCCGTAGTCTGCACACCTGTGCGTGCACACTTGGGAGCGTCCCGAGGCGCGTCAGCCGGCGTCGCTGCTGGGCGAGCCATTTTAGCAGCCTGCATCCGGCAGAAGCTGCCTCCCTCCGCGGGCGCGTAGGAGAGCACCACTTAGCACTTAGTGGGAGGCAAGCGCGTCTGGGGCTGTCTTCCTGGGAGAGGGCGCTGCTGCAGAAGGGTTTGAAAGATCCCTTTGTGAGTTTACGTAAAGCGGGGGCTCAATCAAAGACCGGGATCGTCCCACTTCTGTTATTCCGGGAGTGGATTCCCAGTAAAAGCCGGTTGGAGACCACCCATCCTGAGAACTGTAGCATCCCACAAGAGAAGACCCTGAGTTCCGAGGTCGGGGTGTGGCCCGCACCCGCTGTCCGCGGCACCCACAGGCCCACCCCCAGCATCCACGCGCACCCTGTTCACCAGGAAGGAGCGCCGTGATTGTTAACCGCTTCCAATAAGGACTTCACGGCGAGGTACAGTGCTGGACTCTTGGGACTAGGAAATTAACCCCGCCTGTGTGTGAGGCTTTGAGGAAGGAGGAAGGATAGGTGGTGAGAACTGCCAGTAGGACTTGATCCTTAGCTTTGGAAGTTGTAAACTAACTTTACCTTACTTAAAGGAAGACATTCCTTCGATAAGATTCTTTGCATTAGGATATAATTTTTGCAACAAATTCTAAGGTGCTTTTCTTGTTGTCTCTGGATTTGTTTTATCACTGTGGGTGACTTTGAACCATAAATCTGAATACAACACTTATCCTCCTTCGCCGCCACCTCCCCCCGCCCCGGCCAAACAAATGAGAATATGTAGTGATGGGAATTTTTTTACATAGTTGGAGGGGAAATGAAAATAAAAGCCTGGTCTTAGCTGAATCACAATTTACATCAAACGACTTTGGAGGAGCACTTTTTTAAAAACTGTGTTTAAAAAAAGCTGAAGACATTTATTAATAAGATATTTTACTCCTAAATTGTCATTTGGTGGTGTGCCAGAAGATAAAATAGTGTTCCGATTTAGGAGTGGTTTATAGTAGGGAAGCACACCTGATCTGTCCTTTCTCCAGAGCCACAGGCGATAGAGCATCTGGAGTTCACAGCCCTGCATCATAACATCAGGGCCAATTGATGCCAAAGGTCTGCTTTCAGCTGTTCCTTCTTCTCCCATGGTATGTGTAATTCTAGAATTTTAAGACTCAGTGTGTGCTTTCTTTGTTTCTATCTGTAAAAAAGAACAGCATTTATGAAAGAATAATAGGATATTTTTTGAAATTTTTTTTTCCTTTTTTGTGGGTTCTGTTCTGTACACTGCTGTACAGGCGGCTGCCTGGCCTCTCCCCCACCAGATGTCAGCACCCCCTCCCCAGTTGTGACAATCAAAATGTCTCCAGATGCCTCCGAGTGTCCAAAAATCACTCCTAGTAGAGAATCACTGTCCTAAAAATGCATTTTGCATAACTCTTAAGGAAGAGAAGATTACTAAATTTTAAACCACTTACATTTCATTCTTATGAGGCAGGAAAGAGAATTGCACAAAATTTTCTGAGTAAAATTGTAAGAGATGCGAACAAGCTGTTGGGTGGGTAAATTAGCTGAGGACCAATTCCTTTATTTTATTGTTTTCTCTACTCTGAAAGTAGCTTGAGGAGAATGTGTTAGGTAATAGGTAAAATGCGGTGAAATGAGCTTGGCACTAATATTTGATAACTAACACAGTGAGATAACTAATAACTATTTATAGTGAGATAAATAAAAACAAGTTTATACTTGTTTCCTTTTCTCAGTTGGTCCTTGGTAAAATGCTCCCTGTAGTAGCCTGCCTGGGACTTGAGTTTGGGGCACCATTGCTCTCTGGTCGTCATGCCCTTCCTTTTGATCAGTGAGTTCAGTATCTTCTGAACTCTTTTGGGTGTGTCTCCCCAACCCTCGGTAGATTACAACCCTAGAGGAAGACACATCATTTCTGTTCTCAGAAGCTTCTGTTGCACAGGAAACAGTGCCGTGCTGGGGTCCACCGAGTCTAGTTCTGTCTGGAGCAGACCCCAGAGGGCGGTGTGAGGCCTCGGCCGTGAGCTCTCTAAAGAGGGCCTGAAGTCCACAGTGGCAGGGTGGAAAGGACAACACAGGTGCACAGAGCAGGGTCTGGATTGAGGTAGCAGAGCAAAGTGGCTGACATTTTGCAGTTGGACCCACTGGCAGGAGGGTAGGCCTCTCTGGGGTGATACCCCATCCTAGGATCCCTGCCCATGGCTTCCTGCATCTTAAACACAAATCCTCTCCACTTCTGCGGCCCATTCTGCCAGGTGTAATTCTTCCTAGATCCCTCCTGTTTCCATTACTTTATTCTGCCAGTGCTGTTTATCTCATAGCTTCTTTTGAAACAGAGACGGGGCGGGGGGGGGGCACCTGGGTGGCTCAGTCGTTAAGCGTCTGCCTTAGGCTTGGGTCATGATCCCAGGGTCCTGGGATCGAGCCCCGCATCGGGCTCCCTGCTCCGTGGGAGGCCTGCTTCTCCGTCTCCCACTCCCCCTGCTTGTGTTCCCTCTCTCGCTGTGTCTTTCTCTGTCAAATAAATAAATAAAATCTTAAGAAACAGAGAAAGGCCCCCGGGATATCTGTCTCTTCCTTCCTGCCCTGACACTTTCATCATTTTAAAAGCTCCAGGATTTCATGAAACTTTGTATGTTAATTAAAGAATATTCTGCTTTCCCTAATTTACCGAAGTATGAAAGGTTTTTCTTTTTTCTTTTGGAGTCGGGGGGTGGGGGGCGGCTTCCTACCTCTAAACTTTCAATCATTATGGGCTCTAGATCTCCCTCTACTATGAATTCACCCATCCGTATGGACAACAAGACTTTTCCTGGTGGAGCATTTTCTCCTTTCAGAATATTATACGTTCATATGCACGTCTGCATTCATGTTGTGAAAACGTATAGTGTGATGGGCGGAAGGGGGTATTTGTCTGCTACCTACACTCTCTGTGCCTCAGATCCCTTACTTTAAGGTAAAATGGGAGGATGATAGTAGTGTCTACTTCACAGGGTTATTATAAGAATTAAAATAATGCTGGGGCGCCTGGGTGGCTCAGTTGTTAAGTGTCTGCCATCGGCTCAGGTCATGATCCCAGGGTCCTGGGATCAAGCCCCATATCAGGCTCCCAGCTCAGTGGGAGGCCTGCTTCTCCCTCTCCCACTCCCCCTGCATGTGTTCCTGGTCTCGCTATCTCTCTCTGTCATATAAATAAAGTCTTTTAAAAAAATAACAATGCTGGTTAAACACATAACACAATACCAGACACGTGGGTAAACGCAAACTCCTAGTTCAGGGAAGGGTGGGCTGGTGACTTGTTTTCTGTAGTATCTTATGTAGCTGAGTGTTAATAGGAGATTTCAGGTAAAGGTGTAAATCTGGCAGGTGATGTTGAAATGAGAAAGGATTATAAAAATTATATCCTTCCAGTCAAGAGCACAGGTGGAGTTTTTAAGTTGTGCCAAGAGCTCTAGCTCTTGAAATAATGGCCTTAAAAAACTGGTTTGTTGTTCAAGGGGAGGGTAGACACCTGAGAGGGCAGGCCAGCTCTTTATTAATGGCAAGCTAAGTACCAGCAGGTGTTTAGTTACTATCTGATGTTGACCTACAGGATTATGACCTTTGTTGCCTGCATATTTTGGAGTAGGTTTTTGTTTTTTTCAGTCCTGAGTTCTAGTTTTTAAATTTATTTTGGTGCAGTTTGGTTTTGTCTTACCTGATTATATTATTAGCAGGGCTAATGACTATAGAACTTTGAGAGACAGTTACTTGAAATGAAAATGTAGGCTCTTGATCTTAAAAAAAAAAGAAAACGTAGGCTTTTGGGGCTGGGAGGAAAAAAAAATGGTTTGCATTTCCCTTTCTTTTATTTGGGCAGTCGTGTGTATTCAGTTTTTAAGAGCTGTGGGAGGGGAGAAGAAAGCATGTTATAATTGATGAAGTTATATTAACTTGCTTTCAGTTTCAGTCAATAGATGTTTGATTTATGAAATTGGCATCTTCCTAATAGAGGAGAATGCCTTTGTGTCAAGTTCTCCCCTCCTTGTTTCTGTAGAACATTTTCTGGTCGTCCTGGGATTCTAATGCTCTGTAGCTGTGTCTTGGATATCCTTTAACAGCATTCTGCTTCACAAAGCTGTCAGCTCCTGGCTCGTTGTTTTTGCTTTCTGAGACTTTGCGTTCATAATAGCAAGTTTTGATGTAGGGACTTAGTTTTTGTTATTTTCCTTGAACATGGCTGCCTACTTTGCAGAAACCAGTGGTTCCGATCCTGGGGGACCTCAGTTCCCCTGGACCCAGGAAGAGAGTGGGTGTTTGAAACTCGTGTCCTTAATTCTGAAAAACACAGAAGACTGTATATCTTTACCCTTGATATGGGGTGACATATTTAGGGATAAAATTCTAAGTGCCTTTGCTTTTTTCAAGGAAGTTTGATAATACTCTGAATCTGATACTACTAAAGAGCTGTGGTTGCAAATATGTCTTTGATGAATATAAAATAGGAATATTGTTATTATTTCACATATGCAGTTTGGTAATGTAAAGGGATCCTTAGGAGTAAAGGTGGCTCATGCATCTTGGGTAAACAGGTGGCAGAGCCACAAGGCTACTTGGGGAATGTGAGCCTATGGGCAGGGCCTCTTTTATATTTCTGCAATTTTTTTTTAAAGATTTTATTTATTCATTTGAGACACAGAGAGATAGAGAGAGAGAGAGTACATGAGCAGGGAGAGAGGGAGAGGGAGAAGCAGGCTCCCCACTGAGCAGGGAGCCCGATGTGGGGCTTGATCCCAGGACCCTGGGATCATGACCTGAGCCGAAGGCAGACGCTTAATCATCTGAGCCACCCAGGCACCCCTATTTCTGCAGCTTTTTTATTGGTAACTTTTTGCTGCTTTTGAGAAGAGGTTTCAAGAGTGTTTGTGAGCTACTCTGTTTTGAAACTAAAAATTTAACAACAGAAAGCAACACTTGAGATTATTAACTTTTGATTTTTTTTTATCTTTAAGGTGGATGGAAATTCCAAAGGAAGGGAGAATAGATTATGCAGGACAGCTTGGCTAAATCAAGGAGTAAATAGTGTGCATTTCTACTGAATGCAGGTCTCTGGTATTCCAAAAGTCCGCCAGAACCATAGAAGACAAGCAATGGGTAACCTTTTTACTTTTTTTTTTTTTTAAGATTTTATTTATTTGAGAGAGAGAGAGAGAGAGCATGTGCGTGTGCACAAGCTGGGGGAGGAACAGAGAGAGAGGTACAAGCAGACTCCCCACTGAGTGCAGCGCCTGACAGGACACAGGGGGCGGGGCGGGGGAGGGGGTCAATCCCATGACCCCAGGTCTATCTTGACCTGAGTGGAAATCAAGAATTGGAGGCTTAACCCACTGAGCCATCCAGGCACCCTGCAATGGGTACCTTTAAATATAATGGAGTTTGCACAACCCAGGTCCTGCTAGATATTCTAAGTGTTGGATGGGGGTTCAGAAAACTAGGTCTCATCTTAGACCTGTTTTGAGGTGAGTCAGGTAAAATCTCTAGATCATTTTCTTCATTCTTAAATGGGGACTATTCTGTCCCCTGTATCAAGTTTGTGAACATTAGAAGAATATATGTGTAAGTACTTGGCAAAGTATATAAATATTTTGATTAAGATAAAGTTTTCTTATAAATTGTTAAAATTTTGTTACATGGAAGGTTCAATATTTATTTAGTAGGAACACACACCAAATTATAATGTTAAAAGCAAAAATGGTTCAAAATACAAATACTCGCTTGAAATATAATTTTTGAGGACTATGTGCTGTGCGTGATGGGTATCATCTCTTTTCTGGCTCTTTTAAAAATACAACTTTATTGCTTTTGGGAGAAAGAACACATGAATACTCTAAGGAATTGAACAGTGTGGAAAAGAGCGAGGGAAAAGTCAAAACTCGCAGCGTTTCCACTGCCTGTGGTGACCGCCGTGAATTTCTGGATGAACAGCCTCCTGATGGCTTTACGCACATCCACCTTTGCACAGGGATCTGTTGTACGTAAATGGTCAAATACTCTGCGTGCTGGTTGGTAATCTGTCCCGTCCTCCTACACGTGGAGGGCACCATTCTGTGTCAGTAAATTATATTCTTCCTGGGTGCTTTCTTGTTAGGTAGATGTGTCCTAATTTATGTAACTAATCCTCTCTCTTTTTTTTTTTTTTAACACATTTCATTGTTTAGTTTGCCTCCTGTGATTGTCTCCTTAGGTAAGTCTCTGTAAGCGGCGTTGCTGGATGAGAAGTTACGTGCTTTGTGCATTTTGTCGCATGTTCCCGGAGTGCCCACGGTGATCATACTAGTGGCCGCAGCCCTGCCTTACACTCCAGTGAGACTTGCTCTCCCCAGGGCTTTGTTTTCTTTAGTGACTGAGAGACCTAGTTGATTACCCTCCTCTCCTGAATTATTTGGGTGTGTATTTTTCTCAGCAGGGGCAGCGTATGGAAACATTTTTTTCTCCTTTAGCATATACATTTTCTTAAAAATGCGGCTGTAGCAAGTAACACCTTGTTTGTCCTAAAATTTCCAGCGCTAGTCCAGTTTGGAACACTCAGGAACGTGGCCTGAGGTAGCAACAGCATAATGAGGATGGAAATAGCAGTGGCTCACTGCCCTTCTCTGTCTTGATGAAGTGTAGTTCTTTTCTGTTATCTTTGAATCTGGTTTTCTTGGGAGCACCTATTTATGTGTCCATATTTATTAACTGGCTGCTTGTGTCTTAGATCAGGAGAGTGAATTGAAGAAATTCTACTCTGGGCGAGTAGAATTTGGTCTGAGCAGCCTGTTGGTAAGTGATCTCTGCTCACTGGGAGCTGACGTCAAGAAGTCACGTTCTTGGTGCAGAGTTGTGTCTGTGGTCAGGCCCATGAGGTCCCCGTGTCCAGAAGGATGGCCCTGAGCCAGCACTGCTGCTGGGGAGGAATGGGACGCTAGGTAGGGGAGGTGGGAGAGGGAGGGCGGCATTCATGGCTCCAAGCCCAGTCAAGGGCCTTCTGTACCGGCTTTCAAGGGGGGGGCAACCTGTTGCTCCTCGGCAGTGAAGGCCTAGAGCGTGGACTTTCCCACCCGTGTCTTGGAGGGCCGGCTGTTGCTTATCATGGACAGGCTGTTCACTGAGTTTTGCACAGCTGTGTCGAAATTGGCCGGGACACAAAATATACCCAGCCTGCTTTCTCCTCCTCCTGTCTTCAGAAAGTGTTAACTAAATGTCATGTGTACTCCCTCCCTTGGTAGAGATCCCCGGTGGACTCATGGTAGAAATGATAGCAGGGGACACTCACTGAACGTTGCTTGGCACTGAGTATGTGCTAGATAGTACACTGAGTGCTTTTTGTGCACAAATCCCTCCTTTGCATTTGTACTTTTAATCCCCAAAATGATCCTCCTAGGTTGGCAGTGGGTTCTCCTTTTTAAAGGTAAGAGAACGAAGTCAGTGACTTGCTCCAGTCACATGGCCAGTGAGGACAAAGCCAGGATTAAAGTATGGATTGCAGGACTCCCCAGCCCATGTTGTTCAGCTAACCCCATGACCAGGGCATGAGACCTGGGATAACTGGGAGAGCTTTAGGAGACAAGAGCCATCCATTGGGTACAGAGTTGCTGTCATTTGCTTTGAGGTTTCCACCCCATGTCCAGAGATCACTGCAGGAACCAGCGAGAAAGCAAAGGGAAGTTGGGAATGGAAATATTTGAACAAAAAGAAAACTCTTGGAAGGTCAAAGGGCAAAAATGTGCCTTTTTTTCTATCTGTTGTTATTTTACTATGTTGCCTTCTAGAAGGTGAAGGAGATCACCAGCCTTTCTAGTTTCCTCCAGGAGGTTTTTTAAGTAGAGTGTCTTGGTGGAGTCTTCAAGGACTCTGTTCCTAACACAGATGACACCTGGATGGTCTTAAGAACCAGTGTCCTGTTGTTTAAGGAAGAGATTGTTTTACGTGTACATTAGGCATGTGTGCAGAGTGAAATGCTGTTTTGGATAGGCTTCTTAAGTAAGTGCCCTGGGGGGGGGCTTGTTCTGAAGGGAAATCTGATGAGGTTCCTGCTCTGATAAAATCCCTGCGTAGGTTCAGCTAATCCCCTTCTGCCCCTTCCCACCCCCTCGCTGACTGTGGGTCCTCATCCCCGGAGCTGGGTGTGACCCCCTGCCTTGCCCTGTCTGCCTGTGTCACCATTCCACTTAACGTTGCAGCCTTGGGACCCCCCCCCCCACCACCAGGAAGGTGCCCCCCCTTTCTTGCTGCTTCCCTTCTGTCTTCTTGATTGTATCTGCCACGAGGTTGTGCTACTGGCCAGACTCTGTCCTGTGTTCCTCAGAGCATGACCTCACCCAGTCTCCAAGATTTCACTGGTTCCGCCAAATTGGTGGTTGCTTTGAGTTTTCAGTTTGAGGAATGTATGTTGTTACTCTATTAGAAATGTAACTTCTTGAAGAAAATAAAAAAACTTCATTTTGTGGAAACAGATTGCCATTTCTCTGCTTAATTCTTTTCAATGGCTTTCTGTTGCATTTATACTAAAATCCCATCTCTGTGTCCTGGTTTAATGAGATCTGCGTGATCTGTCCCGCACCGCAGGCGTGCCAGGATATGTAGCAGTGAGTAAGATGGACAGGAGCTCTGCTGTCTGGTGGGGAAGGCTGTAAGCAGGCAAACCAGAAAAACAGTGGGTACAAAGTATTAACAGAGAAGCAAAGCAGGACGATGGGACAGAAGATTCCCGGTATTGCGAAGATACTGAGCCGGGAGCTCAAGAGGGTAGTGATCAAGGGGATATACACCAGGCAGAGGGGGACTAATACAAAGGTTTATGGCAGAAACAAGCCTGACTTGTCTGAGAAACAGATAGGGCCTGAGCGAGGGGTGGAGGGCCCAGGTCAAGAACCTTGAGGTCATAGCTGACTCTTCTCTTACCTCACACCCTTACCTTACACCACACACTCATACATGAATCCAGGAGGACATTCTGTGGTCTCCAATTTTATAATGGTCAGATTCTGACTAATTTTTCCCACCTCTCCTGCTGTCTCCCTGGTCTGAGTACCATTGCTCCTCGCGTGGTGTCCCTTGCCTGGGACAGCAGACTCTCACTACAGTAGAGTGGCCTTTTAAAAGGTAAGTCAGAACACACCGCTTTCTTGTATAAACCTTTTCATGACAAATTACACCACCTGATTTAAGACTTAGGTGATAGCTACAGCAATCAAGAAAAGTGTGGTCCTGGCAGAGGAACCTACACATAGATCAGTGGGACAGAGTAGAGAACCCAGAGGTAGACCCATGCAAATACTTCCAACCGGTTTTTGACAAAGATGCAGAAGCAATTTGATCAAGGAAGGGCAGCCTTTTCAACAAATGGTTCAGGAACAATTGGACATTAGTAGTCGAAAAATAAATCCTGACCTAAACCTCATACTTGATAAAAAAAAAAAAAAAAAAAAAAACCCAAATGTAGGTCACAGATCTAAATATAAAATGTAAAATATTTTGTTTTTTTTTTGTTTTTTTTTTTTAAAGATTTTATTTATTTGACAGAGAGAGAGACAGTGAGAGAGGGAACACAAGCAGGTGGAGTGGGATAGGGAGAAGCAGGCTTCCCGCCGAGCAGGGAGCCCGATGCGGGGCTCGATCCCAGGAGCCTGGGATCATGACCTGAGCTGAAGGCAGACGCTCAACGACTGAGCCACCCAGGCGCCCCAAAATGTAAAATATTTTGAAGAGACTTAGGCAGAATTCTTAGACATGACAGTGCAAGTGTGGTCCATATAAAAACAGATGGATAAATTGGACTTTATAAAAATGAAAAACATTTGTTTTTTAAAAGACCCTCTTAAAGGAATGAAATGACAAGCCACTGGCATAAAATTTTTTTCTAATCTCGTATCTGACAAAGAACTTATATCTGGAATATATAAAGAATTCTCTAAATTCAACAATAAGGAAACAATCCCAATACAGAATGGGCAAATGACTTGAATACACATTTCTTCCAAAAAGATACACCGATAGCAAATAAACACATGGAAAGATGTTTAGCATTATTAGCCACTAGGGAAATACAAGTTAAAACCACAGTGAGGTACCACTACAAACCTCTTAGAAAGGCTATGATAGGGGCGCCTGGGTGGCTCAGTTGGTTAAGTGTCCAACTCTTGATTTAGGCTCAGGTCATGATTTCAGTGTCACGGGATCAGCCATGTTGGCCCACGTGGGGCTCCTCGTTCAGTAGGGAATCTGCTTGAAATTCTGTCTCCCTCTGTCCTTCCCACCTACTTGTGCATGCACTCTCATGCTCTCTTTTCTCTCTGACATAAATAAATAAATCTTTTAAAAAGGGGAGGGGGCTGTGATTAAAAAAAAAAAATACTGGTAACCCAAATGCTGGCGAGGATGTGGAAATATTAACTCTGGCATGCATTGCTGGTGAGAATGCAGAATGGTACAGATGCTCTGGAAATCAACCAGCTTTTAAAACGTTAAACATATACTTACCATATGAGCCAGAAATCATGCTCCTAGCCATTTGTCCGAGAGAGATGACAACTGTGTCCGTCTGATAACCTGTACACAAGTCCCAGCAACTGGAACAATGCTGGTGCATAGAGAGGACTCAGTATTTATTGATTGAATAATTAAGAGTCTGTAATTGTGAAAGATTAGAGCATTGATATAAAACGGCTATTGGCGAGTAGCTTTATGTGTCCTATCCCCCAACTGGAAACAACTCAAGTGTTGTTTAGTGCATCAGTGGTTAGGCTGGTACATGCATAGAGTGGAGTATGACTCAGCACCAAAAAGGGAACAAAGCAACCTGAACGAATCTCAAGGGTGTTGCGCCAGGTGAAAAAAGATAATCTCAGAAGATTGCATGCAGTGTGGTTCCATTTATGGGACGTTCTCAAAATGGCAAGATGACAGAGTGAGGAACAGATGAGAGGTTATGGGGTCGACTGAACGGGCAGGGCGGGGAGGCCTTTGTGATGGTAGAGCTGTAACGCATGGCATACATGTGGGAAAGTGCTGCAGGCTGGGACACACCGGACAGACACGTGCATGCCCACAGCAATTGGCTGAGGAAGTCAGACTGCCGACCTGGGTTATGCCAAGATAATGCTCTGTGCGTCTGTAAGATGTCATCCGTTGAGGAAGTCTGGGTGATGGGTTCATGGCACCAGCTCTGTACTGCTCTGACAACTTCTTGTGAGTAGCTATTTCAATATAGTTAAAACAGAAAATACCTTCAGTGGCTCGCTCTCCCTTTCATGGTTAAAGCCAGAGTCTGATGGCTGCAGGGCCCCATGTCGCTTGGTGCCAGTTCCGTCTCTGATACTTCCTTCTGCCGCGTTCTTCCTGTCATGTCCCGCTTCAGACATACTGATGCCCTTGTTCTTCTGTGAACGTGCCAGGACCTCTCCCACCTTAAGTACTTTGCAATGGAATTTATTCCCCCAAATAGCTGCATAGCTCACCTGTTCCTCTTCTCAGTAAGGCTTGTCCTGACCCCTGCCCCGTTTTAAAGGGGAAGTTCTCCCAACCCCCCGCACCCCAGCTGCATTACCCTGCTCTATTTTTTCTTTTTTCTGTAGCACGCCAGCTTCTAACATGCTGTATAATTTACTTATTATACTTAGTGCTTGTCCATCTCCCTCCGTGAATGCAGGAGGATACATTCTCCAGCATATGCGGAAGGATATATTTCCTGCTTTATTCCCTGATGTTTCCCAGCAACCAGAACAATGATGGCACATAGAAAGGACTCAACAAGTATTTATTGGATGAATAATTAAAAGTTTTTAAGTGTAATGTATTAGAAAATTGATGCAGAATGGCTATTGGGCTAGCTTGAATAATTTCCCGGCAGCTTATTTTATTTTTGTCTTGCCCTTGGATACAGGTTTGAGCCAAATTTATTGTTCTCAGCACTAGATAGAAAAGGAAAAATAGGCCTAAGATCTGAGGGAGAAAGTGAGAAAAGACAGTCTGGCGCCACCATCAACCCTCTTTCCTTCCCCCTTCATTGTCAACACAGGCTGTCCTGTCATCTCGTCATTTGGCCGTTCTAACAAGGTGGATCACAGACTGTAGACTAATAGTGCCTCATAGATCACCGCCCGCCTGTCGCTGGGCCCTCAAGTTTGGTGGCTTTGCTTATTCTCCTGAGAAACATTGGGTCGAGATGGGTCACGAGGCAACTCCTCTCCTGGCCTCTGTGTCCCCTGCTCTTTTCCCTAGAAGTAGGCCTGTCCCTGTCCCTTCCCTCCACCCCAAGTCTCTCCTTACCTCAGAATCGGGACTTACGTTCCTTTCGGAGATCAGAGGAATAGTTCTGTCAGTAATTACCACACTTGCTCTATTGTATCTACGGAGAGAAGGTTAGTATGGTAGAATTAATAGTATTGGTCAAGGCATAATGACTAAATGCAAAATTCCTTTTGATTCTGGCACATTTTAAGCCATTTACCATCTCAACCCTAAATAAAACCAAGAAGAATTTTGCTTCTCTCTTTTCAAGGAGAGAAAATCTTAACAGCATTCTGTGGGATAATCACTAGCTCACAGCTGCATCACGTATCTGTTCTCATCCCCATGACCTTCAGGAATGCTCTCGTGTAGGCAATGGGTGTCGTCCTTGCAATACGTAGTTTCTGTTAACTCTCGTCATTAGGTTCTGTGGCTTCGTACTATTAGGCTTAGTAATGTGATTTAATCCACAGAAATCTCTTGAAGATAAAGGGCAGGGTAGAAAGAAGTGGGGAGTCTTTTGGGTTTGGTGCTGAACTTGGCCTTCGGCAGTTCATAGGGGCAGGTACTGTTTAGGTTCTGGACCAGGTTCTCTGTGGCAACAGCAGACGGGGGTGTTGGAGAAAGGGAGTGCAATCGATGTTACTAGAATACCTGTTACAGGCCAGGCATTCTGCTGTGTTGTTTGCTCTCCCCGGGAGGCATTTATGATGTGGAAATGGAAGCTCAGAAAGATCTGGCACCTTCCTGGGTCACCTCACTAAGATGTGGCAGAGCTGGACCTTGTTCAGTTTACAAAGTACTGCCCACACACACGTGCTGGGACAGCTGGGGTACAAGTCGCAACTTCTAGAATACTAACCATGACACGGGGACCTGAGGAGTGTAAGAAGGTTGATGTTAGAGCCCACTGAGGTGGTCAGGGAGGGGTCCCGAGGGTTAAGGGGCTTGCAGTGACTAATGAGGGGTCTAATTTCGCACTTTGATCAGTGATAATGGAAAGAGTTATCTATAAAGCTGGTAGGGGGTGATAATGTGCTTAATTCTTCTTTCTAATTCCCTCTCCCAGTCCAATAACAAAAGCAAGTGAAAAAACCTTTCCTGCGATGCATCTTTATACCTGTGAAATCAGGTTTTTTATAGTGCCTGACAGTCCTCCAGGACGCCCTTGTGTTTCTGCCTGTTGTGTTTCCTTTACCTAGAATGTCTCTCCCTTATTCACCTGGGGGAACAGCTGTTGAACCTTTCATGCCTCAGTTCAAGCATCTCTCCTTAGTACTGTTCTCTGGCCCCTCTTGGCCTCCAGCTCCTGGGAGTTGATCCCGCCACCTGCTCTGCTGTAGCTCCTGTACCTGGTGCTTACTGTGCTTGGCCAGTGTATGTCTCCAGGTCTGTTTGCTCACTAGACTGTAGCTCCCTGAGGATGGGGGCCAATACTTCGTCATCTTGTAAACAACAGAGCTTGGCATGGCAGATGTGTGAGTGAGCGGATGGCTCGCAAGCTAGCGGGGAGAATGCGTAGATAGCCATTGTTTTAAGTTTCCTCCCGTGATCTTCAAGGGAAACAAGCAGAAGTAAGTAATTCAGATGCTGCTGGTGAGCCTCTGGTCCCTGAGCTTTGAGGATTCAGTGAGAGGGTGCATGCAAAGCCGTAGGCAGTGCAGAAAAACAGTGTCTGGAAATCAGAGAAAACATTTGTTGGGCTATCTTGTTATTTTTTTCTAAATCTTGTATAAATTGTTTATGTTCTACACTCCTTTGAATTGTTTTCATTTTTGGCTTAACTATTGCAGATAATCTCTTTAAATAAATTTTTTTGCTTAGTCATTGTTTATGGACAATATGTTTACTTGACCTTTCTTTGGCAGTGTTAAATGTTTGGTTGGAAAGATCCTATTTAAAACTTTAGAACTGGTGAACTTTGGGTCCACATAACATTACATTTAAGTGGAAAGGGGTTTTTTGTTGTTGTCCTTTGTTTTGCTTGTTTAAACAAGCCCTTGGAGGGAATGAGTTTGACCTGACACGTTGTGATACTGTTGTGTAGTTTCGCATACCCTTCTGGGTTTTTTATATGGATAACCTTGTAGCCAGATAAAGCCCTGCAATAGAAGTGTGTGTGTATGTCTGTGTGTTTCCTTAGAATCTTTCTTAGTTGGCAAGAGCCAAGAAGTCAAAGCAGATGACAAAATCTCTTGGGGCCTAGAAAAAGTGAGAGAGATTTTCCCCTAAATCCCCAAATTTATGGAGGAACTTTATTTGTAGGGCATCTTCTCCAAAGTCACTTTGATCAGAAACATAAACATTTTCATTTAATTTGCCTGTTCAAAAAGGGGAGGCTGACTACAAGTTGGACACCAGGATTCTGGTCCTGCCTCCTCTATGAACTGTCAGTGTGATATTGGGCTTAATTTCTCTGGGTTCCAGTTTCTCCATCTGTGAACTTGAGGATGTTGAGTCTCTGAAGGTTCTTTCAGACTCTGACATTCTGGGATTTTAACCTTCAGTCTACTTTTTGGAGCCCGAGATCTTCAGCTCAGTTTGATGCTTTTGATGCCAGGCTCATGAATGGGGTGGAGGACTGCAGCAGGACTTTCAGGAAGCTGAGAGTGGTTTATGGTTAAGGCTGGAGCCTGTGATGGATTGAGGGGAAGTGGGAGGCTGGAAAGGCTCAAGTGTGAGGGCCCAAGATAAGATGACATGTCCCAGCCCAATCAGTGAGGCGGGAGAAGGGGGCAGATTCCTCCTTTCTCTGTTTTTTTGTTCTACTCAAGCCCTCCATGGATTGGAGGGAAGGCAGTCTGCTCTACTGAGTCCACTGATATGAATGCTCATCTCATCCAGAAACACTCAGAAATAGTGTTCACTCTGGGCATCCCTGAACCCAGTCAGGCTGACAAATAAAATGAGCCATCACACAGTCTTACATATTTTGTTTTATTCAAGCTTACCTCTTCACTAACCCCAAGCACTCATGCACATTTCAGTCAGTAAGCCTTCATTGGTACTCATACTCTTCTTGAGCCTATTCATCTTTATCTACTGTTTACCCAAATTCTATCTCTCCTGAAAGGACCTAGATAATCTTTTAATAGCCCCTGTCTTTCCGGACTTCTCTGTTCAGTCAACAATTAATATTGTTGATCCTTTAATATTGCTCTAGTTGTTTAATGTATGTGAAGACCATTGTCCTAATTTGGTTTTAAGTTTCTTGACACTGGGAATAATGTTCATTCACATCTTTTAAATGCTTTAGGACTTCAGTGCCTGGCACATGGTATTGATAAAATGATGAATGTAGTGATGAGAATTAACCTCAGAAGAACTCCAAATAACTGTACTTAAATAAGTTTCTTTGTGGGGCGCCTGGGTGGCTCAGTCGTTAAGCATCTGCCTTTGGCTCAGGTCATGATCCCAGGGTCCTGGGATTGAGCCCCGCATCGGGCTCCCTGCTCAGCGGGAGACCTGCTTCTCCCTCTCCCACTCCCCGTGCTTGTGTTCCCTCTCTCGCTGTCTCTCTCTCTCTCTGTCAAATAAATAAAAAAATTAAGAAATCTTAAAAAAAAAAAAAAAAGTTTGTTTGTCATAAAGAAACAAGCCCGATAGTCCAGGCCTTGTGTGCTGGCTGTGTTCTGTAAAGCCTTCAGGGCACTATACTTCTAGTTTACTTCTGTGCCATCCCTAGGGTCTGGTCCTCATCCTCCTGTTCAGAGGCAGCATCCCCATTCCAGAAAACAGGATGAAGAGAAAGGGCAAAAGGGGCTCACCATTCTAAAGAGAAGACTTCTAGAAGGTTCTTCCGACCCTTCACTTATATTCTGTTAGCCAGAATTTAATCACATGGCTGAAAGGGAGGCTGGGAAAATCTCTATTCCAGGTAGCTCTTTCCTAGCTAAAAGTTTAAGTGTTGTGGGGGGTCAGGGCAGGGGGGAGAGAGCACAATGAGCAGTGAGCAGTGTTTACCACCACTGACTTGCTTGTGCTGCTGAGGGCACCCCCATGCTATGCAGATGTTGAGGCTTTCTTTGTTGAGATATTCAGGAGGCATTTGATTGGCATGCAGAAATTCACCACTGTCGATTTTGAGTGGCATACATGAAACAGTCAATATTTAAGGATGAACATTCTAGCAGCAATACAGAAGACGAGTAAGAATGGGAGAGGAGTTGGGGAGAAGAGGACCAGTTTGGTGGCTGGAGCCATGAACTCCACGAGAAGCCCTCTCTGGTCTTACTTACAAGAATGCAAGGCTTTCCTGTCAGGTGAACAACACCTAATGTTGACTTTGAGATTTTACAATTTGTTTTTCCAGAGTCACTAAAATGTAGGTATTCTAAGAGTTAAGGTCAAAGACTAAGCAAAAATGTTATTCTGTATCAAGCCTAAGACTGTCTCATTTATGAAATTGTTTCTATTAAAGGGGAATATAACTTGCACAGATAATTCCAAAAATATAATTTGTACCCATCTTTATTTTCTGGCTGGAGAATCCAAGAAATTGTAGCAGTCACAGAAGCAAACAGTAGGGATGCAGAGTGGACCTGGAAAGTATTTTTGCTCAGTAATTAGTTTTGGAATTAATAGTCGTTGCAGGCTGCATTTGAATCTATCTATAGTGACTTTGATTTTACATTTTCTTTCTCATTAAGATTATTGTCTTCCTAGGGGAGGTGGGCAGGGGCATGGGTATGGGTTAAATAGGTGGTAGGGACTAAGGAGGGCACTTGTTGTGATGAGAACCAGTGTTATGTGGAAGTGTTGAATCACTGTATTATACTCCTGAAAATAATATTACACTGTATGCTAACTAACTAGAATTTAAATAAAAACTAAAAAAAAAAATTCACAAATCACATTATGGCATAGTAAGGATATAACAGATCTCTGTAGCTTCATGGTGTTTAACAACAAAAGGATGACTAAAAATATAGTCATTTGAAAAATATTAAGCTATTTCTAAAAATGTTTCTATTGCATGTGATAAAAGTGGAAATTCAAATTTTAAAAAAGTACTCTTGAGGAAAAAAAATAAAAAGGAAAAATTCCTTTAAAATAAAAAAGATTATTGCCTTCCTAATAAGAATTTATTACTTACTGAAAACATCTCTATCAGGAGAGGCATCTAAGTTTATCTTTTTTTAATCTTGCCAGTTTTTATAGATCTACTTTTTACTGTATTATTAGCATTACTTATTGTTATTTAGTGTACTACTAAATATGAAATATAATTTTATTGCAGTTTAAAAAATCCTCTAATTATGCATTTATTCCTTTACTTAGCATTTCCCTTTGGCCTCATTCTAAAAAGGACTTGAGGTCTCGCTTTCATTATGTTGATATTCTTATTCTTGGTCTCTTGACACAAAAAAATAATCTAAGACTTTGTCTTCACTGACTGTATGTATTTTGTACCTGGTCCCCTGATATGTTTGTACTGTTGGGCTCTGGAAAAGCACCTTGTAGTTTACTCTGATACTCATTTTTTTTTTCTGTGTATGGGAAATTGGACTTATTTTCATTTGAAAAGAGTTACATGTTGTGTGTGGCATTGTGTGTTGTATGTGGTATCTCTTGCTACTGGTTATTACTGAAGCAGAGAATATCCAGGGGTTAGGGGATGAGGTGTAAGAAGAAGCTCTCCTAGGACTGGCCTTCACCACTTGTGCTGCTGTGACATCAGCGGAACACGGGAGTCTTGCCATCAGGTTTGGGTCACGGTCTTTTTTGTAATGACCTGAGGTATAAACCATTGAGCTCCTTAGTGTTAAACAGACCACATGTCTTCTCAGTGAGATTATTTAAACTTTGGTTATAAATGAAGCTTATCATAGGGTTTCTGAGTGGAGGCTGTGAGTGTTGGGATAACCCTGATTACCAGTGGTATCCCTCCTGAACAAAGCAATCCCAAGCGTGTTTGAGCTCTACCTCCACTGACTGTTTCTCAGATTAAAGGAAATTCTTACCAGTAGAGTATATTTGGAAAGAGGGGTGGGTGGGATCATGCCTAGGCTGGCTCTGTAGGTGAAAAGTGACAATATGGTCATTGGTTTTTAAGTGTGGGGATTTTTCTTTTTCTTTTTCTTTTTCTTTCTTCTTCTTCCTCTTCTTTTTTTTAAAGTAAACTCTACCCCCAGCATGGGGCTCAAACTCATGACCTCGAGATCAAGAGTCATATGCTCTGCGGACTGAGCCAGCCAGGTGCCCTGAAGTGTGTGGATTTTTCACAGCACGTAACTCATCAGTGTTTACCTCATAATACGAGCATGGCACTACTAATTTAAGATGAAATGAAAATCTGAGCTTGTTTCTATTTCAGTATTGTCCAAACGACTGTAAATACTGGTTAATTCATTATGGATATTTGGTGCCCAGGAAAGAAATATTGATCAAGTTTGTAATATTTTCTTTCTTTTTGAGCTCTTACATTTTTTAGAAAACAGGTACTATACCTATTAGATCACTGAGTACCATACAGACTCAGTGAGTGCCATTAATGAGGTAGGGGTAGTCTCACCTTCCCTGTCAGTCGTTCTTTCGGCATTAGAAGGGTTCCATTGTTGCCTGTCCACTGTCTGGAATGACTTATTCTTTCCTTGCGTTTTGATATTCATTTAACACTTCTTATTTTTTGCCTTATTGGTATTCCTCTCATTTTTGTATGTATTTGTGAGTCCCTTGACTTTGATAAACCCTCAAATTCACAAGTACAACTGTATTTCTCATGTTAAGTAGAGTATAACTGAAGAGCCTAAGAGATCACTTCAGACTTGTAGTGATTGTAAAAGGACTAAAGTCATAAGCTAATAATTTGTTAAATTAATATAAGTAAACTGCTCTGTGTCGTGCCAGTCTTTATTGCATTGTCCTTATTTGGCAAGGACTTCAACAGCCGTACCCTGTGATGCCCTAGGGTTGGTAAAACAAGTCAGGCTTGATCCTACAATCCGCCATAACCACAGAGAAGAGTCGTTTGGCCTTCGGCAATCATCAGCTTTTATCTTGGCCTCTCCCTGAGTTGGATGAGTTAGTTGACAAAAGCTTTTTTTCCCAAGGCAGTTTGGTTTGTGCTGATCCCTTGTTCTAGCCATTGGCCCTTATCTGTGAGCCTCCTCACCTTGAGACGCAGTGCACTACCAAGGCGGTGGGGTTGCTGTGTTGTGTGGTCTCTCACATGCCCACATGTAGTAAGTACACGTATCTTTCATTGCAAATGAAATGATTTTTCAGTTTTCACCTAGGTTGTCTATATGTCTTGCAGAAGGTTTTTTTTTTTTTTTAAGATTTTATTTATTTGACAGAGACACAGCGAGAGAGGGAACACAAGCAGGGGGAGTGGGAGAGGGAGAAGCAGGCTCCCTGCTGAGTCAGGAGCCCAATGTGGGGCTCGATCCCAGGACCCTGGGATCATGACCTGAGCTGAAGGCAGACGCCTAACGACTGAGCCACCCAGGCGCCCGTGGAATTAATTTCTATAGAGAAGGCAAAAGGTTTGTGTAGGGGCGCCTGGGTGGCTCAGTCCTTAAGCGTCTGCCTTCGGCTCAGGTCATGATCCCTGGGATCGAGCCCCGCATCGGGCTCCCTGCTCAGCAGGAAGCCTGCTTCTCCCTCTCCCACTCCCCCTGCTTGTGTTCCCTCTCTCACTGTCTCTCCGTCAAATAAATAAAAAAATAAAAAATCTTAACAAGTTTTGTGTTGTCTACAGCTACAACATCCAGTGTGGTAGCTAATGAGCGTACATGGCTGGTTTACATTTAAATAAATTAAAAAAACTGTACATTCAATTTCTCACCCCCATTTCAAGTGTTCAGTAGCTGTTTGTGAGTAGCGGCTATTATCTTGGACAGTTTAGATATAGAATATGTCCATCATTGCAGAAAGTTCTGTTGGGCAGTACTGGTCTAGAACACTCACTAAAGCAGCTTTGTGAGCCACTTGGTTTCCGTGGAGAGACTGTATTTGGTGGAACCATTTGTATCACAATTTGAAGCCATTTCTGAATTCACATCTTATTCCAAACCCCATTTCTGATGTCTGGCAACAAAACCATTGCTTTATTATACTTCTTGATTTTCTCTTTACTTCCGTCACCATTATTAACAGGTGACTTTTTTTCAGAGCCACTTGTCACAAAAAAAGCTTTTATCACACATGTCACAGCATTGAAAATAAGTTGAGAATCATTGAACTGCACTGTGCTATGGATGCTGGGCAGTAGCTATGTGCCTCATTTGCTCCTGACTCTCAGGGAGAGTGATTCAGTTCCATGTTTAGCAGTGTTGCATGTTACTACATGGTTAGGACCTAGTGGGTCATTCATGGTTAGTCAGAACTGTGAGGCTGTATTAGTGAAGGCCAAGGGTTTTTTCTCTGTTATTTCTTTAACCTCAGCTTAAGTGCATGATTCTTCAGGTTTGAGCCATGCTGATTTTTTCATGAACTTCTGTGTGTCCCACACAATGTGTTGCTCAGAGTAGACAGTAAATTTTTTGATTAAATAAATTAGCAGTTAAACGTAAAATTATATGGTTTCTGAATGGTAAGAACTCTCACAGTTCAGGGAAAGGAGAGTGGTATGGGCTAGAATAGTTGAAATGAGAAAGTTGTCATCAGCCACATAACTGGTTAGATGTAATGGTTCCAAAGCCAGTGTGCAATGACCTGTGCCTGTCTCCTTTTATTTATCCAACAATTACTTATAAATATTTCTTCATATCTGCCATGTGCCAGGCATTGAATTAGATATTGGGGCAGTAGTGATGAGTAGGACAAACAAAAGTCTGTCCACATGAATCTTATAAACAAATTGATATAAATATAGGTAGTAATGAGTGCTATGAAGGCAAACAAAACAGGAAGTGGGTAGAGAACATGGTGTGGGGTGGGCTCTTTAGATGGGGAAATCCTCGAAGGGCTCTGAAAGGCCAACTTGAGTATGAATGAAGGGTAGATGGAATCACATAAAGTTTGGGAGAGGAACATTCCAAGCAGAGGCAGATGGGAGGGATCTGACATGGAGAACAAGTTTGGCAGGGTTGAGGACCTGCCCCCAAACTGGCTAGAACTGAGCAACGGAGGTTTCACTTTGCCCTCCCAGAAAGCTGGAAAGACTTTGGATATTTGCAGGTGTGGGCAGAATCTGCAGGCATGTCTGTTTTCCTTTTCTACTTCCCTTTTACTTCTCCTCAAGTCCACTATGACCAACCACCCTGGGCTAGGCTAGCATTAGCCCTTCCCTAGATTGCCTTAATCATCTTCGTAAAGTCCTCATAGTGTGATGATGTGAGGGAGCTGATTGTACAAGGGGCAAGAGGAAGCAGACCAGTTAGGAGACCATTGTGGTCGTTTATGTATGGTGTTGGTAGCTTGGTCTAGGGTGGCAGTGTCGGAAGTGGGGAGAGGTGGTTGGATCCTGAGTATGTTTTGAAGATAACCACCTGGATTTGCTGGTGGGTTGGAGCCGAGGAGAGAGGAATAAAGTTTGACTTCTGGTTTTGGACCATAGCAACTGGGTACATGGTGGCACTGTTTCCTGAGAATGGAAATTCCAGAAAGCAATGCATTTTTTTTTGTTTTTTTTTTTAAGATTTATTTCTTTATTTTAGAGAAAGAGCATGAGCAGGAGGGGCAGAGGGAGAGGAGAGAGAACCTCAAGCATACTCTTCGCTGAGCGCAGGGCCCAACATGGGGCTGGATCTCAGGACCCTGAGATCCTGACCTGAGCTGAAATAAAGAGTCAGACGCTCAACTGACTATGCCACCCAGGCACCCTTGGAAAACAGTGCATTTTGAGGGAAAGTAAAACATTTGGTTTTGGTTGTGTTATGTTGTGTTTGGAACATGGAATAGATGTTGAGTAAACATGGAAGGTAGGCTACTGCAGGTGGGAGGACTCGAGCTCAGGGGAAGCCAGGTATTACTCAACTGCACTCACTAGGGAACAGTGATTTTCTGGGTTGGAGGCCAGGTAAAATCACTGGGAGAGTTAGTGTAAGTAGAGGATGGGAGAATGCCAGGGACCGAGCCCTGGGGTGCTCCCGTGTTGAGACTTGGAGATGAACAGATTAGAAAGTAGTGGCCAGTGAGGTTGAAGGGAAACCAGGAGGGTCTGCTGTCCCAGCAGCCATGAGAAGCCAGCATTTTAAGAAGAGATCCACTGTGCGAAGGTTCTGAGGGCTTTTATGCTGCGAAAAGTAGAAAGTCAGATGTAATTTCGGGCCCTGGTAGCCAGCGTTACTGTCGATACCATAGAAATTCACCATGTCTTCCTGAAAGTGTCCTTAAGAGTGGAGTGGGGCTGTGGCAGTTAATGTCTTCTGAATTATGGACTGTGCTAATCTTTTATCTTTTCAAATATATTTTCCTGTAGATTACCCTTAACTATGGATGTCAAGAGTAAAAGCTATTGCCAGTTATTTTATTGGTATTCCCTGGTTTGTACCTGGGGTTTCTCATATGCTGTCAGAGCAAGGTGTGTTTGGGTAACTTGTGGAATGGAGATATTGCAGAGGCAGACAGAGGGAATTATTGGATCACCAGGTATGTGGACACAGTGAGTGTGGGGAGGCCCTGCTGGAACCAGTCTACCCGCCGAACTTGGTCTGCTTCTGGGATTCCCATTCCCAACAGTTGGCACCATCATCCATTCAATCGGGCAAGCCCCAAACCTGCATCCTTGTGTTGCATCTTGTCTCTCATCCACTCTCTTCAACCTATCAAGAAGTCCTTCCTCTCAAAAAAAAAAAAAAAAAAAAGTCCTTCCTCTCTTGCCTTTTGTCCTTCCCTGCCTCTTTATCTCCATGGCTGCTACCAGCCTGCCTTAGGCTCTTTCTTGCCTGGATTATTGTAATGGCTTTAGCGAATTGTCTTCCTGGATCCTTTCCTGCCCTTATACCTGTTGTTCACTCTGAAGACCAGATTATGTTTTTAAAACTAAATCTGCTTTTGTTACCTTCCCTTCTTAGATCTCTCAATGACTTCTCATCGCTTGCTGGAGAAAGATCAGAATCCCTGAAAGGGCCTAGAGCTCTGTGTGGCCTGCCCTGCCCTCTGTGGCTTGTCCTTTCTCCCTCCCCTGCCCAGCCTCTCCCTGCCCCATGGGACATTCATCCCCTCTGTCTCTGCCCCTTCTTGACCCTGACTCCTTCCTGCTTCGTATCTCAGCTCAGTGGAGCTACTCCTGAGTCCTTCATGTTGCAGCCTTCTCGGCACTGTGCTCTTTTGTCTCAGAACATTGGTTTTTACCGGCAGTTAGTTGTACGGTTACAGATTATTCCAGTGGATCCCTATTAGTTTATAAATCCCCCAGGGCAGGAGCTGAGAGCTTCTCTGCTCCATATGTCTGGCACACCTTGGTGTCTGGCACATGGAGACACTTGGCATGTGTTTGTTGAGTCCATTGACTTTAGGATATAATAACACAAATGGGAAATGAATCTTCCTCTGGAAAAATGGGAGACTTTATGTTAGGACAGCTCTAGTGGAAATGGCTAGTTTTCCCACAACTGCACCCAGTTCTGTCCTTCCTGGGTCCTCCTTACTGTCACCCCTGATATTCTGTCCCATCTCTTTTTCTTTGGGCTCCACAGCTGCTGACTGCCACCACATGGTGGGATGAGTGGGGGCCCTCGTGAGTGCTGCTTTCTGAGGACAGAATTCAGGGCTTGGCTCAGGACTCTTGACTCTTTAAGAGAGTCTCACCTCTTTTGTTACCTCTGATCTTGCCTGCGTGTGACTAGGCACTTTGGTCTTTTCCTTAAATCTTTCAGAAAATCTCCAGATGATTTTCATCACCTGTTATTCTACTGCTTTCCTCTTTGAAGCATTTCCTTTTCTTTGAGTCCCTCTCAAATTCTAGAAGCTGCCCAACAGTAAGTTTTCTCAGAGCTTCTGGCATAAACCATAGACATACACCATCTCTGGGAGTAACCAAGATGGCATCAACACCAGTGTCCCCGTCTCTTAAGAGTGCTGACAGGTAAGGAAGAAAGTTTCCTTCAGGCTGATAATGAGATGTGTGCATATTAAAACTACAGCATGAATCTGCTCACAAGAGTGAAGAGAGTGACAAGGTGAATCACCAAGTTTCAAACCATCATTAGACTTCATTTACTTCACAAAGTGTGTGTCTCTGTGTCTCCCCACATCATAAATATATTTCAAGGAAAATATCCGATATTACAATAAGCCAGTCCCATATCTTTTGCTGTCTTATCAAGATTTGAGTTATTTTATTCTGGGAGAAAGAAAAAAACTTTGTTCTTTTGGTGTGTTTTTTTGTTTTGCTTTTGTTTGTTTTTTTGTTTTTGTTTTTACTGTTTAAAAAAATCCCTGGAGTGGGGCAAATGTATTTTAGTGTCAGTTCATTCATTTTTCTTAAATAGTGGTCAGTGGAACCAGTGGAACCCAAGATGTCTTTCTTTTTTTCCCCTGAAAACAACTATCTCACAGAGATGGTTTAGGCAAAGTCTAAATCATAGCTAGACAGACACATATGTACATGTAGAGACATGCTCTCCTGTTTTCCTTGCTTGGTCAGAAATTAAGTTGAGAAGTTGCCCTTTTCTTTCAGGTTAAGGCTGTTGTGTTATTCTCTATGAAGCTGAATGTTTACCTTCTGCATTTTAGCATTTTAAAAATCAAAATTCTCTATTTTAAAAACTTAGTTTTATGATGCTTTAGGAAATGCTAATCTGTTTTTAACCTTATTTGAAAATTTCCTTTGAAGATAAGCTGTAACTGGAAACTAATGATTTGCTCTGAGAGATTTGTCTATATTCACATATCCTTAATAGGAACCAAAAGTTAAGGAACTCATGAGTTCAGCCACCCACATGGAAGGAAAACAGTCTGTGTACTTATATAATTTGTGGGTGCTGAGTAAGTTGTCATTTTATATCTCTTGTGTTTTGCTTCTGTACTCCTCAGTCCATGCCCAACAGTAAATAGACTGTTCCAGAATCAACAAATCATGGTTTCCATTGCCACAGCCTTGGAAGTGCATCAGGAAGCTTCAGATTGGCTTTCAGAGTGAGCCATCCCCCTGGTGTGGCTTCTCATGTTTGTTTAAAGTGGACTTCTGATATTCTGTGCCCTCAATAGAAGACATTTAAATAAGTTGGGAAATTCCTGCAGCATGCAGCATTAGGTAGCTGTTTAAAAATGTTGAGGAAAGATGCTTTATGACATTGGAAAATATTTAATGAAAATGCTAGATAATGTTTATCGGTCATATGTTATGTGTCAGACACCTATATGAACACATTTAATCTTAAAAAATTATATGAGGTAAATACAATTATTTTTCTAAGTTCACATAGTAGTAGTAAGTAACCACTAGGCAATACTGTCTCTGTATCATGTATTATGATCTGCTTTTAATCTAACAAAACCGTATGCATAAGGCAATGATCTCCGTTTTCTTTCAAAAATTATTTACACATGTACATGTGTGTATATCCAGCCCTATTGAGATGGCAAGACCATAGCTGATTTTGGTGATTTTTATTTTCTTCTTTGTGTTTTCCAGTTTTACTATAATGTAGATGGATAACGTTTACAATCTTAGAGGAAAAAACCAAGTAGATTTCTATAGCAGTAGATATATTTAAACAAAGTAGGAGGAGAAATGGATTTCAAAACAGTAATTGTCCACTGTTCTCTGTTATGTACCTTTATATTTTCTGTCACTGGGAGAAATTAAGAACAGAGTGCTCTCAGTTATGCAGAGGAGAGTTGTTTTGTTTAGTCATTGGACACGTGCTTACAGGTGATTTGCTCAAAGGCAGGGCAAATTTGATCTAAGGAAATAGGCTCAATTTAAGAAGGTTTTTCTCACCCATAAAAGTATTCAGGGTGATATAACCAAGCACTTACTCTCTTTTTACTTGACTGAGAACTCCGTTCCTTGCCTGAGGATCTCTGGACTTCATCTGTGTCTGTGCCTGGGCCCCCTTGTCAGCCCCTCCCTGCATTTTGACCATCTGTTGTTTTACTAATTGAAGCAGCTAAGAAGCAGCTAAGAGCACTAAAATACTTCTGTTGCCCAAGGCCTTAACCCCAACCCCCAGTGGAGTGGTGCTCTTTCTTCTTTGCCTTCCTTGTCCCCCATCAATAATCTGTCCATCCAGCAGCAGCTTGGGCAAGTTACTGCTGCACCTGCTTGCTTACTTTTTTCTTCCTACCAGAAAGAGAGTTCTGCTACAGGCAGGGGATATGCTTGCCTGTCCAACAGGCTATACACTTCCTGTACTTGGCAGGCAGACAGGGTGCTTTTCAAAGATGAGTTATCACACAATTACCATCTAGGGTGTAGTAGCGTAAGTCCACACCTAGATCAAAGAAGTCAAAGGTCAGGGTATAGGACTCAAGAAAAAATAGATTGGGTAAAGGTCAAGAAGAACAATTTTGAGAGCTTTATGGAAAAGCAAAGAGGACATTCCCAGCAGATTAAAAATATGTGTCTAATGCTTTACAGCCATAGGAGTGATCTGGGGAAATGAACATCTTGACTATTGGAGAAAGATTCTAATGAACTTTCAAGAAGGAAATTAAATACAGAAGAGTATGCTGTTTTCATCCACATATGGATGAGTTGTACTCACACATTATCATCTACCACTTCTAGAGTAGCCTATTTGGTTAATGAAACTGGCCACTTCCTTTTGACTCATTTACCTGGGAAAAAAAATTTGTTTTTTGTATCTGTCCTTCAAACAGCATCCTGGTGGGGAAGAAGTGTTAAGGGAACAAGCTGGAGGGGATGCTACTGAAAGTTTTGAGGATGTGGGACACTCTACAGATGCTAGAGAATTGTCCAAAACGTACATCATTGGGGAACTTCATCCGGTAAGTACCTTACTGGGGGCCTTTACTCTCTTTAAGGCTGTGGGTTGACCTTGCTCAAAATTGTAGACTTGCATATTATGAAATTGAAGAAGTAAAGCAAAAACAACTCCTCCTGATTATATAACACCATTCTTGTCCTAAACAAATCGATCAGAAATTTCTTTGCATTTCCCTGGTTGCAGTTTTCACTGGCACTTAGAGTCAGGACCCTCTAACCCAAGGCCAGGGCTGGGGGACAGTGCCTCTTAGACTATGAAGTGTCACAGAGCAACATATTTTAGAAGGTGGGGGTCATTGACCCAGCATGGTTTCTTTTTTTTCTTTTTTCCTTGACTAAAATATTTTAAGAAATATTTCTTAAGAAACTCCCTTCTACTCTCATAGTTTGAGGATATTTCAATTCTAAAAAAATGATTAAAAAATTTTTAAACCACCTCTGTTAAATGAATAAACTCTGTCTTCTGTAAAACTTACACATTCTCCTCACTCTTCTCACTTGACTCCAGATCTTTGAAAACGTCACGGTCGATGCCAATCCCTGGACTGACTTTATGCTCCCTAATTTAGCTTTTATATAAACCCGGGGCTGTAGTATGAATTTAGGCCCTTCTGTGGCAGTTTTGAATGACTATATGAAACTTTGCTAATCTGTCAACCAAAGTTATCTGGAAGGTAGCTGAATACTTGGGAAGAGGTGGCAGAGTTCTCCAAACAGATGCAGCCTCCTACACCATGCATTCGGCTGTTCTTACCTCTAGAGAGCACCTGGGCTTCTCAGCTGGGCCGCAAGGTCTCCTGTTTCCCAGCTCGTGCTGCTTCATGGGGAGCCAGCCAGAGGGGGTGGGGGCGCTATTAGAAGCGGGCTAATGTAGGCATGTGGCCTCAGCCCAAGTACGCACTCTGAGAAACCACTGAAAAACAAAAATCCACATGAAAAGTTCTGTCATTATGATTGTAATAAAAATCACATATAATTGCCAAATGTACTTGCCAATAATTTTAATGTTGTCATTTATTATAAAACATTTGGTAAATATAAATCAATAGGTGCATCACATAAAATATTGATCAAATAAGCTCCTGTGTACCAATTACCAAGCTAAGAAATTTAACATTGCCAAAAAAAAAAAAAAAAGTTGATTGATATTTCTTGCAATGACCATGAATGAAGGAAAGCTTAAAGGCTCTTTATGGAAGGCCTAAAAATAGGAAATCTGTTTTAGAGCAATTTCCATTGAATTGGGGAGGTAGGGTTTTTTTGTTTGTTTGTTTATTTGGTGGTAGGAGGGGGTACTCTGAAAGAATGAGCTTCACTTACCTGGAGAGTTTATTCACCCACATGTTTTCATCTTGATCTTCATACTTCACCAAAGTGAGGTAGCTTTATGGTAACCAGAGAGGCTTTTCCTTAAAATGTTTTGATTCTGTCCTTATTCTTTCCTTTCCAAACTTGTAGGTGTAGAAGAGGTGGGTTTTCAGACTGCGACTACAGCATTTCTGCCTTATCTGCTTACTGGGATTCCCTGTGGTCACCTTTAGGTGACCCTTAATTTGGACTACCTCAAGCAGAGGTTTAAGAAAATTGCAACCCTGTAGTTGGGAGATTGCAGGAATTCACTGAGGATATGACACAAAATTACACACACACACACACACACACACACACACACAGGTATACAAACATACATACACTCATTTCACAGGATAGCAGGGGAATAATCTACTTAGGTCTCAGCTGCTCCCTGAATTGAAGATTAAAATCCAAGTCTAATAAATGTATATGCACATGAACATATAAATATGATTATCATGGATGATGTTCTAAACTTTGGAACTCTAGATTGAAAATTAATCATTTAATCAGCTATTAATTTTTGCAGTCAAGTCAGATGGATCAAACTTTGTAATTAACAACCTAGATAGATGAACCTAAAGTGCTAGTTACTGAATAGTAATGTTTTCTAAAAAATCTCAGTAAAAGTGACTGCTTTGGACATGGTACTTTTGTAAATGTTCTTTCATTCTGTAATGTGCCTTTTTTTTTTTAATTGCAGGATGATAGAGCAAAGTTAACCAAGCCTTCGGTAAGTGTGTCATCCCCAGTGTCTCAGTGGCCGTGCCTATCTTCACTGTATTTCATACCTGTCAAACTGGAGGACAGAAGTCTTTCAGCTATTTGAATGAGGCCAGGCCAGCATAGGTTAGATGAATATGTAACCTGTTGGCTCAGCAAAATACGTTGTGTATAGACCAGCCATTGTGTTTCATTAGGACAGCTTGTGTGTTCTCTCTGTAATACTCTCCATACATCATTTTTTCACCGTAATTATCAGTAGATACCTCTTGAAGAGCTACTTTTATAAGTAGCACTGTGCTTCTGATCTGAAAGATTTGACACGAGCCTTATTTTCAGAGAACTTAAAATCTGAGCAGAGGTCTTAATACTTGAACCTTGGAGGACACTACCCATGTCTTCTTTACCTCCGTGTCCCTGGGACATAGGTGTTAAATAAGTATTTGTTGGTTGAATTTAATGTTAATCAAATTAAATAATAACTTTTTGATGCATTTTTCCTTAGGAAAGGAAAATATATTCTAGGGGATATTAATTTTATGCCCTGGTTCACTAGCCCTTCTCGCTGAGCTGGTCTTCTCACTTACATTTGAAAAATCCATAGTAAGAATTGATGACAACAACCAGAGTCCCTGACAAGTACAAGCAGACAGAATAGTTGTTGGCCTGTAATTAAAGGACCGTGGAAGAACGTTTTGCTTAAACCACAGAAAGAGAGAATAATTTTTCCATTTTGGTTTCTCTTCTTGCTTTTATTAGAGCCCAACAGTGAGACTCCACAGGGCTTGTATGAAAGAACTGGTGAACTCATTTGCTAGCTGCTGTTGACAAGACATTCTCTTTAATCTATAGCAAAATCAAAGCAGTAAATCCAATAGAGCATAAAGGCCATGTTTACCTTCATACCCCAGATGGTATAATATAAGTCTTGATTAATGCTATTTCTTACAAAGCAATTTCATTTATAGTCTCTCCTTTCCCTATTCAGAAAGTTCAGTGTTGGTGATCTGAGTACTTTGGGAAGACAAAAAATGGACTTCAGAATTTGAATTGCCTCTGTAACAGCTGCTGAGTTCTTGCTGTTGGGTCATACGACATTAGCACCTTTTTTGAGGCTACTTTTTGGGTAACTGAAATCCTGTGATGCATGTAGTCTTTGCTTTTTCTCCATAATCAGGTCAGGGAAAAAGTATATACTTTTTTCCTGTTAGGTTTTCAGGATGTTAATAATCTTGGTGTAAATCATTCAGCTATAATAAAGGATTTGATAAGGCTCATTACATTAAGTTAGATTTAATGTAGGTCCAGTCATATCTCAAACGACGATGCCTACAAACAGAAACTAGGGCTGAGTTGGTAAGCAGGTCTCCTACCATATTGCTGTATTTCCCAAAGACAGACTCTCTCCTCTTTTAGAACATATATGACTTTGATTAGATCAGCCGAAGTAGGGTAAGAACTTGCTGTCTTTCTTAGAGGACATAAGCAAATACAATGAAAAAAAATATACGACTACTCTTTTGGATTTATCTTTCTTATCCTTCTAGTTTGCCAGAAGAGAGTGTCCTTGGGTATTTCTTTTGGTGTGTGTGTCTCTGTATAACCATCTGTCTATCTCCAGGCTGATAAATGTAAGCTGTGGTCTGATTTTTTTCAATGTTGCCACTGAAAATACCTAGTTGAATTGTGAAATAAGATGCAACAAAGATTATTAGCTTGACCCTGCCCAAAGGAAAACATGGTGTTTAGTTGCCAAGATAAGATATTTGTAGACCTAGAAATGATGCATTTTTAAACAAATTTGTATCTATTAAATTTGCTTACATGGAGGGTATCAGTAGTATCAATACCTTTTCTTGGTTGTGGTTTTCAAATCATTGCTGTTTAAGTGACTTTGTTTGGGTCTCATGATATCCCTGTGGGATCCATAGACCTTCCAGGAAGGTAAAAACAGTGAAGCTCAGACCTTGCTGCAAGCTTTGACCTTGTTCAAGGTCACACTGCAGAACCATGGCTAGCACCCATCTCAGGTTTGGCGGGTGCAGTCTCTTAAGCTTCTTCTGTAGGCTCAGTACTCCAAAGGCAAAAATATCAGTGTCCCTGATATTTTTAGGAAAGCATTCCAATTAAGGAATAGGCTAAAGTAGATAAATGTATAAATGAGATGATTTTGATTTGCAAAAACTTGATGTACTTTGCATGATTTTTATATAGCTTCTCATGTACTGATGGAATTATTAATCTTTCCTATGTGAAATTGAACCCCTCAGGGTCATGGAGTGAACAGGTGGCAGAGCCTGTAATAAAAACCATAGTCTTTTTTGCCTGTTAGTTGTTGACATATTTGTTAGTTACACACAGAAGCCCAACTTAGGCCCCTCAGACCATTGGATGGGGAAGACAGTTTCAGTTTCCTTTTTCATCAGTGTGGTAAATGGTAATTCAAACTTGCTTTAGCTCTCAGGCATCTCTGGGTTAAGAGCCTAATAGATAATAAACACTCAGAAATGTATATAATCTTTTAAAGTACAGCTCTTTAGAAGATCGTTGTTGTTGCTGGCGGTGAGGTACCCTAAAAGTTTTAGCATTAACGCTCAGGGCAGTGATGAACGAGGAGGTAGGCCAGCCTAGTTTCCTTAGAGTTGTCAGCATGTTTGGTAAAATGCACGTGCTTGGTATAACAAAATAACAGATCTGTGTCTGAGTTCTGTTTACTCTTCTGGGCTTAACTTTCTATTGTGACAATAATATTTTACTTTCAATGAACTCTTGTGCTCCAGTTTCAGAATTTATTATGTCATCTAATAGTGGAATAATCCTTTTGCACAGTCCAGTGACTTCTGGTAATCCTTGTTAATTTTATTCATATACGCAAAATTTGAAAAATAATCTTGCAGTAGTTATGAATACTTTTTGTAGTTGCTAAGATTTAACATTGCTTAAAAAGATAATAACTGTGTGAAGTTTTCTTTTTAAATGACTTATTTTTTTCCCCCCTACTGTGTCAGGAATCTTAAAGGCCATGTTTCCAGGTTTGTGGGTCTCCTAACTGATTTGCTTGCTCTTCCCTAACAGTTTTCTGCCTTCTCCTGGGGTTTCTCTAATGAATGTGCTGCCTCGCTCTGTGCAGCTTTTTGCCTCACTGCGGAGTGTGGATGTTTTGCTAATGGCTTATCTTGTGCTTTGGGAAACTGCAGAGATGAACTCTCAGATGAAGCTGCCTTACTTATGGCTACCTTCCTTTGAGGCACTAATACTTTCGCTGGTGTGAAATTTCTAAAGAATGCTTCTTAGTTTTCAAGCCAGGAAAGTTTATTTTTCCTTAGGCCTTAGTTATTCATCTGTTTGGGGAAGTATGTATTTTTCAAGAGCCAAAATTAGTTCACTTTCATGGTACTGACAGAAGTTCTTGTAGAAAGTTCTGGAAGGCAAAATAGGCCAACTGTGAAAGACCCCAGCACACACACAGGGCGTCCTTATTCGGAGGTTTCTTGGCTAGTGACCCTGTGAGGTCAGTTCCTGAGGCCTCCACTTTTTAGAGCTGTCTTGTCAGAGTTAGAGAAGGCCAGGAGAGGTAGTGGTCCAGAGTGTGATAATTTAAATGACAGTTTTTATTTTTCTCTTTTTGGTTGACATGTCTTTTAATACAATTTGGGTACACTTTTACTTCACATAAAATTTGAATGAAATAACTGATTTTATTGAAGGTTTCATTCATGCTTTTAAAGAATTAAACTTTTCTTCCTAAAGGTAGTGGTGGGGTTATGTGTCCGTGTATATGATAATCAGTTTTCAGTTTCTACATTATTCAGTTGTGTACTGTGTAGAGGATATTTTATGTAGCCTATTTTTAAATTTTTTTTTTTCAAATTGTCTAGGTTATGTCTGTAAGTAATTTAAATACAGATGATTCTTAAAATTTTTTCTTCTAAAAAATGGTGAAAATAGGCATTTTAGTGAAAAGTTTATGATACAATTTTCCCTTTCAATGTGTTTTGAAGAATATACTGAAAATTATCTTATTTTAAAAGAAGTTCTTAGTCAATTGAATAAATGTTCAGATGTTCCCTTAAAGTTCACTTTTTCTCTTGTTTCAGGAAACTCTCATTACTACTGTTGATTCTAATTCCAGGTACGTCGTAGTTTTCTCTTAAGGTAACTGATCAGAAGGCCAGTCGAGTCTGGGTGGGCTTAGGGCTCCTCCCCCACCTGAGGGCTCAGGCTCCCACTGTGCCCCCTCTCAGTGGACAGCCCAGGGTCATCTCCACTTGGTGTCCAGATGACTCAGGACATCCCCTCCTCAATTGTCAGACAGCTCAGACTCTGGACACTCTTTAGAACAACCCCAAATCTCGCCCTCCAGCTGCATTTACTCTATAGTACGGACAGAACAAGTTGGGTCTCTTTTTCTCCAGGGTAGTCTTGTGGCCTACACAGTCTTCCTGCCAAGGCAAACAACCTTTCTTATTCAATATATGGTCTGTTTCTTACATTGTAGTGATTATATCTCCCTAAGTGTTTATATCTAAGTGTTTACATCTCCCTAAGCTCAGTGTTCCTTCAAGTGTAGCATGAATCACTTGTTCTAGGGACTGGATTTCTTTGTCACAGTCCAAGATCCTATTAACATTTGTGGCAGCTCTACCATATTGACTTGCATAATTGGCATATATCTCTCTGGCAGGCAGAGATATTTGGCCCCAAGCTCAAAACCACACATTTATGCCTATTTTATTTCACCCTGTCAAATGGAACTGCCCCAGTCTGTCAATGTTCTGGTACATTCCCTGCCTTCAGGCAGTAGTCCTTCGCTGTACGTTTTATTGACAGGTTAAGTTTCCTTCTAAATGAAAACTAAAAACCCCACGAAGATGAAAGTTACATTTGTAATCTTTTTTGCAGTTTAAATCTTTGTATCGAACACAATCTTTGTATGGGTTGATGTGTGAAGAATATTAAAGGATAGAAAGCTTATGACAAAATACATGTCTTTATAGGAGTTATCTGGCTTAATTCACATTCTGCTTTCTAAGAAACTATAGGTTCATATCTAAATTGAAGATCATTCTAGCTTTGTCCCTGGTTTGATCTGTAATCTGTCATTTTTAGTTGATCAAAAATTCTATGCACCAGGACTAAAACAATGTGTAAGTTAGGGATTTTTCTGAGTTTACACCTATGGACCACAGATTAAGTAGTTTGGGCATGCTGTTTCTTAATGTGTTAAATCTGTGCATGGGTGAAGGTTAGATTTTCAAAACAGAATCACGGAACATAGAGCTGTGGTGCTCGCAGCAACCTTAATAATCCTATGGCTCAAACTCCTTAACTTCACAGTCCAGGAGATGTGCTTTTCTCGTGGGTATAGAGCTTGTGGTTGGCTCTCCCAAAGTGAGCACCTTGATTTTCTTGTTCTCAGTTTAGTGCTATTTTAAATTCATAATGTATGTAAGTAGAATAAAACCTGTAAGGAATATTTGCTTTTGTGAACTTGTGATACGTAACCCAGAGTTGACGTCCTTAGATAAGTCGCTAGTTGTAGGTAGCATCTGTTGGGGGAGTGATTCATAGCTCTTTGTGTAAGTTAAGAGAAATAGGTTTAAGTGGAATGGGGATGGGGGTCATTAATTTTCTTCCAAAGCTAGAGCACTTGCTGGTACACTAGGGCATGTGTGGTGCTCATGTTGCTTTTAACGACTCAGAGTTGACGTTTCATCCAGGCAAGTTAGAGAGAGAATAAAAACATGCCACAGTGATTTTCACGGTAAGTAAAAGGAGCAAAGGCTTTGAGTCCCGTGCGCCGAACCTCATGCGAGCATCATTGCTGTTTCTTTCCAGCTGGTGGACCAACTGGGTGATCCCAGCCGTCTCAGCAGCACTAGTGGCTCTCATGTATCACCTCTATACAGCAGAAGATTAAACACGTGCTCAGAAGTGGAGGAGAGAAGAGACTGCTTTGGACCAGGGAGAAAGAAGCCGGTGTTAACTGCTTCAATTGACAGAAACCTTCACCTGAAAAACAATTTCAATACACCCGTTTTCCCTTTTCTCCTACTTTGAACCAAACCAAAAAGAACGCTTCTGTTCTTTCTACTCCCGGACTCTTTGAATTGTGCCTTTTGTTCATCAGCTTTTTTTGATGTTCCATCACTACATAATTTACTTATTGTAGGCATGATCTTTTAAAAAATATATCTGGCTTTTAAAATACGCCACCACGATTGCCTGTCTGTTTGGTATATAACTGCCTTTAACATTTAGAATCTGATTGTTTAGCAGAGTCATTTAATGTGCTAATCGTTGAGACTCAAGCAGTTTGTATGACGTGCGATGGGCAGTGTCCTTACATCCCTCCTTGTGCTGCGTCCTCTCTCCTGAACAACCCAGTACTGCCTGCTCCAGTGTAGTTTCCATTCCCAGGGAATTAAGAAAAGCTCAGAAAGGAAAGATTTCTAATTGTTCTACTTGAAATAGATGATAAAAAGAGAAGGTCGCCTGTAGGACCTATGAAAAAGACTCTTACCTCTTCCTTGATTAAAAAAATACAGTCAACATAAAAGGAAACCCGTGAACCATGAGAGGACATTTTATCTGTCCCCTCTCACAGACTAAAAATTTACTGAAGAGATTCTGTCATATAGGTTCTAAAGTTTAAAAAAATTCCTTATTCAGAGGCAAAAACTGTTTATATACTCATTAAGGAAATGTTGATTCTGTACTTCACAAAAACAAAATTTGAAAGAGATTATGGGACATTTGGAGTCTGATTTTTGAAGAAATGTAGCTGGTGGTGATGAGGCCTGAGGAAATCTGTTATGGCTCAGTTCATTTTCTCATTGGAGTTCCAGTAGACTAATTCTATCATCTTTATTTTCTGCCCCATGCTTTTTTCTTAAAGGATGAATTAGATTCTAAGTACTTTGTAGTTACGTATGACTGTGCAAGTTTCCACTGGCAGGCTAACCAACTGATAAGCAATGGACTTCTTCAGAAATGACTAAAGCACCTTGGAAAGGAATTTTTTAATTACAGAGCATTGTTTAAAACGAGGCAACAGGCCCCAAATTGAGTCACTTGTGCTAAACCCATGTCACCACACCAAGACTTGATACCTAAACTGATGGCAGTTTCCGCCTCTCCCAGGAGTGGAATCAAGCCAGTCAGTCTGGAATTATCTGGTCCGCACTAGCAAGATAATCCCCGGTGGACACCCTCCCTCAGCTGCCGACCCCTCAAAGGAAGATGACTTTGCCTGAAACAGCTCTGCTCAAGTCTCTTTCTGCCCATAAAAGTCTTCCATTTGGTACAGCTCTTTGGAGCATTTTTCTATTTGCCAGACACGATATTGCCCGATTGATGAATTGTTAAATAAAAATAAGATCTTTACATTTTATTCTGAGGAATTTTGGGTTTTAACAGATTGGGTGGCAGTGATGGGATCTGAAGGACACTTCTGACAGCTTCGGGGGCCACGAGAAACACAGTCATGTACCCACAAACCACCTTCTTTGTCTTTCTCGTCGTTTCCGAGGGCCGTGGGTAAGTTCCTCTCGGTTCTGAGCTCTGCTTTTTTGTGTGTCAAGCTCCTGACCTAATTGGCTTTTTAACCTCACGTTTGATGACAGTCCCTGATTTCATGTTGAGAACTGCTTGTGGTCCAGTCCACAGTCCCCATCTGATCAGGATCCTTTGCCCTTGGGTAAGTCTCTGATTCCATGTTGCTGCTGGTTCACTCCACAGTTGGCCATTTGTTTGGTCTGCTGGTTTAGTCCTGTCCCCAATCCCATCCCAACTGGGGTCAAACTGGGTGTGATGTAAGCTGGCCTGGATCCAGTGTGTTTTGTGTAGTTAAAGGCTATTGTTAATGGGAATCTTGGAAGCCCAAACCTACATGATTGGTGGGCATGGGCTCAGCACTTAAAAGCTGTTAGAATGCTTGCCACCCAACTTTATCCATAAGTTGGTCACAGAACAGGTTAGATTGACACTAGGTCACCTGCCAACCTCAAGAAAGTCTTCATGTGGTGAGGTGCAGTGTAGAACACCACACAGTCCCCAACCCAGCGACACACCCCCTTGGGTATTAGTTTGGCTCCAGAAGACCCAAAGCCTTAGCTCCAGGAATTGAGCACACCACCTTTTTGGCACAACTGCTTATTTGTTGTCTAAGAACTGTGGTCCCAGAAGCTGTGGATATTTACAACAATGACAAAGTTTTACTAAATACAGTCTAGAACTACAGTGGCCATTATGAGGAACGTTCCCATTAGACAAGATTTTGAAAGCCAGGGCTCCCAAACCAAACAAACAGAATGGGTTACCCCGGGTTGCAGGAGATCCTCCTCAGAGATCTTAAACTTCTTGGTCAAAGACTGAACTAAGGGGCCATAGAGAATTTCCTGAGACCAGGAAGGATCCCCAAAAGTTTCCTGAAGAATTTAGAGTCATTAGCAGGGCCACGGCCCCCAGGCTTTCAGATCTCTGTGGGCTTATGCACATACTGGTCAGCCCTGAGGAAGCCCAGAAATGGATGCATGAAGCAGATTGGTGTAAACCTGAAGATATTTAGGATCCTCGCTCTTAAACACACTTCCCTCACGGACCAGAAAAAGCTTACAAAATGGTGGTTGGCCTTTTAAAAGCCATTGTCGGAAGGAGTTTTCCCTGCCTGCCCCATTTGGTTTATTATTCAAACAAGCAAACAAAAAAGATGAATCTGTGGCAGACTTTCAAGACTGTCTGGAAGCTCTCTTCCTATGGCATCCCGGTTGCATACAATAAACGAGGCCACCCAACCTTGGTCTTGCTGCCCTGTTTGTAAATGGACCAGTTCCTGAGGCTAGTAGACTGATTCAGACAGACAAACCAGGATGGAACTGAGCTCCCATCAGTCTGACAGAACTCATGACCGCAGCCGAGAACATTGAAAGGGACTTAGGAACAGGCCATAAACAAGGTTTGCCAAGTTAATGGCCTTATGGATGCCTCTAGCTCTGCTCTCAAAGGAGAGCTCCCATATGGGCCTCTCCCAGAGTTGACGGGACTCCGGGGGAGTTTTTGGTAAATGGCTGTTATTCCCTTAAACAGCCGAGGGAAACTGAAAATGAACGGAAAACCTTGCCAGATTCTGGTAGATACTGAAGCTACACTCTCTAAGCCCACTTGGGGCCTGCGGATGAGGTCTTGGGAAAACTGGCAGAGGCTGGGTAAGGGTGAGGGTCCTTACAGAGTCAGCTCTCTTGGGTCTCTGTCTGCAGTGCCCAGTCAAGAAGGGGAAAAATAAAATTTCTTGAGTTGTCTCTTCCTTTCCAGATCCAACCCGCTGGTTATCCACTCTCTCTTTCTCCCCAGAGATAGCTCTTGCCTTCTTGCTTGTCTCGTTTTGTGTCCTAAGAACTTGGCTTGGCTTTCTGCCTGCCTTGGACATGACAGTTGTCACTTCTTCCTTTTGGTTGTCTTTGGTAGTGACTCTCTGGATCTTGGGAAAGTAGTCATCTTTGCACCCTCTTTGGGGGGGACCCGTCTTACTTCCAAGAGGGGATGTTCACTCCTGCCAAAAATATTTATTGTTTGTCCTAGCAGGTAACTAACGAAATATTTAAAAGATTTTTGTAAAGTAGCTCTGTGGTCAAAAGTTGGCCAAACTGGAAGCTGATACTCAGTGCCTGATCGTACTTTTATTTTAGGCCTTCTCCCCTAAACTAAAAACTATGCATCCAGAAGGAGAGAAAAACCTTCTAAAAGGCTTTGTAAAAAAGGATTTACTTAAAACTTCCCGAAGACAAACAGGTCTAAATACAGAACATAGAAATCTTTGATTTTCATCTTAGTTGGAAATCTTCTTCCTGATATATAACAAATCAAAAATAAAGTGGTTAGATGGACAAATCGACCGTTTGGTGTCATTAGGCAGTAATCCAATTCTTTGAGGAATTAAAAACAACTGTCCTTACCATACAAATTTTAGTAAAACCAGAAATGCAGCTCTGGGAACAATTCAAGTTCATCTATTGTTACCAATCCTAAAACCACCTCTATCGATCTCAAAAGGCTGGTCAGTATTGTAAAAATTCTGGCCTTAGGAAACAAAGTCTCTTCTGGGAGGAACTTGTGTTTTTTTCCCCTGTGCCTTTGGGATGTAAATGCTCTACCTGGTGTCCCCACACTCTTAGCTAGGCCATGTCTTTGAAATACACACTTAGGTCATTCTTACCAGAAGAAAAACAAAAGGGGGATAAGGTTCTTTGAAACTGAGGGAAAGGAAAATCTTAAGCGTCTTCTCCACAAATACTAGTAAAAAGCTTTAGTTACCTGAGCAGGTAACCCTTACTTATTTCATCTTCCAGACACATGATTTGGATCCAGCTAGTGAACTTCTGCATTATTCTACCTGTCTCATGGCTAAAGTTTTAAAACAAAAGCTATAAGGTCTCTGTTGACTTCTATCTATATGTATATGTATTTATACATATGTATTGTACATGGGTATTTCCCCCACATGTACAATATTAATTGTATTCAATTAATTGACTTAAAATTAGGTGCTTATATGAATTAAGTATTCATAAAATTCTCAAAAATAGAATAGAGGCCTAAATACTTTTCGGGTTCGTGTGATCTTGGAAAATACCCAGTATTTTTAAGCTGATTAAAATTTGTTGGTTTAACTGAAATAGACATGTCTAGAATTATCAACATTAAATATAATGCACACACATATCTTTTATCCTACCTGGATTTATTAATCAAATAAGTTCATGTTGTTTCGGTTTATAAAATTGGTCATCAGGAAAAATAACCTGGTATGATGAAATTTTCATAATTAAACGTAATTATTGAGAGAACGAGTAACTAAATAGATATAAGAGAGTCAGAAGTTTTTAGGTGAACTTTTTAAATAGTTTCCCAAATGTTTTGGTAACCTGAAACCTTGAAGTTTTGTTAAGTTAAATAGTCCTTGAATACCTAGGTCATTTCTAAATAAAATACTGAAACATCGATTACCAAATATGGATAGGTTTATCTACATTTTGGCTTCTTTTTACAGAGCAACTAAAGCTATTTGAGTCTAGGAGTAAACATGTTTTGTGCCACACTGAGAAAACGTGTTTCTAGAAAATATAAAATGTATTTGTGAATTTGCCAGAGAATGCTGCAGTAAAAGCTCACAATTGTTAATTTTCTTATTTTCCTCAGAAGTTAAGGTATTTTAAGCATTAAAAATTGTAACCTATGTAAAGGTACTAGAAATAATAAGGGCAACATTTCTGTATGTAAGGAAAGTAAGATGTGTGTTTTTGGTAAGAGAAGGTATGAGGAATGAAGATGCACTTTTGTTGAGGGGAAAGAGAGTGATTTTGCCCTAAGTGAAGCTGGGTATTTCAGAATGGGAAAGAGGAAAAACAGGACAAAATTTGAAGGGGTATTTAAAAAGTTGTAGAAGTTTGTGGAAAGGAATCCTTGCAAAAGAATTTCATGTGTGGTCAAGCTGGCTTAGATTAGAGTTTAAGATTTTTTTTGATGAATGAATTTAATGTCAAAAGTAATCTGCAGGGGTACCTGGGTGGCTCAGTTGGTTAAGCGTCCGACTCTTGATTTAGGCTCAGGTCATGATCTCAGGATTGTGAGATTCAAGCCCCGAGTTGATCTCCATGCTGGGCTCTGTGCTGGGTGTGGAGTCTGCTTAAGATTCTCTTTCCCTGGGGAGTCTGGGTGGCACAATCAGTTAAGCGTTGGACTCTTGGTTTTGGCTCAGGTCGTGATCTCAGGGTCATGAGATCACACCCACGTCGGGCTCCGTGCTCAGTGCAGAGTCTGCTTAAGATTCTCTCTCCCTCTCTCTCTCTGCCCCTCTCCACCCCCCCCAAAAGAAATAGATAAAATCTTTAAAAAATTATTCTCTCCCTCTGTGTTCCGCCCCCCTCCATGCATGCCTAATCTCTAAAAAAAAAAAAAGTAATCTGCAAAATTAGAATTGGGTGTTCTCTCTGTTAGAAGGGCAAAGTGTTCTTGGACTTTTGGTCTGCTTTTGATAAGAGATTGTGAAAGGGTTTTCCTTACCTTTCTAAGTAATTTAGAAAACAAAGATTCTGTATTTGCCTAGAAAACAAAGGTCATGATCAGGTCATGATATCAGGGTTCTGGGATTGAGCCCCATGTGAAGCTCCCTGCTCAACAGGGAGTCTGTTTCTCCCTCTCCCTCTTACCACCCCCACCCCCCGCTCATGCGTGTGTTCTCTCTCAAATAAATAAAATCTTAAAAAAATAATAATTTCCTGTGTTTCATGATGTCTTTATCATGGCTTTGATTGTTAAAGAAAACTGAGTCTTCTCTGTTGATAGAGCCAAGTTTTTTTTTTTTAAATTTAATTTAATTTTTTTTTAAAAGATTTTATTTATTTGAGAGAGAGAATGAGATAGAGAGAGCATGAGAGGGGGGGAGGGTCAGAGGGAGAAGCAGACTCCCTGCTGAGCAGGGAGCCCGATGTGGGACTTGATCCCGGGACTCCAGGATCATGACCGGAGCCGAAGGCAGTCGCTTAACCAACTGAGCCACCCAGGTGCCCCGGAGCCAAGTTTTTTTACACAACTATTTAACTGTATTTGCCTGAAGTCTTTGTCATTATGATTATATGGATAACTAAGTATTGTTTCAGAGTGGCCTGTGATCCTATTTGACCAAGTGCTTTAAAACCTTTTGATATTTTTGATAAACTCCCCCCAAGCCAAATGCTAATTGATGTCTTTTTGAGCTGGAGATAACTTTAGTTTTTTCCAGAGAGTCCCTACTGCATCTCAGAAGATTTGTTATCTCACCTTATCTTTTTAGAAAGATGTTAAACTAATTAGCCTTATTTGATATGTTAGGTTACATGGGACCTATTGTCAAATAAGTCATACTAAGCCTTCTTTGTGTTGTGTAGGTATTTGTTGCAAGTATTCTAGAAATTGTATAAAATTCCTAGAAATCTGATATGTCCTGCTATAATGTCCTTAGTCATAATTTCAGTTATTAAAGTGCTGTGTATCGCGGAAATAACTACATTTCCTCATCACATTAACAGTGGACATTTTACAATCTTTTGTCACTGACGTGCAGTTACTGTTTTACTTTGATGCTTTTACAAAAGCAAGACTGAAGGTAAGGACCTACTAAGACTTCTTGATCACTGACACCAGTGACAAATGACAAAGTGTCACTACTTGGGTGCCTGTGTTACAACTGAAGAAGGTGCCACCAGACATCTGGTCCTGTGCAAACACGAGACACCTCAGAATCAAATTAACAACAACAACAAAATAGTCAACATCAAAGTAGACTGCTTCGACACGAGACGCCAGATCAAGACTTCGTACTTTTCCTACACGTAAGTCCCTCTCCTCTCTCTTCCCTTCACTCCAACGTTGTCCTGGAAAGGTGACCCCACCATCTGTATCTCTCAGGCCATTGCTAAGGTGGGGGGTGGAGGAGGTAAACTTTCAGACTGCTAGATTTGTTATCAGAAACTCTGATCTGTCCATGATGCTGGAGACCCCTGGTCTTCCCTGGACCAATTTCTCTTCTATTCCCAATGCCACCATAAACCGCAGTTGGACTCCCCTCAGAAGCCACAGACTCTGACTTTCATGGCCAGAACATCCAGTACCTTGTTTTTGCCTTTCTCCAGTTATAACTGTACTTGCCCAATGAGACACAAATACCTACACATCCCATGTTCTTATGATTATCTAAATCTGATCTGCCCCAGTCATGAAAAGGTCTCACCAGAATGACTCTTCATTTCAGGCCAGACAGTCCTTGGGAATGAACCCATTAACAGTCCTGCCTTAGCGGGAGTGGTTTGTGCCATGGATTTACCTTTGTCTGTGGTGGTTATCGTCATCCTTGGGTCTATGAATGTGGACATGGCTGGTGCATAACCAGGGCTGGGGCTGGTTCTCCTGGTGCCGCCACCTTCTGCCGTAGAACTTTGAGGAATCTGAAAATCCTAAATTCAAACCTAGCCTTTTAGGCCATTAGCAGATGTTAGCATATCTGAAAATACTCAGACCTACTATGTGTGTTTCCCCTGTACTTAACCCTGCCCCATACGTGTGAGCGGACTCTCAGGTATTGTGAGGATCAAAATGGAACACCTAGGTGGTTCAGTTGGTTAAGTGCCTGACTCTTGGTTTCAGCTCAGATCGTGATCCCACGGTTGTGAGATCGAGTCCTGCATCGGGCTCTGTGCTCAGCATGGAGTCTGCTTGAAATTCTCTCTCCCTCCTTCTGTGCCCCTCCCACTCATGTGCACACTCGCTCGCTCTCAAATAAAATAAATCTTTAAAAAAAAACGAGAAATGACCATCAAGCTTGTACTTCTCTGCCTGGCACACATGTGCATTGAATGTCTGCACGTCCCCATCTGGATTGCTTTAGAGAAAAGATCACTTTTAGTTAGGATAAGGTATTTGATATGTGAAATTCGAGCAAAACAAATTGTAATTGTGATGGCTTACAGCATATGGCCACATCACATCCATATACAGAATCTGTGAGGCTGGGCTGGGATCCAGTGTCTAAACTCCTCTTTCTGCTGCTCTCTGACTACATTTGTGTTCACCTTATCTCTCCAGGTGCAGTTTGGTTTGGCCCCAGGGTGGGGAACTCTCATACTCAGTACAGAGTCCCCCTTGAGAGATCAGGGTCCACTCCTGTGCTATCAGCATTTGCAACACAGGCTTGCATGTAAGGTGCTGGGGAATGAGATGGTCCGTGTTCTCGGCGAGCCTTGTGGTCCTGCTGGGAGGGGTGAAGACGTGATGGCAGGCACAGGGCTAGACTTCCACATCTGCTGTGTTCAGCCACTCAGAAGTGGGGACAGACTGGGGAAGGAGCAACAACAGGGGAGGAAGACGTTTCATGCAGAAAACCTGGACGTCAATCTCAGAAACAATAGGAAAGAATCCAAGGTGTTTCCATCATGGTAGATGAGGAGGGAAGGGTTCTATCAGGAGGCACATTCTGCAGTCAGTCAACAAATGTTTGAGAATTCGAGAGACGAAATTGTTGCATAAATTCTGAAACCTAAATCTACTTGTGTTTTGATTGTCAAATGTGAAATTTCCATCAAGATCGCAAACAAATCCCAAGTTGTAGGTGGGAACAATGCATCTGTCAGGGAAAGTCCTAAAAATGGAGAAAGAGGCAGGGCTTGTTTTTCTCTACTCTTGCCTCAGCCTGGTATCTTCCTGGTCACAGTCTGTTTTTCCTACTGAGCTGGTGACCCAAAGAATCCAATGAGTCATGAACTTCAGGATGAACCAAAGCCTACATGAGGTTTGAAAGTAGCATTTCCGACACATCAGGGGGAGTTGCTTTAAGGAGGGTGAGTGGGCAGCAGGTCTTTCCGATCCGACAGGTGGTCTCTGCATCTGAGGGCATTTGGAGTCTCTCTGGGACCAGGCTGAAGTTTGCTAGAAGCACTCATACATCCTGGTGTGAGGCATGTGGGGCAGTTGTGTAATCCATCGTCACCTTCCCTTAAGGAAGCAAGTGAAACAAATCTGCTTGTGTCAACAGCTTAGGTCCCTCAGAAAAACAATGCAAAATATGCAATTGTGAGCATTTCACCTTCAGTCCACGAAATATAAGGAACCATTAAAATGGTATGTTGTCACTTTTAGATCAGGAAATTTTATTTATTTTAATAGTCTTGGAGCCATGGAGAATTTTGGAAGTAACTGAACAACTAGAAGTTCTAGTAGAAAGAATTCGAAATTCCCATAATTTTAAGTGACATGTATCCTGGGGTGAAAACTCAATTTTGAAAACTCTTGTTTTATTATTCTAATATTTTTCTGAACTGAATTTCAGTTTCATGATTATGCTTGTCATGTCAATAGCTCTTTAGGAAGAAATCAGTTGAGAATGGTCAGATGGAAAAAAATAATACTGTAACAAAGAGGAGTAGCATTACCTTCACATTCATTGCTTAGTTCACCAGTTCAAGAACACAGTAAAAGATCCATAATTATCTTGGAAGAAAACATAGGCCTAAGTCTTTATGATTTTGGATAAAGCAGTGGTTTCTTAGTGATACCAAAAGCCCAAGCTACAAAAGAATAGATAAATTGAACTTTGCCAAAATTAACAACTTTTGTACTTAAAAGGACACAAGTAAGTGAAAAGACAACATACAGAATGGGAGAAAGTATTTGTAAATCATATATTTAATAAGGGACCTATAAAGAACTCTTACAACTCAATAAAATATAATTGAAAAATGGGCAAAAGATCTGATTATACACTTCTCCAAAGAAGATATACAAATGGCCAATGAGCACATGAATTGATGTTCAATTATCATTTGTTATTAGGGAAATGCAAATCAAAACACAAGATACCACTTCACACCTACTAGGAAGGCTGTAATCAAAAAGTCAGATGATAATTGTTGACAAAGAGGTGGAGAAATTGGAACCCCTGTGCACTCTTGGTTGGAATATAAAGTGGTGTAGCCACTATGGAAAACATTATGGCGGATCCTTAAAAAGTTAAACATAGAATTACATAGGACCCAACAATTCCACTGATAGATACATGCTTCAGGAAATTGAAAACAGGTGTTCAAAAACTTGTGCATGAATGTTCATAGGATTTATAATCACCAAAAAGTGGAAACAACCCAAACATCCATCAATCAATGAATGGATTGGATTAACAAGACGTGCTGATGGATTGATTGTTGCAATGGAGTATTATTTAACAACAAAAAGTGCTATATACATTACAACATGGCTGACCCTTGGATGGTAGGTGAAAGAAGCCAGTCACAAAAGGCCATGTATTGTATGATTCTGTTTGTAGGAAGTGTTCAGAATAGGCAAACCTATACAGACGGAAAGTGGTTGGCTAGATCTGGGGAAGAGGGTTGAGGGGAAATGGGGAGTTGCGGCTAATGTGTGCTGGGTTTCCTTTTGGGGTGATGAAAATGTCCTAAAGTTGCTTGTGGTGACGGTTGCACATATCTGAACGTGCTAAGAAACCATGGAATTGTGCAGCATAAGTGGGTGAGCTGTATAGTATGGGAATTACATCTCAATACAGCTGTTATATAAGAAATTCAACAAGCTCCAAGTACACTCATCCTCTAAGAAATAGTTCTCCTCTGGTTTGTTATCTCAGAAGTGTCTGCCCAGGTCACACCAGAAATGGTGGTGACATCCTGCTCCCCCTCAGCATCACTTCCTAAAATCAGCCACCTGTTAAAAGTGGCCTCCTGTAAGGTGTGGGCTGTGAGGCTAGAGGAGGGGCTCTTTATATTTTGTCCTGTTAAACAGTTTGAATGAAAATGTTAGACTTCTGCAATCGATAGTAAGCAATAGCTGGAATGACTGATCGACTCTAATACCCATCTCCTTTCTCCACCTCCCATGTCACCACCTTAGTTCACACATTCAGCTCTTCTCTGAATTGTCGCTGCACGTGCTCCCTGGCTCCTCCCACCTGGATCTGGCCATGCCATTATTTTGTTCCATGGTGTGTCCTTAGAGCCTCTTCCAATTCCTGGAACATGGGAGGTGTTTGTTAACTGAATAAGAAGTGAAGTCCCTCAGCTGCTCCCCCAGCCCCATCTCAGCTTCTAATGTCTAATCCCCATCACCATCAAATGGTTCGTACAAAGACACCACTTTGATATCACTCTTGCCCAAAAGCCTTGGCGATGTCACCAAGTCCGAGGCAGTACTGAAGGCACTTGGCAAACTTCTCCTCAGCCTTTAAAGATAGTGATTTTTAAGAACTGCAGTCAGAAGGCTGAGTGTTGTGTATTGGAGCTCGGGCACCTTTAGACTCCAGGAGTTTCTTAGCACAGCATGAGGCAGAGAAAGATGTTAGCTGACAAAGCTCTGATATTCTTAACTTGCTGGATCCTGTTGGCTGATGAAACCCTATGAACAGCTATGTTGGTGCCTGGATCTTGGAGCCTGTCCAAAAGATGGAGGACAAGGGAGGGTGGAAGGTTATCAGCAGCAAACATGAGGGAGGGCAAGGCTGGCTACGAATCCGAGGGTCAGGGAAGTTCTGTGCTCTTGGACCTGAGTTTGATTAGCTTATGCGAAAGCACCCTTTATCTCTGCCAAGCTGCAGTATCTCATGACTTCAGCAAAGCCTGCCCCTGACCTGAGTCTGTGGACTCTTCCAGGCTAGTCAAGTTTACTTGGCAGCAAGCCCAGTACCCAAAAGCCTTCCTTTTAACTAAAACCTACTGGTTTGGGGGGCCCCAAGTGACGCTCTCCTCAGAAAACTGATCATTTCAGCATTTAAGACGTACTGCTGAGGCTTAGCAATAACTGGAGAGAACATTTTTCTTTCCTTTTGGTATGAGCTCGGTCACGGATTTACCCTGAAACACTGAATACGATCTAAAGCAACTCTGTGTTTTTGGTTGAAGTTTTCATATAGCAGAGAAAATCCTTTCAGGGAAATCATGGAGTAGATGTTTGCTCTTGTCTCCAGTGCTCTTCACTGTAAGTTATCTTTCAGGATCATCCATGCTGAGCATTATGCCCCTTGGCTGGTTCCCTGAGTTTTTCAAGTTCAAACTGGATTCCACAGTCTTTTTATTTCTCCTCAAGCTCTTCTCAGCAGAGCAAAAGTTTAGCAGGAGTCTGTCTTCTGTGCCCCCCTTCAGTGTCAGGCTGACTCTCCTCAAGGATTCCAGAAGACCTGTGCTTGGCCAGTTTGCTGAGTCAGGCCAGGAGAAGAACATGCCTTTGCTATAGAAATTAATTCCAGGGACGCCTGGGTGGCTCAGTCCTTAATCGTCTGCCTTCAGCTCAGGTCATGATCCCAGGGTCCTGGGATCAAGCCCCGCATCAGGCTCCCTGCCCAGCAGGAAGCCTGCTTCTCCCTCTCCCACTCCCCTTGCTTGTGTTCCCTCTCTCGATGTCTGCCTCTCTCTCTCTGTCAAATAAATAAAAATCTTTAAAAAAAAATTAATTCCATCATGCTTATAGGATTTGTCTCGGATTTCAGGTTGGCTGCCTCCCTATTTTTAGAATGTAGTTGAAGCCCCTTTAATTGTATGTTTGGATGGTTGATTACTCAAAGTCGGGTAAAGTGGGAAATCATTTTAACTTATTTTAAATTTACTCAAGTGTTCCTTTATTTGTCCAGAGCTTTTCAGTGTGCGTCCACTGACTGCATCAGGAACACAGCATCTAGACCTCCCTTGCTCTTGCTGAGAGAGCGCCCACCATTCCTGTACCACAGCATTCCGGGAGTTTTAGAATTTTCTACCTGGTCTTTAGCGTGTCTTGTCGGCTCCTAACCAGCCTTTCTAAAACAACCCCTTGATCAAAGCTTTCCAATGTGTTCAACTTAGTCTTTGCCATCTTTATAGGACCGTCTCTTCTTTGGCACCATATTTCTTTCCAGGCTACTTAATATTCAGTTAAACAGTATAATTGCATTTACGGGTACAGCTAATATAAATAAGCAGAGTGGAAGCAGATAGAGCTGATAAACACGCCACTAGTTAGAGTGGGGCGTGTGGGCGCTCAGGAAGGGCATCCTGTTCAGGTCTGTGTTCCCAGGCCAAGACTCTTAATGGGGCATATCAGTGTGTCGTGGGCGTTGGGTGTCATGCATTTCAGAGGACATGTAGAGAGACAGCTAATCCTGTGACGAGATTAAGTAGAGATGGACAATAGAGCTCCTACTGTAATTTATATTGCTGACTCTGGACTACTGATTTGTTCTCACCCATCTCAAGCTCAGATTGTAAATGGAAACTTATAATTTGTGTTGGTGTTCGTGCAGTCTCTCATAGACAACTGCCTCTCTCTGACAACCTCTCTCTCAGTAGGAGAAACCCAAAGGAAAGATCTTTCTGGTAACTTCTGGTGCTACTGAATAGCAAGTTAGGCTTGAAAGAGTGGCACCTATAGTTTAGGGCAGCAGATCTCCGCTTCATGAAGCCACTCCAGGAGGTCATTAGAACCCCAGAAATTACATGAAACATTTTGTTCATATGCATGTTTTTCTGAGACAGGTATTAGGAACTTTCCTTAAATCCTTAGGGGGCCTGTTATTCCCCAAGGATCAAGAACCACTAGCGTTAAGTGTAAGAATGAAGGAAAAATCATCCCTCTTCGGGTCACAACTGTCCCTAAAATTTACCCCCCAACTATGTATTGAGTTGGGAACCGTCTTGGCCTGGGAACACAGGCCTGAACAGGATGCCATGGTCCCCACCCTCAGGAAGCTGCATCCATGGGACCTGCAAATAAGAGACATGCATGGAGCACCAGTCAGTGAATGGTATAATCGAGTGAAGGAGGAGGCAGCATACAGAGAATGGGGTGCAATTCTCGAGGGCTTAGAAAATCCTCTGTGAACTGGAGACCTCTGGGTGCAAATTGGCATGAAGTGAGGGAACGAGTCACACAGAGGTCTGTTGGAAAGCATTCCCTGAGCCGGGACAGCAAGTGCAAAGGACCTGCGGCAACAGCGTGCCTGGCATTTTTGAAGAGGAACAAGGAGGCCAGCCTGGCTTCAACAGCCATTGTCCGACTTGCATTTAGAGGGCGCTTTCTGCAGATTATAGACTGTGGATGGCCAAGAGCAGGTACCCAAGCCTAGGAATAAATACATGTCTTTATAAATGAGCTTTTATGTATTTAGGCTTTTCAGAGTAGGACTTTTTAAATTACAGTTATTACTTTTGTACATATTTATAGAAAAAAAGAAAAGACCTATAAATCAGAAATATATGAAAATAAAATTTAAATTGGTGGCCACCTAGAAATAACTACAGTTAGCGTCTCAATATATATATTCTTCCAGAATTACTTCCCATGTTCCTTTAGAAAAGTGGAATCACATTGGAAAGATGGTTTTTCACTTTATAATAAATAGCAGAAATCTGTCTAGATCAAAAAGCAGAAGGCTGCCTCTTTACTGAATGTAGTCCCTTATGTACTCTTAGTGTTTTTATTGTAGTAAAATACTTGTGAACTCACTTTTAAAGGAAATCCACAAGGCCTCCACCCTGGCTACCCCACATCTGTTGTGCAGACCAGCAGCATCCGTGAGTTTGTTAAATGGAGAAGCTCGGGCCCCATGTCGGCACTGTTACTCCGGAGGCCTTTGGAGGAATAGCCCGCCAGCCCCCTGAGTGGGTTGTTCCCTAAGGCTCTGTCTGCTCCCCTCTATTCATACCACCTGGAGGAAGGCAACTGTTGTCATGACCTCAACTATGACCTTGTGACTCCATACTCTCCTTCTGAATCCCTTGACCAGAGACCTTCCATCCACCCATTCAGCCCAGGGAGAAGTTTCCATACGTCAGTTTTTGTAGAAAGCCCTGGAGGTACAAACCCCTCGAGATATGAGCAAGCTGGAGAAGGTTCCAGGAGGCTGGCTTGGGCATCTGGGAGTTGGTGGTGTCCTGTTGTCCAGGTTGGAGACAAAAGCCGTCAGCTCTCCATCTAGGGGACAGGGAGGCCTGGAAGGAAGCTGAGCACTGAGGTAGCAGGGAGGCCAGGGGCATGCAGGGCTCAGAGCCCGACAGAGAGGCTGCCACAGAAATGTCCCTGGAGGGACGGAGAAGAGCAAGTCTGCCACGGGCCAGGCACGCTTTGGAGGGTGTCACATTAGGACCTCGCCCAATCCTCCTCACACACACAGGAGGTGGGGACCTGCTATAATCTCCGTGTTAAAGATGAAGCACCAGAGGCCAAGAGAGAACTCAGCCAAGGTCACCAACAGTGACAGCTGGGACCCATGTCAGGCTGGCTCTGAGCCCATGGGCTAGGACTGAGACTGCAGTTGTGCCCTAGGACAGCAGCAGGACAGTCCTGGCTGGCCTTCTCGGGGGAGACTGCTTTGTCCAGAATGCTGGGGTGATGGGGGAGCTGGTGGGGGACCACTGGAGCGATGGGCAGGGGCTGGAGGGTGTGGGAGAAGGGGGCTGCTTGGCGGCCACAGGTCCCTGGGCTGGAAGGGCCAAGGAGGCCAGAATGTTCCAGAAGAATCGGAAAGAGGAGAAAGGGAAACGGGAATCCACACCTCTCATCTTCCGTGAGGGGGAGGTGGTGGAGGAGAGAATGAGGAGTGCCAAGTGGAAGGAAAGGAGAGTTGCCCAGGCAGCACCGAGACGCCAGGCGGGTCAGAGACCATGCACGTGGCAGGGTTCTGTGTCCCCAGCTGGGCACAGACACACTGTCCAGTGTCCTCTCAGAGACCTGCTTGAGGCCCACATGGCCCCACTGGCAGGGAGTAAGGTCCCTTGGCCCCATGGCCTTCCTCCTATGAGGTGGCCACTAACACTCAGGGCGCTCACTGAGTGTAAAGGCTTGTTCTGGTCACACTCCCCAAAGCGCTAGCAGCCTGCCCTGGGCATCTCCTCTCTGCCACCAAGTGTCCATTCCCGTCTGGTCACAGCACCCAGATTTGACTGGCAGGAGACCAGCCTCCCTTGCTCTCAGCTATGAATATGGGTGGGATTGACCCTCCTCCTAACTCCAGGATGAGCCCTGATGAGCTTGAGCTAAAACAAAACAAAACAAAAAACAAAACAAAAACATCTCCTGACTAGTGAAAAAGTATTTCACTGTCAAGAACCGGACGCAAAAGAGCTGTTTGCCAGTGTTTGTGGGAAGGTGGCATTCCTTCCCTCTTGGCGTGTGCTTCTGAAGAGACCGTTTCTCCTCTCCTGGATGATAGGGTATACAGATGTATGTTTTGGCATGTTGCAGCCGTTTTGACATCATGAGATACCTTGGGTCCTGCTGGGGTGAGGACTCACAAGGTCTGAGAGGAGCCTGTCCCCATGGAAGGCAGACTGGAAAGATGGGGAAATCTGAGTCCTTGGAGACACTTGCTAAGCTGCTGGATCATGCCTCTCCTGAAGCTAAAATGATCTCTCGTGGGGCTTTTTAGAATGTCGGAAGCATAGAATACTGCTGACAATTTGACAAGTGTTGACCTACAAGAATGGCAGTTTCTTTCAGTTCAACCTGAGAGTTGAAATTCATAAATCCCCTTGATTGTCTTAAGTCAGTTTTAGGTTGTTTTTCATCAGTTGCTACTCAAAAGACAGGTGGGGAACACAAGCTGGACCTTAGAACCATGCCCCAAGGAAGGGGAATCTCCCCCACTAAACCCCAGGTGCTGATGGCTCGAAACCATCTCTGTGCTGCTGTTGCTGGGTCCCGGGCAGTACCAGAGATACGAGAGTTTGCTCCTGTGGCCAGCCCCCGGTGTGGCCAGCTCACGGCAGACAGGTGTGGATGCCCTTGGCTTCACTGACCACCGCGTCCGTCCGCCCCAGCCTGGAAGAGTTACAATTCAGAGCAAATCCCAGCTCAGGTCAGTAAGAAGGAGCAGGTTAGCACTCAGGAGCCCCGTTCATGTGGGAACCGTCAGTGTTGGGGGTCAGGGGATGGACACTTTTCTTTTGGGGGTGCCCAACCTTGTCATGGATGTTCCCTCAAACATTGGCATGGCCCCAAACAACGGCCTTCCCATAAATACTGAGAATGCATCGAGGGCCCCTCACGGCGCACACAAATGTTTGAGTTTTTTAACTCGGAGTGAATATTTGGGAACAGCCAGAGGGATCTGTGGGTGGTGGGGTAAGTCAGATCCGTGCCAGTTTGCGAGCCACAGGCAGTGTTTCTGGGTTAGAATGTGTGCCCTGTAGACTGCTGAGCTTTCCGGCTAACGCTGATGTTGCGCTAATGAACTACGGGCTCAACCAGGAGCCCTCGTTCATTAGCACTGAGTCATCGTGTTTCATCAGGTAACGCATTGGCTCACGTGGGGAGAGAGAAATCATAAGTCATGCACTTGTGCAGGTTGAACTGAGCTCTGTTTATTAGTGAGATACGCCCCTCCTCCTGCCCCCTGATTTGTCAGTTTCAAACCCGTCCCCAGAGAGAAGGGGACACGCTCCTTCCTGAGCCCAAATAAATGCAGGGACAGCTCAATCGTTGGTACGGCCAGACAGGTGTGGATGCCCTTGGCTTCCACTGTCAGGGCTGAAGGTCAAGGAGCTATTAAAACCATACACCTTCTTTCTGAGGGGTGTAAAATGAAGGATTGCGTGAGATTTTAATAGAGTCAGATTCCAAGCATCTCTTGGCATTTGCCTTTGTGATGTGGGGATGTGTCCGCATCATTGTGCAGGGCATGCACAGTGGGTGCATTGGGTGAGAAAAGTATTCTCATTGTAATTGCTTCCCCTTAGAGGCTAAAGGCTGACCTAGGGCCTTGCCTCTCACGGCCCCAGCTGCCTTTAACTCTTGTGTGGGCAGGAGAAAAGAAAGAAAATATATTTAATATCTTCTATGTCTGCCTGCCTTTATTGGTCTTAAGTTTAGCCAAACAATTAAATGATGAACAAGATTTATATTCTCATTTTGCATACGATACCATCGAATTATTATTATACTTTCACATGACATAAACCTCTCAGCTCTTTTACTTTCAGGAAATAATTGAGCTCTCTTTGGAGAAAGCATGCCAGGAAGCCCTTCTGGAAACCCTTTCTAAGATCATGCAAGCTAAACTAGCAAACTGGAAACTAATTTCCTAACCAACCTGAGTCACTAGTATAATAAAACATACAGTGATAAAACATCTAATCGATAACAAAACGAAGAGTTCAGAGGTAGGTTATTTGGGGGCACATCCGAGGCAGACTCACCTTACAGTCAACTTTCCTGGAAAAGTCCAGGGACAGAGGATGAGTATGAGAGAAGCATCTCATGTTGTCCTGATTGATTTGGACACAACTAGTTTGTTGGCAATTATTCTGTTGCATTGGTTTTCCTGGGTCATAGTTGGAGGTGGGTGTTTCTTACGGTACAACTTTTTCTTTTTTAAAAATTTATTTATTTATTTGAGAGAGAAAGTAGGGGAGGGGAAGAGGGCGACAGAAACTAAAGCAGATTCTGCACTGAGCTCAGAGCCCGATGCGGAGCTCGATCTCACGACCCTGAGATCAGGACCTGAGCTGAAACCAAGCCAAGAGTGGGACGCTCCACCGACTGCGCCATCCAGATGCCCCTGCTTATAACAACTTCTGCTTGACCTCTTCATCATTTCTGCTCAAAACACGCCACATGGGCCTCCTGGGAATGCCAGGGATATTCCTGAGAAAGAATCAGGTTTTGATGAGCAGAGCCCATAGGGGGAGTTTCTGATAGACAATACATTTCTATTCTTTGTAATTAAAAACTGTAACTGTTGGGATGAGAAATGCCTCTCCTTACGGATTTTATATGTTAAATACTAATAATCTGTTGTACTTTGTTAGATGGCCAATATTTAAATTCAAAGATCAATTTAAATAAATGTATTCATGTGCCAGGTCTGCCTTCACAAACTACTGGAGGTGGGTGGTTTAAATAGGAATTTATTGTCTCACAGTTCTGGAGCCGGATGTCCAAGATCAAGGTGTCAGCGGGCTGGTTCCCCCGAGGCTGGGAGGGGGAGGGTGCTTCAGGCCTCTCTCCCGGCTTCTGGTGGCTTGCTGGCAATCCTTGGCGTCCCCTGGCTACCACTGTGTCACACTCATCTCCTTCTTCATCTTCACATGGTGTCCCCCTTCTGTGTCTCTGTCTGGACACCAGTCCTACTGGATGAGGGTCCACCCGACTCCAGTGTGACCTCCTCTTAACTAATTATATCTGCAATGACCCTGTTTCCAAACAAGGTCACATTCTGAGGTACTGGGCTTTAGGACTTCAACGTATGAGTTTGGGAGGAAAAATCCAACCCCTACCAGTGACTAAATCTCATATTGGAGCAGAATTTCAGGGAGAATGTGGCCCAGGGCCCATTGTTTAATTAATTAACTTTTAAAGCAGAAAAATACCGTGCCAGCAATTGGTGATCCCACTCCTAGGGGGGAAAGAAAATATTAACATTAAAGCACCGCCAGATCCAGATCGACATTTCTATTCTGGAAAAATGGCATCGTGACACCAACCTGGTGCCCCGGTGCTGGCCTGGACATTATCTTTGGAGCTCCTTGGGCCCCCTCTGGGCCTAGCTGTCCCCGCAAACGCAGGTGAGTGAGGGCAAGCTTGGCAGGAAGGAAACACACATCAAACAGAGCTCGCTGGGATGGAGTCCGCCACCCCATGTGTACTGCAAATCCAAATCGGAGAGCTGTTGGACTGGCGGAGGCGAGCGCAGAACAAAGTCCCGCACGGCTGCGTTGACAAATCTGTTCGTTCACCGGCTCTGCTTTCCTTTGAGCTTGAAAACCTGACCTGCCGGGCAGTGCCCACGCCAATGACTCAGCACATAGTTGAGAGCGGAGCTTGGCCAGAAGGTGCCGTGAGGCTCATGGGCAGACGCAAGCCAGGCCTTCCCAGGGCACTTTCCCCGCCGTGCACGCGTGGGTGCGGGTCAAGGTCTCTAGGAGTCGAGGGAGTTCAGCTTTCCCGTCTTGAACGGAGGAAAGGGCATTCGCCATGATGCGGTGTTAACATATTTTTGCCTAAAGCTCTGTATTGAGTTTGTGACTGACAAATAAAAATTACACCTCCTCACAGTTAGTGCTCACCTCCCCGGTAGCATCCCGTTTCCCACCAGCAGTGGGGTAGAATTTCTATTAGCTTTAAAAAAAAAAAAAGCCTCATCAAAACTTCCTGTACACTGCAATATTAGGACCGTGTTGACTTTCAGGCACGAAGTTGAGTTAAAGAAAAGGTGGGACGGTGTAAGGTACCCAGGGATGACGTTGAACCTGGAACCCAGCAGGGTCAGAGCCATCTCCAGGGGCGAGTGTCCGCCTAGTTCTCTGTCATGTTCTCTTTCTTCTAATGTTACTTCCCCAGTGAGTTTGCTTTGTTTTTTCTTCCCTTACTTCTAGCTGGCCAATACGTTCTGTATCTTCTAGTGCACATGCTGAGAGGAGCTAACTTTCTGGCTCAGCAGAGTATCATCGTCAGAGCCTTTGGCACCCCACGGACAGGTCCCCTGGGGTCGGGGGATCTCTGTGGTCCAGTCTGTGACCCAGTACTTCTCAGGGGGGATGATACTTTGGGGGTAGTTCGGAAATGTGCGGAGACCTTTTTGTCTCCTCTCATTACTGTACCCACCAAGCATTTACAGATTGAAATAAATATTAATTATGAGTTGCTTTTGTTTTATTTTTCTTTCTATTAGACTTTGGTCATCCCGATTATTCTTCCTGAAAGTATTTATGAGTTATATCATCTAGGAGTTGTCAGATGAAGATAGCATTCCTAAATATCAGTTCTAAGTGGGTTGGTAGGGGCTCTGATAGGTCGAGAACCTGTAAATGCCATGTCTTGTACATACGGATGTGAGTTACTTTCTTCCAAAGAATGATGCCATCTTTTCTCACGTTTCAGATGTTGACCCCTCACTTTTGAAAAACCTACAGAATTTGGGGGCAGGTGGCAATACCTACCGCTTCGTGAGCAATGCCCCATCGTCGAACCTCACTCCCTCTGCCCCCATAGCAGCTGAGCTCCCTCACCTACGGAGGAGGCTGAAACCCGGCCACCCGCCATGCTCAGTACCGCACGAAGGCTGCTTGGCAGTGCGTGCTGGAGCAGTGGGCCCGTGAGTCTCTGAGTCTCACAGCTCTGGTCTGGGGTCTTGGCCCTGCTTCTTGTACTCGTTTTCCCCTCTGATGCCAGCATTTTATGCTCCAGCCTGGCTGATAGGAGGGCCTGCGTTTATTCTGGACACACAACTGAAGGTTGATGTGCTGTTTTCTAGGTTAGTGGCATCACACACAGCCTCAAGATATTGGTGGCCTGTAGAATTTCCTATTTCAGTTTCGATAAGGCAGACAGATTATTTTAAATTGAGGGGAGGTTGGGGCACCTGGGTGGCTCAGTCAGTTGAGTGTTCAACTCTTAATTTCAGTTCAGGTCATGATCTCAGGGTTGTGAGTCTCGCATTGGGCTCCGCGCTCTGGAGTGGGATCTTCTCTTGCTTTCCTGCACCCCTACCATGCTCTCTCTCTCTCTAAAATAAATAAATAAAATAAATCTTTAGGTTGAGGGGAGGTTGGTAGTCTGTACTTTATTTGGAGCTACATATATGTATGCTTAAGTTATACTGAACTCATATGTGGAAGAAGAATGTCAAGGGTTGAATTTCATCTCCCCCAAAAGACACATAGAAGTCCAAATCCCGGGCACCTGGGTGGCTCAGTTGGTTAAGCGACTGCCTTCGGCTCAGGTCATGATCCTGGAGTCCCGGGATCTAGTCCCACATCGGGCTCCCTGCTCAGGAGGGAGTCTGCTTCTCCCTCTGACCCTCTTCCCTCTCGTGCTCTCTAACTCTCATTCTCTCTCTCTCAAATAAATAAATAAAATCTTAAAAAAAAAAAAAAAAAAAGGAAGTCCAATGCCTGGTCGCTGAGGATGGGATTATTCAGAAATAGGGCTGTTACAGATGTTATTAGTTATGATGAGGTCAAGTGGAGAGGGATGGACCCCTGATTCAGTCCGGCCTCATGAGCAGATGGCTGTGTGAGGACAGGGATACACATGGAGACGGCCATGATGAAGGGCGAGAGATGAGTAATCCAGCTAGAAGCCAAGGAACGGCGGGGACTGCCCACAGCTACCAGAAGCTGGAAGAGGCAGGAAGGCTCCCCACTCCCGCAGGTTTCGGAGGGAGCACAGCCCTGTCCACACCTAGATTTTGCACTTCTGGCCTCCAGCACTATGAGAGAATACATTTCTGTTGTCTGAAACCACCTGGTTTGTGGTCTCTTGTTATGGCAGCCCCAGGAAACGAATCCAGGAAGAAGGAGGGATGTGTCCCATTCGAGACAGTGGGTCAGGGAGGATCTGAGCGGCCAGCATTTTCCTGCATGACAACCAGTCATGCATCTCTCTGTACCCCCTGGATCTTGGCCTCCTAACACACCCGGATATTTAAACAAACAAAAGAAGATCAAGGTAATGGTGTCAACTAAGTAAAAATAAACATAAAAAGACAAGCAATTTTGAGGAGTGTTTTGTTTTGTCGGGAAGGCTGTAAGATGAACGGACGTGTTTTCGGTTTTTGTACGATGCTCACAGGGTGCCTTCTGGTGATAGGAACCACCGCAGAGAGCACGGTTCATCAGACACGAATGCTGGCAGCACACGTGGAAGCCTTGGGGAGATTTGGCCACCTCCTTCCACAGCTCTGAAAGAGAGGACTGCTTTTCCTGTGATCCCTGTGCACCAGCTTGTGGGTGCGGGCAGCTTCTGGCTGACCTGTGTCATAACTCCTAGAGGGGTCCCCTTAGCAAGCAGTGCAGTTTGCCTTGTCTCTTTCTGTCTCTTCGAACTGTTGTCACCCCCTCAATGGCACCCAGGCATGTGCCCTTTCTCTCTTCTTATCACCTCATCATCTACCAGGTCTGCCTCTCCCTGGGTCTCTGGATAATTTCTCCTCCTATATTAAGGGCTGACTTGACACTCAGCCACATCCAGGACGTGGGAAATTCTACCAGAACTCAGTGTCTTCAACCAGTAAGTGGTATTAAAAGGGGAGGAGGTCACATGGGTTAAATTTCTCTTAAGAGCTAGATCCATCAGGTAAAGGGTGTCAGCCTTGTTTGTTTAGATCCTAATTTAAACAAAGTGTAAAGAGACATTTTGGAGATAATTGGAGAGAATGGACTGGGTACTACTAGATGATACTGGTTAATCAGGTTATTCCTTTAAGTTTTGCTGCAGATGATAATGGTATTGTCCTCAACTGTGAAAGACGCGTGTTCAAGTTTGTTTACAATTTGCTTTAGTATTTTCTTGCCAAAAAGTAGGGGGGAGCATGGGGTAGGGCGATGAAAAAAGAATAGTGGATGAGGCCACCTGGGGTTCTTCCTGTTTGTGCATGTTGTAAATTTTTCACAATACGATGTTTAAAGAAGAAAAAGTAAATGGGCTGTGAGTTCTTTGGTGCCAGTGCTTTTCCAGATTCGTGAATAGGGCACCATTGAATTCATTTATTATTTATTTATTTTTTAAAGGTTTATTTATTTATTTGAGAGAGAGAGAGAGGGCTGAGGGGGTGGGGCAGAGGAAGAAGGAGAGACTCCTCAAGCAGGCTGTCCACAGAGCATGGAGCCTGATGCGGGACTTGATCCCAGGATCCTGAGATCACGACCTGAACCGAAATCAGGAGTCGGCCGCTTAACCAGCTGAGCCACCCAGGCGCCCCCGTCATTGAATTCATTTCATCACCACGATGACGAAGGACGAATTCAAGTCGTGGCCCCATGGTTTCCATGAGTGTCCCAGCAAGGTCACTGCTCCATTTTCTAGTTAAAACAACCAGGCAGCTTTCTGTCCAAAACCACAAAGAAGATGAACATCCAGGTGACCAGTGGCAGAGAGCAGATCGTGGGACCCCTGTCCTGCCCGAGCGGGTGGCTTCTTTGGTGAGGCAGCACATAGCAGTACCATTTTGCATGTGTGAGCCCAGTCCTCTGTCAGAGTTCCTGTGTTGTTTTCCTTCTCTTAGCCTGAACTCCAGTACTCTTTGTTCCAGAGAGTTTGTTCCAGAGAGTGAACACTCTCTGGAACAAAGACTCTTTGTTGTTTGGGGAGACTCTTGTTTCATCGTGCTGGTTCAGATAACAACCGGCTTTGGAAAGGACACCTCTGTGACAGAAGTTAGCACACTTTGCCCAAACCTTTGTCAAGTACTGCCCCCACAGAAAGGAGCCAGGGCTCCTCGGGAAATGGCTGATTTCAGGGCCAGGACAGGTGGGTCCGTGAGTATGGAGTGCCTTATGCTACAAAATACAGAGTGACTTAGAAAAAAAGATGGGGCTTGTCGGAAGGACGCAGGGGCCAACTCGGCAGGGCTCCCATTGGCCAAATCTAGCCGGACCTGAGCAGGAACACAAATAAGTAGAGTAATGACTTACAAACCATTGGAAAAAAAACAGGAATCAGTGAGTCCGTAATGATAATTAAAGGGTAAATAAATGGGAGAGCAAGGAGACCTTTTGTGGGACACAGTGCTCAGCAATGTCTTGGATGACTGAACAAATTAGTGCATTTCTATCATGAAGGTGTCCTTCCCAAGGCTTGGTTTTTATCTGAACCAGCATTATAAAAACGCCTCTGCCGGGGGGTGACTGGGACACGGGGAGGGAGTGCCAGAGGTGGACGATCTGCAGTCCTCACGGGGAACACCGGTTCTGGCCAGAACCACCACGGATGCCGAGTCTAAGCGGGATATTTCATGAGGGTCAACGTATGTGCTGGCCGTCGTGTGTCTCCTCTCAGACTGCTTAGTCCTCACAAGGGAAGCCATACATAGGAACTCCGCAGTGGAGAAACTGGTGATGCCTGACGGGGTGCTCATTCGCAGTACTAGCGATGGGCCGATGGAGTGCACACCTCCAGGCAGGATGCCCTGATTGGGACAGCTTCACTGGCCAGGAATGCATCCAACCCTAAATGAGGACAGTGCCACTGGAAGGGAGAGGAGACTATTCTTCAGAAATGTAAGGTCCTAAGAGGTAACGACAAGCCGTAGGAATATTCCAGAATGAGCATGGCTACAGACGTGACAAAGGGATGCAGTGCCAGATGCAGGGCGGTGTGCTGAGCTGGAGGAGAAAGTGCTATACGGCGTATCGGTGGGCCAGTTGGCAGAATTAGAATATAGATGGTACCCTCGCTGGGTATGGTGATGTTTGTGAAAGGGACTGGGGTGGGGCCACCATGGCTGCCGTGTGTCCTGAGAGCCCCAGGCAGAGCAGGGGGCGCTGGAGCGTGTTCACTGCGGCTGCTGCATGTTTCTAGGAGCCACCCCTCGGGAACCAGGACACTCCTGCCCACGATGCTCATTGCTCTCGACCCTTCCTCCCGTCTGTCTTCTTTCTCACCCAAGCACAGGCCAGGCCTCCTCTTCTCCTTCTAAGATTCCCTAAAGTGGCAGAAGGTGCAAACAGCTCATTCTTCCTTTGTAGGTGGGCTGCCAATTGGTGATCTAACAGGTACTATTTTAGCAAGTAGTTGGTGAATAGCTTCCTTTGATTTTTTAAGAGTGAGCCTCTTATGCGGAGAGAGGGGAACCCTCCCACACTGTTGGTGGGAATGCAAGCTGGTGCAGCCACTCTGGAAAACAGTATGGAGGTTCCTCAAAAAGTTGAAAATAGAGCTACTCTGTGATCCAGGAGTTGCACTACTGGGTATTTATCCAAAGGATGCAAACATGGTGATTCAAAGGGGTACGTGCCCCCCCCCCAATGTTTATAGCAGCAATTCCCACAATAGCCACACTATGGAAAGAACCCAGATGTCCATTAACAGATGAATGGATAAAGAAGATGTAATACACACACACACACACACACACAATGGAATATTACTCAGTTATCAAAGAGAATGAAATCTTACCATTTGCAACAACATGGATGGAACTAGAAGTTATTATGCTAAGTGAAATAAGTCAATCAGAGAAAGACAATTATCATATGATCTCACTCATATGTGGAATTTAAGAAACAAAACAGAGGACCATAGGAGAAGGGAGAGAAAAATAAAACAAGATGAAACCAGAGAGGGAGACAAACCATAAGAGACTCTTAATCACAGGAAATAAACTGAGGGTTGCTGGAGGGGAGAGGGGTGGGGGGATGAGGTAACTGGGTGATGGGCATTCAGGAGGGCATGTGATGGACGGAATGAGCACTGGGTGTTATGTGCAACTGTTGAATCGCTGAACTCTACCTCTGAAACTAAGAGAAAGAAAGAAAAAGAAAGAGAGAAAGAAAGAAAAGAGAAAGGAAGGAAGGAAGCCCTAATGAATAAAAAAAAAAAAAGTGAGCCTCTTCTGGTGTCTTGGGTTCTCAATATATTCATTTCTGAAGTGGCATTTCTGATAAAGAAGTATATACAGCTGAAATGCATGGTTTTCATTAATAAACATATGGTGTTTCAAAACCATTGTCATTACTGGACCCTAATACACGACACCCCACCTTGGTGCTTCTTTAGGTTCTAGAGAATAACCCAGTGCTGCAGCGGATTTTCGCCTGTCAGGAGGGCTCGATGGTACCTGAGTTCGGGTAGGTGCGCCAGGGGTCCCAAGCCTCGCTCTCTGGGGCAGTTCTTATCGGAGCCATTGGCTTCCTGTGTCTCTCTGCTGGAGGCATTCCCGGCCTCTGCCTGGGTTCAGGCTGGCCGCCTAGTGGGCAGGTGTGCTGTAATGTCCCAGGGGTGACTCAATCAATGGGTGCAGCAGTGGGTGGGTGAATATCTGGCTTCCTCTCCTCTCTGAGGGCAATGCTGAGACGGACTCTTTGCCCTCTCCAGAGTCCCTGCTGGGGTGCAGCCCCAGTTGCCTGTGACTATATCCCTCCCACAACCTTCCTTCTGTCTCCTCCCATCCCCATGTCACTTCCCCACTCTGGGATCACCTCTCCCATAAACAATTTGTACTTGTAGGCTTGTCCCAGGGTCAACTTTCAGGGACACCTGTCTGAGACATACAGACTTCTCATCTTTATGGCTATAGGAATTGGCTATTTCCAGAAAATGTGATGGTTGGTCATTGCCTTTTACCCCTTCATGCACTCATTTATTGTGCAAATATTTATTGAGTCCTACTGTGTGCTAGAACGGTTGCTAGAGATGCAGAGTTGCTGGCACCTAGTGGGTGGATGGCAATTGCCTGGAGGAAGCAACGGGGGAGGGCATGTGCTGTGACAGAGGTGGGGAGAGCCCAGAATGACAGGCAGACAAAATATACGGTAAATGTGCTTGAAAGATAGCATTAGAAACACGAGCTTCCTTTCTAAATGAGCATTGGAGTTGTGCAAAATCTGGCTTTCCCACAAACAAAATTTTCATTTGCAGTACAGTCTGTTGCAATTTTAATTGATATTTCAAGCCGTGTTGCAATGCAGGTCGGATTGCTACAATCGTGGCAGGACTGACTGACCTGACCATTTTGGAAGGCAGCACGCCGTTGCCCCATCTCGGCACCACAAATGAGAGCACATCCCTTGGGGTTCGCGGCCGCCTCCGGTTCAGCCCAGAGGAGCACTGAGTTGGGAGTTGGGAGAAGTGGCTCTTAAGTTTGCGTGTTGCCTTTAACAGAGTGTGACCTTGGGCAACAAGTCCTGAAACTTCTTTGAGTCCAGATTCCTTGTAAATTATGAACTGTAAAATTGTGAAATAATGGGCCAGGGATGAGCAGTATTTTGTTGTGCAGAAGCTAATTTAGGAAGCACATGGTTGACGGTTCTCCTTTAAATAAGGAGAGCAGGGGTAACTTGTAAAATCCAGAGTTGCAGTCCTGTATCTGCCTTTGTGTGCAGCATTTGTGAGTTCTTTCTCCTGAAATTAGATAGTGTGTTACCCTCGGTGGCCTCGAAGACCTCTTGCAGGTTTAGAGGCTTGGCTATCACTATTCTAGCCTCAGGTAATAGCTAGGGTTTAATTTGACATCTTTTGAGATACTTGATATATCTTGAAAATGATATGAACAGGGTTACAAAAGAGATTTCTTTTTTAAGATTTTATTTGAGAGAGAGAGAGGGAGACGGAGAGAGAGCAAACACAAGCAGGGGGAGGGGGCAGAGGCAGAGGGAGAAGCAGGCTCCCCGCTGAGCAGGGACCCCCCCCCCCCGCCACAACGTGGGACTCCATCCCAGGACCCTGAGCCTGAGCCAAAGGCAGACACTTAAGTGACTGAGCCACCCAGATGCCCCAAAAGAGGTGTTTTTAACCTGTGACCTGTGTGTACCTTTGTATAGTTCTGAATATACCTGTGAACTTGGCGATGTCTCAGGTGGGTGTGAGGGTGAATGGGCGATTCTCCTGGCCCCTGTTCCAACTACACAGAGAAGTGATGCTTGTCTCCATTATGTGTTACGGGGATCCACTGTGCCCACAACATCACATTGGGAGTGATGAACTCCTCATCAGATGGCAATATTTGCTTGTTTGACTTTTCCTACATCATACTTCCTTTTTTCTGGTTGTTTATTCACACTCAGTCCTATTTATAAGTCACAAGAGTTCATTCAAAAGCATCACTCCAAGTCCCAAGGACCCATGCACACCAGAGTTCACCTTTATTTTTTTTTTTTTCAAGATTTATTTTGAGAGAGAGAGAGCACAAGCGGGAGGGGCAGAGGGAGAGGGAGAGAATCTCAAGCAGACTCCCCGCTGAGCACAGAACCCAACGCGGGGCTCAATCTCACCCCAAGGGTCACGATCTGAGCCGAAACCAAGAGTCGGGGGTTTAACCGATTGCACCCCCCCAGGTGCCCTGAGAGCTCACCGTTTGGAGCACAACCTGCTTTAGGAACCTGGATTCTAGTCATTCCAAGTCTGCCATTCGGGGTGCTGGTCCCTGGCAGTTATACACTCGAATCCATCCCTCCCCTGCCCCCTGCCCCCTGCCCTGCCCGCGCCCTGTTTCACAAGAGCACCCATGCTTCACGTGCTTCCCTGGCTCCTGAGGCGCCGGCCCTGGGGGAGCTCCGTTAGCAGGGGCACCGGGCAGGAGGCAGCGGAGGGGCGTGGCATGTGGCCTTCGTTCTCCCTCACGTAGTATTGCAGGGCCTCCGACTCTGCTGACGAGGCCTTCCATGATCCCAGTTAAGTCCGTAACCCCACCGCCCTTCCCTGGGTCCGTCTGTCCTCCCCTCTGCTGGCTGGCATGCTCTGCCTTGCCTCCCTGACCCCTGCGTGGCTTCTTGGTTCTTCGATCAACGGCTTAGCAAATCCACCAGCACTGATTTTGATCTCAGACACTTGGCATGGTTTCTGTTCTCCTGATGGGACCCTGACTGATGCTGGGGGTGGGGGGGATGATGGCTTCATTCTGCACTGGTAGAAACAAAGGCAGAGATCACACAGCTACTTAAGTTGCAAGGAAGGTCAATCCCAGGGCTTCAGACCCCAGTGGCAGAGATATCCTGTAGACCAGACCGCTTCCAACAGGATTGAAAGCTGGACAGGAACCATTCGACGTCACATTGTCCCGTAATATTAGAGCTCCAAATGTATTGGTTTAGACACATAGAACGATCTTTTAAAAGTCAAAGTGAGAGAAGTGTAGAAAGTACGTTGTTTTAGTTACCTTTTTGATACATATTTCTTATCAGCAAAGCTAGCATCGAATGTGTATTTCTGAGAAGGTTACAGGGGAAGAGGAAATGCAGATGGGCTGTGAGATATACTTCCTGAGGTAGAAATGTAGCTTTTGAGCGTTTCCTCTCATCCCATCCTCCATTCCGGGGGTAAGGCCGTGGTTGCCACCCCCAGCCCCACCCTGGCACCTTCCTGCCCAGGGCTGGGCTGCCCTGCATCTGGGGGCCAGTAGTTTTGAAAATTATCATTTCTTCACTGACTAGGACTTTCAGCAATACCACTAACAAGAAGCAAGATGCTCCTTTTACTTTTTTAATTCTTTTTGCTCACTATCTGGTTAGGATACTGGAGACCAGGCCAGCTGGCTGGCTTAGTCGGACGAGCAGACAACTCTTGATCGTGGGGTCGTGAATTCGAGCCCCACGTGGGGTGTAGAAATGACTTAAATAAAAAAATTTAAAAAAAAAAGAAAAAGATACTAAAAATCAATTTAATGGCCAAAAAGTATTTGTAAGTTAAGTATTAACAATTGCATCACGCTCTATGTAAAGAGAGAAGAGCTCTACTTAAAAGGTTCAGAGCGAGAGATCAAGAGTAGATCCAGAAGAAAAGAGGGGGTTTCCTTTTGGTGTGTGTGTCTATGTGTTTGTGTATTTTAAATACAGGCTGTGGAAGTAGCAAAAAGACCTGGTTCTTGTTAAATTCTGCTGACAAGCAAGTTGATTTTGTGCCCCGTGTTTGTCACATTTGCAGCCTTCTGAATTGGCAATGAAATAGTTTCTGTGTGCATGGATAAGATTACAGAAGCATTCAGTGTGTCCCGAAATTCAGGTCTTGCACGTTCATTCCATTGTTTCTGAGAAACCTTTTATTTTATAAGGCAGTATTTCAAATTTTGTTTTCAGCAACCAAGAAGCTTTGAAGTTGGGGAAATGTGACATTTCGACCACTTAGGGGTAAAGGTTGAAGTCAGATAAACTATTAATAAACCTTAGCATGAAAAGATTTGAATGTAAAAGAAAACAGGAATTCAGTGTAGCAGCAGGACATTTAGGGCAGCAGGGGAAAGAAGGTAGGGTTTTTAAAAATTGATCTCTGTTGTTTTACATTATGATTCTGAAAGAGGCTCAGGGCTACTTAGGGATCTCTCTACCGGCTAAACTGGGGCCCAGCCCAGTAACCTCTCTAGAAAAAGTTTTCACCCCTCACAGAGGCACACAGCAGGACCACGTGAATGACCCTGTCTTCAGGGAGGAGTGCCACCAGGGAAGAATGCCTAGAATGACTTCTGGAATCACTCTCTGGGGTCCAGGAGAGGGAGGGAGCGGCCCTGCTTCCATCCTCCAGGCCCCAGGAGAGCGTCTGGTGGGGAGAGCTGGAGGCCCTCTGATCCAGGCAGCCTGTGGATGGACCACTGTAGCCCTGCCATTGGGCAGTCCTGCCTGGCTCCATGTTGCCTCCAGAGTCCCTGGTTTGAATTCACCCCTGCAGGGGGCTCTGTCCCACATCACCCCTGGAAGGAAGGAAGTCCATGGGGTTAGTGAAGGCAGTGCTGGGAGGGGTCCCTAGTGGTTCTGTGGGACAACCCCAATGTCTTACAGCTGCCTTCTTCTAGGGCCTCTGATTCTAACTTCCGGTTCAGCCTCTTTCCATGGGGCTTAGAAAGGGAGCATGGTGGGATAGGGATGTGGCCAGAGGTCCACGGAGGGGCCTCCACCTGGGCTCTGATTGGTGATGGAGCAAGTTAGGCGTTGGCATCCGGTTCTGTCCTCACCTGGACTGGCACCAAGTCTGCTCTGGGATCCGTACTGCCTGAGCTCGGGGGCTGGCTCAGCCCCTCACCAACGGGCAAACTTAATGCCATTTGTACAAACTCTTCATGTCTTTGTTTCCTTTTTCATGTAAGAAAGTCACGGCACTTACGTTGTAAGGTCAGTATGAGAAATCAGTGAGTTTGTGAAAAGTGTTTGGAGCATTTCATGGTATTTAGCAAGGGTTCAATAAATGCTGGCTCTTCTCAGGAATTTGATAGTAAGGTAATGTTTGTCCAGGCACATGTGCTGTGCTGGAATTTTAACATACTTACACTGGTAAAGCCTACTTAGTGAGCCACGGTTTCGGGAATCCTCCTTGAAGGTATCCAAGCCGTATCTGCAATTGTACGTGCCTTGTGTTGTTGTTAAACAGCTTTATTGAGATAGAGTTCACATACCGATACATGCTCTATTTTGAGAGTGGAAAATATTCTAAATCTGGAATTCTGGCCAAGACTGAAATAATATGACCATTATTGGACATGCAAATCTAAAAATAGGATTTCTTTTATACATTATTTCCCACAGCTAGAAATGTGTCTGGTTATCTTGATACAAAATTGCATTTTCAAAAGTAATATGAATTACATAGCTCAAGTTAAACATTTTGTAGTGATTCTGTTACTTTGGCTTAAGTCTCTCCTATGCAGATCTTGAATTCTGAATGTATGCAGCATAATACAATTATATCACTTCACTGATGAATGTTTACAAGGAACTAAGTAAAATAGGTGGGAAACATCCAGCATTTTTATTATCAAATGTGGGTGTTCATTTTCGTAAGCTGCTTTGGCTTCTAGAACTGGCTTGAATTGAGCAGGCGTGAACAGGATCAATTCCAGTGGCCCTTGTTTACTGAATCAAGCAGATGGGCCTCATCTTTTCCAGACTTTCACATTTCTACTGTTGGAATGACGTGGTATTCTCATTTGGTTATGTGTCATGGGCTTAGAAATAATATTTCCACATCACGCAAATAGTATGGTTTTTCTGGTAGAATGCCATTACTCATTCTTCCATACTGATTTATTTTTGGTTGACAACACTCAAGATCTTCAAATATTTGCTCTTTGGAAGAGAAAAACTAAATGTCTCACAACTTGACACCTGCTGGTATTGCCCTGGTGTAAATGTCTGCACGAAACACGACTCTCCGCTGCGTTCTACTCCCACCCCCATCATTGCTGCCCTATATGCAGTAGAATTTTCTAGAAGGGATTCCTGAGTGCTCAGTCATAGTCAATGAAAGATGAAATTCCTACTAATTTCATGGCTCTGAGAGAAAGTGGGTTGCTCACTCCCAGGCCACGTAAGTATGTCAGCTTTTCATCTCTAAGAAGTTCAAAAAATGCTCTTAAAACCTGAGGACCATGACCAATTGTTTCTTATTAAGTTTTGACTAAAAAAATAACATATCAATAAGATCAAAGTCTTACCTCATTGCACCTCATATGGAGTTTCTTATACATGGATGAATAATTCACATTAAAAAACTTGACAATATTTTAAATCTTATTTAAAACTCTCATTTCTTTAACTTTTATTCCAAAAGGCTTAATTTTTCATGTCCTGCTATTTTTACTAGAACCCTCTAATTATTCAAAATGATTGAGGCATGGGATTTTTGATTAACTATTAACTAATTTAATTAGAACTGAGACTTTCCCAAACTGTCAAACATATTTCAAATGCTGCTTAAAATGATAAAACTATTATTATTATTATAAGCTTAATATTGTAGAAAACTGACAGTAAACAATATTTCCCATAATTGGATTTCTAAAATGAAAATAAATCAGAGTAATACATGTTTAACATCAGAAAGTTAATAGACCATAATGAATCTTGGATGTTCTAGAGCGTGGTGGGTGCTATACTGTGTGTCTCCTTGTATCTGTGGGGATGGTAGGTGTTAATTATCGCAGTTATTCTGATGACAAGACTGAGGTTCTAAGAAGGCTCCCGAGGAAGGACCAGGTCCTTCTCATCACTGGGTCCTCAACCCTTGACACAACACCTGAAGTAGCTAGGCGCGCCGTCACTAACTATTGAGGGAAAGGTGTTTCTGCATAGCTGGTCTCAAGCTAGAGTACTCTCGATTAAATGGCAAGGAAGACTGAGTTATGTTTGTTCTGATCCCAGGATGTTGTCTTAAAAACACACAAACCTCCCAAATCAGCTTACTTTTCATCTGGATACTGACTGGATACTGAATAAACACCGAGTTTCTCATACTCTTGGTGCTGAAGTGAAATCGGGAGAACATGATCCTATTTTGGTTATAACGTGATAGACAAGACTCAAAGCTGTGTCAGGCAGACTTGGTGTTAAGATTCCTTGACCGTTTTATCCTTATCCAGGGTCTAAAGTTTTAGGACGTAAGGCCTGTGGTTCGCTAATTGGCTCCTGGGAGCCGATTACAGCTTAGGGCAGTGCCTCCCACCGCAGGCTCCTGGCTCCCGGCTCCGGGTGTGATGGATGTCTGGGTGTTGCTTGGTGAGAACCATCTCCACTCCTCTTTGCCCCCCACCCGCTAACTTGCCACTCATGTAGGGGACGGCTCCCCCTCCCCCTGGCAATCCCGACTCCAGCCGCACGGCTCTAGGGAATCACTGGCCTTCTACTAAGACCACAGCTGGTTGTCTGGGGGTGGTTTTCTCCAGGGACTTTCCATGCAGAGCTGAGGACGAGCCCTCCCCTGAGCACGGAGGCTGTGGGCTGAGAGACCGGGGCTTTGCAGCTGTTTCTGAGAAGGGAAGGGAATCAGCTGCTCTGAGAGAGAACAGAGAGGAGATTGCTGGAGGTGTCAAGGCCTGACTCTGCAAATCCTTGAGCCCCACCTGCATCTGTGGCCTTCCTAATATGTGGATTCCAGGGGCTGTTAAATTTGTGTTTGTTTGTTTGTTAATGTCCAAACTTGATTGCACTGATTTCTGACGTTGGATGCTCAATAAAAGCTCTGACCCACACAAGATTAATTTCTCAGGCACAAGGTCGGTTTATTCCTAAATAGCATCCTGACGTAGCCACTAGAAGGTGAGTAGGTGCTGTTAGAAGGGATGTGGGTGCTGGGGGGTGGGAACAGCCAGGCTTCTATGGCATGTCCTCTGGGCACCGTGGTTCTCATGCCTGTAGGATGCGGACCACAGAGCTTCACCTTCCAGTTCTCCTTCCTCTCGAATCCATGTGGCTCACCATCCTCCTGCCCCGACACATTTCCTAGTGTAACAACATCCTTCTTCATGTAGATGAAGAACATTTTAAAAACAATTTTTCTCAATTTCAGCTTTATCGAGTCCGTCTCCATCTGACTTATCCCACCCAGCGGAATAATCTCAATGTCCATCCATGTTATTGCCAACACAATATATGAAAAGACGCTCAACATCACTCATCAGGGAAATGCAAATCAGAACCACCGTGAGTTGTCATCTCACACCTGTCACAATGGCCAAACTCCAAAACACCAGAAGCAACAAGTGTTGGCGAAGATGTGGAGAAAAGAGAAGGTTTGTGTACTAGTGGAGGGAATGCAAATTGGTGTAGCCACTGTGGGAAACAGTATGGAGTTTACTCAAAAAATTAAAAATTAGAAATACGATATGATCCAGCAATCCCACTTCTGGTGTATACTCAAAGGAAATGAAATCAGGATATGGGAGGGTCATCTGCACCCCCGTGTTCATGCAGCATTATTCACGATGGCCAAGACATGGAAACAGCCTAACGCCCATCAGCGGATGAGTAGGTAAGGAAAATGTGATATATATAGTGGAATATTATTCAGCCATGAGAAAGAAGCAAATCCTGCCCTTGGCAAAACATTTACTTTTATATTCATCAACTATTCAATTACATTTTAAGATACGCTGTTTTCTGAAGATACATAAGGAGTTTAAACTTCGCTTTCTTGAAGAGTTCATTTTAGAAATATTCTCAGAATGTACTCGATCCTTTTCCTGGTATGTAGATTCATGCTAACATAATATGTTACATATTATGTTACATATTACATACAATATGTTACATATGTTACATATTACATACAATAACATAAATATCTCAGACTGATATTTGATTAAACCATTTCAAAGCTTGGAGGGACCTGAGGCTCCTGGCTGGCTCAGTCAGAAAAGCACACAACTCTTGATCTCAGGGTTGTGAGTTCAAGCCCCACATTGGGTATAGAGCCTACTTAAAAAAAAAAAAACAACTATATATATGTATATATCAGTTTTTCAAAGCTTAGAGGGACATAAACTCCAACTTATTTGGGTGTATTCTTTATTTTTTTAATAAAAGCTCGATATAAGAACTCTTCCCTCAGCAATGCACGGAATCCATAAAGCAAAGGCACCCTATTCAGGAATGTGTCTGTTGCCTGAATTTCAACGACTGAATCGTGCGCCAAGTCTCATGACTCTTGTTCATGAGAGAAACTCTTTTTGGGAGCCTTTCACCATTATAAGTGATTTAATTGTTCAATGATAACAGACTACAATTATTTCCTGATACATTAATTGCTTTCACTAGTACCTTCTATATTTGGGTATGTTTGCATTTTAAAATAAGTTGGGCACTTTTCTCTCAGAACTCGGGGGTCGATGCAGATGGCTCTTGAGCATTCTATGATCGAATGCCTGATGTTCATGCCATAATATTGATTTCAAGGGAAAGCTACACACTGAGCTCTTGAAGCAAAGCTTGCAATGGGGAGCTGTCCCTGCACCCCACATTTGCCCAGCCGCCCCAGCCGTGGCGGTCAGCTCTTCTCCGGGTTCTGCCTCCCACATCTTCCAGTCCCTCTTTTTGAACAGGGTGGCTTCCCTTCCTGGCGCACAGGTTACATGGCTCTCCCGCGGGGCTCTCCTGCGCCTTTGGCTTCCCCCAGTGTTGACCGTGAGAAGGGCCTTAGTCGTGACTTTACTCAATGCGCGGGGCACCGAGGGAGGTGCTTTATGCACACCAGCGTGCGCAGCCGGCCCATTTGGGGTGGCGTGGGGGACGCACAGTGGCCAGGAGCAGTGGCTCAGCACCACGGCGGCCCGCTCTCGCTTTCTCGGCCCCGATTGCCCGGCGGGTTCCTTCCACGGCTGCTAAAGCCCCCAAGCGTGGCTTTGCTGCTGGGACCACAACCGTGTGGCTCTTCTGGGGACTCGCCGGGGAAGTCAAGGCCTCCCCCAGTCCCACGGCTGTGAGTGTGCACGGAGCCTGTGGGTGGCCCGCCACCGTGGCCCCGCCTGGCCAGAGCTCCTGCTCTTGGCCCTCATGACTGGGATGATGCCGCATCCGCTTCCCGGGGCTGCTGGGATGCGGAATCTCAGACTGGGCGGCTCAAACCCCAGGAATCTCTTCTCTCCCAGTCCGGGAGGCCAGAACTGTCAGAGAAAGGTGTCGGCAGGACTGGTTCCTTCCAAGGGCTGGGGGGTGGGGGGTGGGGAGGGAGGTTCTGTCCCAGGACTCTCTCCAGCCTCTGGGCTTTGCTGACAGTCTCTGTGGTTCCTCGGTTCCAGCATCAGCCTGATCTTGGCCTTCATGTTCACATGAGTTCTCCCCGTGCTTGTGTTTGTGCCCAAATGTCTCCTTTTTATAAGGACAGTCATATTGAATTCCGGGCCTCCCCACTCCAGTCTGACCTCATCTTAGTTCATTACGTCTGCAACAACCTGGTTTCTAAATACAGTCACATTCTGGCCCCTCCATACAAATTTGGGGGACATTCAATTCGAGCCCTAGCAGGTTTCCTGGCCCTGGGACCCCACCCGAGGTCAGAGGCAGTGCTCAGAATCACTGCTTCTCTCCATGGTGACCTGTCGCCTCAGAACTGATTTCATTGACTCTGCTCTTCCCTCTCTGAGGATGGACTTCTGGGTTCAGGAGGCTCCTCCTTTCCGCTCCAGCCAGATCCCCATCCAGGTCCAGGGCTGTGCTCCGCGGGCTCTCAGCTGGAGTGACACGGACAGGTCACTACTGCTCATCTTGTAGTGCCCACAGAGAGGCATGTGGAGGCTCTGGAAAGCCTGTCTCCCTTAGTCTGTTTAAACCTTGACTTCGTTTCTGGTAGTCGGGGCTTCAATGAAAATTCAACAAACAGAGTAAATGATTTTCATCAGATGAGGAACTCTCACAAGTACAGAGGGTTTACTAGAACTAGGTGTCAAATATAAACACAGTTTTGAGATGTTCTTGTGGGAACAACACAACCCTTAAGGTGCCACCACCTCGGGGCTGGTCTTTTGCGGTTCCTGGATCCCACATCATGGAATTTAGGACACCAGAGCTCAGAGGGTACTTGGAGATCGTCTGGCCGGTGTGAGTCACTGGAGGACTGGGAGGAGGCTGGCTGCAGGTCCCTCTGCCATCCCTGATTGGGACGCTCAGCTGGACACCGCCTTCTGCTCATCCCCAGACTTCGGGGCCAGGCTGGCCGGGACTTGGGCCAGTGGAGGCATCCAGTCCCCACCTCAGACCTAGAATCTTCCCTATAGGGCAAGGTGCAGGGGAGAAGCAGGCTGCAGCCTTTGGAATCGGGCCATGCATCTAAAATCAGATTGATCAACACCCAGGAGCACTCCCCTTTGGGTTCTCAGATGACAGCAGGGCTATCAAACTCTTCCCTGAATTCACTTACATTCTCACTCCCCAGGGAAGAGGAAGGAAAGGGATGGATGATATCTAACATTTAATAAGCATTTACTTATATAATCTCATTCGGTCCCCACATTTCGTGAACCAGGATTTATTACTATATGAGTTTCTCAGGGCCACCATTACAAAATGTCCCAGATAGGTGTTTAAAATAGCAGAGATTCAGGGGCACCTGGGTGGCTCAGTCATTGGGCGTCTGCCTTCGGCTCGGGTCATGGTCCCAGGGTCCTGGGATCGAGTCCCACATCGGGCTCCGTGCTCGGCGGGAAGCCTGCTTCTCCCTCTCCCACTCCCCTGCTTGTGTTCCCTCTCTTGCTGTGTCTCTCTCTGTCAAATAAATAAATAAAATCTTAAAAAACAACAACAACAATAACAAAACAGCAGATTCATTCTCTTACAGTTCCAGAGGACACAATTCCCAAATCAGGGTGTTAGCAGGGAGCAGCTTCTTCTGAAGGCTCTGTGGGGGAGGGTCCTTCCTTGTTTCTTCAAGCTGCTGGTATTGCTGGAGTCCCTGCGTGTTTCTTGGCTTATGGACACATCCCTCCAACCTCTGCCTTTTCTTCTCTATGAGTCCTCTCCTCACGGGGACACGAGTCCTACCTAATCCAGCATGCCTGTCTTAATTTACATATTAATAACATCTGCAAGGACTCTATGTCCAAATAAGACCACATTCAAGTATCTTTTGCGGGGACAGAACTAACCCCTGAAAATTACCATCATTTTACAAATGAGTAAGCAGTGAAGTAAGTTTCCAGGTTTTAGTTTGCGAGATGGCAGAGGCAGGACTCAAAGCCAATTCTGTCCTGCTTAGAGTAAGCGTTCTCCTGCCACGCCAGGCAGGAGGCTGGCGTCAGCCCACCCGCACCACTGCGGTCTACCTCTGTTCATGCAGCACATACAAACTCAGGACAGCATCCACAGCGCTTGGTTGCAAGGGAAGGTGCCGATACATCCTCCCTGGGAAAGCCGAGCCCAAGGGTGCATCCTATGAATACTGGTTGGCGAGAGCAGCTTGCCCCGTGGTGCCCAGGCCAGGATGGGCGCTGCACGTTCACAGAGGGGAGAGGGAGTCTCAGGCCCCAGCACGCTCGTAGAGCAGAGAATAAACGGGGCCCTGGTCCTGGGCATCCATCACTCACCCCCGCGTTCCAGTTAACACTCAGGCGGATTTTAAATTCTTGGAACAGAAAGAGAAATTGTGCGAGGGACAGAAGAACAACAGGAGACTTAAATCCAAGAGGCTTTTATTTTGTGTCCGCACTGTTTAGCACATCAGGAGAGGAACACGAAGAAGTGCAATGGATTCGACGCATTCAGCAGATGTCTCAGCAGCTGTCTGAGCAGTTCGTCCAACATCGTGCCACCTGTGGCTTGCGGGGTGGGTTTTGTTCTAAATGACAGGAAGTGAAGATTTTTCTGATGAGCTTCCTATTCCCCTTCCCTGTTCCTCGTGTCAGTAATCTGGGTAATGCCCAGACCCCAAATTTCAATTTTTCTTTTCCCACAGATTTAAGAAAAAGTGTTTTTTTATTTCCCCCCCATGGATTTTGGCTAAATTGAGCACTCTTTAATACCAGGCATTCAGGGAGAAAATAAGGAGATCTGTGCATGTGCATTTTGTGGACACAGATAGCAGTGGCACTTTCTGCCCCTGTCCCACCTCCCCAGGCTCCAGGGGAGACCACGCAAGCATCGTGCTTCTCCCGGGGGGAGAAGGTGCAAGCGTGGCCCATGGGCCGAGCGCAGGAAGGTGGCATCTGGGCAGAGCTCCACCCCCTCAGCTGAGTGTCCACCGTGTCTGTGGAGCCCCCTCCTTGCTCCCATCCTGCAGAGTAGGACCTGCTTCTCTCGTATCTTCTTCCCCACACCAGGGGCTTGTGCCCTGAGCCCAAGGGCCAATGGCACAAAACGTGATCGTTGTGAAATAAGATTATTAGAGTGAAACAGGCTTTTCTTATCTAGTCACGCTGACTGCTGCAAAGTCGTCTATTCATCGCACGCAGCACGTAACTGGTTTGATTTCACTGCTCTTCCCAGGGAGCAGATAATCATCACAGTCATTAGCATCTGCTGAGCTCTCCCCGTGTGCCAGGCACCGGCTGAGTGCTGTATGTCTCGCTCCCTCATCTTTATCCTTCCTGTAAGCTTTTGAGGAAGGGACCGTAACTATCCCTGGTTTTCAGACAGGCACGAGAGCTAGCCAGAGATTAAGGAACTTATTCCAGGGGTCACAGTCAAGAACTCGAGGCGTCGTGCTGTCAACGGCCATGAGGCTGTGTATGGAGAAAGCTTCTTGGTGCACGAGGCGACATCTGTGTCCTTCTCGTCCAAGCTAAAATACTCACAACTGAATCTTGAGAAGTTTCTATAACTCTCTGGGTTGTCTGCTGGTCTCCAGATGGGCGGGTCAGCCTTCCTCCTCTTCCTGTGCCCCCAGGTCCCCTCTCCAGATGGTAAAAACCTTCACTCACAGATTCTGGAAGGAGCAGCGTAAGAAAGGATGACAGGCCCTCTTCACTCGTCATTCGGACCGTGCAGAGACCTGTCGTCGATGGGTGCCTCGCTCTGACACCAGTGGGGGCTGTAATCTTGTGTCTGGTGTGCAGAGCGTGCAGGACCAACACTTGGAAAGCGAGAGCTCAGGGTCTCGTTTTGCCAGTTACGGACACCTGTCGCCTCCATGACGCAATCCGCGTGCTCGGCCCACAGAATGCTGTTCCGATTCTACTCTGTCCTTCCTAATATTTGAAATATCTCTGGAGGTTGTGAGCCTCTTCTTGGGACTTGATTGCACCAAAATGTAGACAAATAGATGAAATTCAAAATTAAAGAGAAAAATACCCCAGGAGCAAAGATCCCATCTTTAGAAGAATAAGGATGCTATTTTTAACTTTGGCGTGTTAACTCTAAACATCTCCATTTTCACCTCTAGTTCCCTGCACTAAGTTTTATTCGCTGGCAGCGCTTTGCATCTCCTTTAGTACGATGCCCGTCGGATATTAGTAAAGTCTCAGCCTTCATGAATGTGTTCAGAGGTGGGGGAGCTAAACTGAGCTTTCTTCAGCCAAATTTCTCTGTGTTGACAGAGCAGGGTAGAGACGTAAGCACAATTTCAAAGATGTTTCCAAGCATGGAGGTGACAGACTGCCTGTTTTCAGAGCCCTCTGTGTGTCAGACGTGTAATTCCTAGTTGGCATCCTGCTCACTGGTCATGCTTACGTGCTCACCAGCTCAAGCCCCGGCTCGCCCGGGATGCAGAGCCTGATCATAGATCTATCCAGCCGCTGGTAGTCCCATCTGAGGTGTGCTGGATGTGCCTTATCTTCAAGCCTTTTCCTACATGATATCGGCTTGTTTCCAAGCCCCCTGCCTTTAGTCATTTCCAAACTGAGCTCTTCTGTGACAGCCGGCCCTTGTCATCCAAGTTTGCAAGCCTGCTGCCATTTCCAAATCTGCTTCCTCCGTAACCCTCCTGGTCATTTGAAGCCACAGCCTACTGATTTTATTCCTTGAAGGCTCCTTCTCTCGGGGACAGATGTCCAGTCTGTGGCCCTAGCTCAGCCCCTGCTGCCTCACCTGGACCTTGGCAACCGTGTCCCAGCCAGCCTCCTGCCCCGGCCCTGCCTGAAGAATGGCATCCCTTTCCCCTCTGTGCCAGGCCCTGCGCTGGCTGTGGAGGGCCAGAGGGACACACCGAACACACATGGGGACCACCTTTAAGGGACTTACGGCGTCAGCTCATCCTTTGCACTGTGGCCAAAGAACTCTCCCTATGACAGGTCAGCTCGGCCTCGCTGGCCCCCTTCCTGCCCCCTGCCCCCCATTCGTCTGGGGACACCAGCTCCCATCAGAACACCTGCAAGTCTGTGTGCAGGGCCCAGCGGGCATGGAGGGTCTCAGAGACAGTCTGGGGTACTGCCCGGGAACCCACTGTTGACTTCCTTTCCAGCGCCCTCCCCTCTTGACAGGGTCTCTGGGCAGAAGGCCACCTGCCTCTTAAGCGCTTGTGGAGGTGCCACTTCCTGCCAGGCCCAGAGACTCCACGGGGTGCTGGGGCAGCTCTCTCCCCTCCACCATCAGGGCGGGGGGTGGGGCACAGCCCGTTCTCCGAGACCCTGCACCGCAGCTGGGCTGGGTTCCGAGGGGGTGGGGGCGCGCCCCTCTGTGTCCCTGTCACTGCCATGATCTGAGCACCAAAGCTGCAACCACTTATCTGTCTGAGCGGACGCGCCACCCCAGGCTCGGCTTCCTGAGCCCCGATTTGCTGCCTCTGGAGTGTTGCCCCGTTCAGGGCACTAACTGCAGGGTGCCCCCCGGGCGCCGTCTGGCCCCCCACACTCCCGGCCCCACTTGGCTCCATCAGCCTTTGCTGAGCATGCTGCCCCCCTTCACCCTCTGGGCCTGGCTTTTCTCCTCTCCCTCTGCTGGGGATCCGCGTTGTCCCAGGCTCGGGGGTTGGAGCTGCGGCATACCCCTGTCAGGTGCATGTCCTCGGCCCCCCACTCTGACTGGTGACACCGAGAGTGGATTGGGTAGCAGACATTTGTTTTCAGGTGGATGCCTGCATCCAGTTGACATATGCCACTGGTTTACAATCCGGGGAGCTCCTGGGGACCAAGGGGCTGGCCCAAGGGCCTCGGGGCTCAGATATTCCTGGACTGCTTGCTCGCTGATCGGAGCTGGCTCAGAGCCCACAGCCCAGGTAAGCGGGACAAAGGGTAGTGTTCAGACCTTTGGATTGGCAGGAACTTTCAGGCTCACACTCTGCCCTTGTTTGGTAACTCCTCCAGCTCCCCGTTGTGCAAAACAGAAGAGAGGACACACCCCACTTCACCAAGTAGGAGGAGCCCCAGGGCCGCACCAGGCTTGCTCGGACTCCTCAGAGCAGGAGCCTGGAGTGTTCCCTGACCAGGCTACACAGCATGGCTTTTGGAGAAGATAGATTTTTTTTTACCCTTTTTAAAATTAAAAATATCTTTTAAAGGGGAACCTGGGTGGCTCAGTCGGTTAAGCATCTGCCTTCGGCTCAGGTCATGATCCCAGTGTCCCGGGATCGAGTCTCACATCGGGCTCCCTGCTCAGCAGAAAGCCTGCTTCTCCCTCTCCCACTCCCCCTGTTTGTGCTCTCTCTTTCTGTCAAATAAATAAATAAAATCTTTAAAAAATATCTTTTAAAGGATTTTAAAAAAATTAAGTTCCTTATGGGGGAAAAACATCGCGGTGGTGTTTGGTAGGTAACTTTAGATTTCTAAGGTAGTCAGGTTTGGGGGATTTCCCCTGTTTCTTTGTTTTCTCCGATGAATCCAACGGTGAACACAATCTTCTCTTTAGGAGGGTGTGGGAATGATTTTGGGCTTCCTAAAGCTCCAGCAATAAACACTTGAGGAGGATACAGATTGCCTCACTTGTCATATTAAACACTGTATGTCCTGGTCATACTCCCTTGTGCTCCATGCCTTCAGCTGAACCCTCTCAATCCCTGAAATGCTGAGTAGAGTCTTGCTAGCGCCCCCTTGTCCTGTGCATAGTTCTGCCCTGACACTTACCACCCAGTACTGTCAGGAACTATTCATTGTTCTGATTTGCCTATTCTTGAAGACAAGGATTGAGTCTCAGTTTGGTGGCCTCACTGTCAAGCACAGACTCCTATGGAACAGAATGCAGGCTGAAACAGTTAAATATTGTTCCATCCGTGAAAGCTGGTAAACAGCTTTTTACTTAAAATTTCATTGGACTTACTAGGCGATCTGGAAATTTAAATAAATCCTATACAGATGAATACTAAAGAAATGAATATCTTTAGAAGACTATCAAAAAAAAAAAAACTGTCTTAAAAGAATGTCTTTGTAGAGGAAATAATTACCAATTTATTACATTTCAGGAGTCTGAAATCCCTTACAGTGGGTGTCTGTGGCCCTCTAGTGGCCCCAAAGGGTTAAAGCGTTATTTTAAGGCTCAGGAAACACTGAGCTTTTCCCAAGATGACCATCCGCTCACCAGAGATACCTTATGAAGTCGGCCGAGTGGAGTGAAACCACCTGGGCAAGGGCCCGAACAAGCGCAAAAGCAGATACTTTGAGAAGCAATGGTGTAACCAACTCAAACAGTAAGTTGGCCTTTTATATAGAATCCTTAATACTATTCCCCTGTTGACAAAAGGAAGAAACAAACCCCCAAGGCCTGAGGTGCTGGGGAAACAAAACTAAAAACCGAGCGCTCCCCCTTCTGACCCAAGGAGGTTCTGAGCCTCTTTGGTGACATTTCCTGAAAAGTGAGACATGCTGCCGTTAGGAAAAGAACGGGTCCTGTCTTCTCCATCTTCATCACTCATCTCTCCTTGGGATCAATGGAAAAGACAAAGATAAGGTTTATTGCTCGGTGTGTTTCAGAATACTATGAACTTTGGTTCCCTTTCCTCACTTTCTTTTATACGGAATCATTTTGTTATCTTAAGCAGCTTATACATCTGGATCTGGGAAAGGTGTTTGTATACGTAGGTTCCCATAAAGGGCAACCAACCCTGTGCTCTTTTCTTTCTGGGCCTGGGGAGGAGAGTGAGGCCCTCCCCTCCAGCATACACTGTAGGGGGGCTGAAAGCACGGTGATCAAGATAACATTTCTATGAGATATTTTTAGAAATCAAAATTAATTGAAAATATCCATAATAAACAAAATATCACCATTTTAAGGACAGGCAATAACAGTAGGCTGATTTTTGCCCCACTTTCCCATTGTCTCGACATGGCACCGTTTTCTCTTTGCCCCAAATGAGTTTTGTTACAGAAGCATTGTCTTGGAGTGGTAAGGGCCCAGCCTCAGTAGCTGAAATGCCTGGGTTTCAACCCAGATGCTCCTACTTACAAGGGACTGGGCAACGTTCATCACGTGAGTCCTTGAAAATGGAGAATCCTTACCAGCTGGGTCAGGCCGAGGAGTTGGAAGAAGGAGTTGAGATTCAAAGGGGGGGAGGGTCTTGCCACACCATTGCTGGCTTTGAGGACAGAGGCAGGGATCCAAGGAATGGGAGTGACTCCAGGAAGCTGGGAATGGTCCCCAAATGATAACCGGCAAAGGAACAGTGCCCTTGGTCCTGTAACTGCAAGGAATTGAATTTGCCTACTTTCCAAATGAGCAAGGACTCAGCAGTCAGACAACAAAAAGAAACAGAAAGCATCCAAATCAGCAAGGAAGAAGTCAAATTTTCACAATGATACTCTATAAAAAAACTCGAAAGACTCCACCAAAAAAAAAAAAAAAAAAAAAAAAAACCCTGCTAGAACTGATACACAATCAGTAAAGTCACAGGATACAAAATCAATGTACAGAAATCTGTTGCATTTCTATACACCAATAATGAAGCAGCAGAAAGAGAAATCAAGGAATCAATCCCATTTACAATTGCACCGAAAACTGTAAGATCTAACCAAAGAAGTAAAAGGATCTGTACTCTGAAAACCATAGAACACTTATGAAAGAAATTGAAGATGACACAAAGAAATTGGAAAACATCCCATGCTCATGGATTGGAAGAACAAACATTGTTAAAATGTCTATACTACCCAAAGCAATCTATACATTCAATGCCATCCTAGCAAATGAGGAAGGTAACAGATCGCCCCCTAGAGTCCATAGAAAGGATCGCAGCACCGCTGACGCCTTGATTTTAACCTGGTGAGACCCATGTTGCGCTAATGATGTACACAGAACTGTAAGGTGATAGATTTGTGCTGTTTGAAGCCATTAAGTTTGTGGTAATTTGTTATGGTAGGCATAGAAAACAAATACGGCTTCCAAATGGCGGAAGCTAGGGTGGTGCTCGGAAACTGTGACCTGTGGCTTGCCAACATCCGCAGATGCTGGCAGTTTATATAGGTAAAGGCACTAAATTGGTGGGCGGGGATGGGGGGTACCGTCTGCCAGTGTTCTCAGTGAAAATGGGAACACGCACATGAAGTGGGGAGGGACAAGCCAGCAGCAATGAGACCTAGTCTTCATTTTGGAAACCAGCTAGGTTTGACTCCAGGATTCCCTAGGGAGTAACATAAGATGGACTTCTTGTCCAAACCCCAGGATGTGTTATGAGGGATGTTTCAGTAGCAGACGGAAAATGGGTTGTCTTATGGACACAGTTTTTATACTTTTGTTTGGACCAAATTTCAAATAGTCACTGATAAAGGACATGTATAGTGATGCTAACTGATTTCAAAATTATTTCTTCCTTTCTGTCTTTAGTTAGGGAGTTGGATCTATTGTAAAGAGTTAAATGAAAGTGATGAAAGATAGAAGAGCAAAAAGGTCTAACAAACGTGAGACAGGTGGCGCCAGACTCTCTGCTTGGAAAGAAAACTACTACACAGGCAGGGTAAGCAGGTGCTTCCTGAATCCAGAAAGAAGCTTCAAATAATGAAGTATCTCATACTCCTTATTTACAGTATCCCCTCCTCTTCCTTTTCCTTTTGATCTTCTCTTTTCATTCTACCATTTCCCTTGATCGTCTCAGCCACTCCCATGACCTTAATATTTATTTGCCTTTTTCAAACCTTCACCCAATCTTTATTTTATTTTTACTCAATATCCCATAGTTATCTCAAAACTTTGTACATCCAAAAGAGACTTCATTATCCCCCACCCAAAAATCCTGTTAGACTTAGCTCTCATTCTCTCTCACACACTCTCAGTCTCCCCTTTCTATCCTGTGATGAAGGACTTGAGTCAGATTATAAAAATACATGACAATATCAAAGATCAAAATAAACACTTGAATGTGGTCTGGCCAAAGGAGAAATATGAAAAGCCAGCAGGTAAGATGAGCCCAGAAACAAATGTTAATTGGTCCTTTAAAATGGTAAGTGGGTCTCAGATTTAACTCTAAGCTTCCTACTGGCCAAAGAGAATCTGGAACCACATTCAGCTACAAGACCCATTAGATGCACAAGATTGCAACTAACTCAATTTCCAACACAGTTTCCTGTGCAACCTGAGTGAAATTTCACCCCACCAAGGGGAGCCTTCTGTATTGTGGCTAATGCTGTCTTTGACCCTTATTCGTGAAAACATTCAATTTCCTAGACCCTGTGACCATCTGCCACTGGTTATGTGTTATAGGTAGATATAGGTTAATGAGATATAGGCAGAAGGCCCTGTTGAAGGCATCTCTTTCCAAATAAAAAGACAAATTCTTTTTTAAAGATTTTATTTATTTATTTGACAGAGAGAGACATGAGAGAGGGAACACAAGCAGGGGGAGTGGGAGAGGGAGAAGCAGGCTTCCTGTGGAGCAGGGAGCCCGATGTGGGGCTCGATCCCAGGACCCTGGGATCATGACCTGAGCCGAAGGCAGACGCTTAATGACTGAGCCACCCAGGCGCCCCAAAAGACAGTTTTTTTTTTTAAGGAGAAAGACTGTTGCATTCCCCCTGCTTGGTGCCATGTTGCGCCCCATGGTTAAGATGACAGAGCAGGAAGATAGAAGGATCCTAGGTCTGCAAAGGCAACTAGAAACACTGTGATTGTCCCTGATTGTTGACTTTAAACCTCATTATTACGTGTGAAAATAACCTTGTTTAAGCCACATCCTCTCCGCCGTTTTTATTTAAATTCAAGTTAGTTAATGTATAGTGTAGTATTGGTTTCAGGAGTAGAATTTAATGATTCATCACTTACATAGAACACCCAGTGCTCATCACAACAAGTGCCCTCCTTAATGCCCATCCCCCATCTAGCCCATCCCCCACCCACCTCCCCTCCAGCGACACTCAGTTTGTTCTCTCTAGTAAAGAGTCTTTTATGGCTTGCTTCTCTCTGTTTTTATCTTATTTTATTTTTCCTTCCTTTCCCTTATGTTCATCTGTTTTATTTCTTAAATTCCACATATGAGTGAGATCATATGACAATTGTTTTTCTCTAATTTTGCTTGGCATCATACCCTCTAGTTCCATCCATGTGGTTGCCAATGGCAAGATTTCGTTCTTTCTGATGGCTGAGTAATATTCCATTGCATATGTATGCTACATCTTCTTTATCCACTCATCTGTCAATGGACATCTGGGCTCTTTCCATAGTGTTCAGCCACATTTTTGAAGGCATTCTGGTACTTGCAGCTGAACATAACCATAATCGATAAAATATTCCCATGATAAATACTGTATTAGTTTCCCAGGTCTACTATAACAAATCACCACGAACTTGGTGGCTTAAGACAATTGGTATTTGTTCTTCATGGCTCTGGAGGCAAGAAGTCTGAGGCCAAGACATTGGCAGGCCATGTTTCTTCCACTGAAGGCTCTAGGGCAGAATTCTTCCTTGCCTCATCCAGCTCCTGGTCATGGCCGGGTTTCCTTGGTGTTCCTTGGTGTTCCTTGGCTTGTAGCTCCTTGACTCCGATCCCTGGCTCCATCTTCATATGGCCATTTCTCTCTATTTGTCAAGTGTCCTCTCCCCTTCTTACGAGGGCACCAGTCATATTTGATTTAGTGCCTACCCTAATCCAGCATGACCTCATCTGCAAAAACCTTATTTACAAATAAGATCACATGCTGAGGTTCTGGGTGGACATGAATTTTTGGAGGACACCAACCCACTGCAAATACCGCATAAAACTTTGTGTAGGTCTCAAACTTTTTGACTGTTGCCCGCATAGACAGGATAAAACACTGTAGGCCCTGCATACCCCTCTATTTCCAATATTCAGTGGAAATGTAACTAGAGGAGAAAATTGGCAAACTGCAGTCACCTAACTGAGGTCCATTTTACCCTCTCTGGGACTTGGTGACCATTCTGTTTGAGTTCATACAGACCCATTCCCAGCTCTAGTCGTGAGCACGAATCACACAGTGACTGGTTCAGGAAGCAGTAAGAATCTCTCCCTAAACTATTCCATGCAGTGCCTTCCCCGGGCCACAGGGGTTCAGGAGGGGAATGATCTGAATGGGGCTGTGGGAATGCAGCTTTGAGGGTTGGGGAAAGAGATGGTCTTTATCTGTCTGTCTGTAAATGAGGAGGGAGGCTCTGGTACTGTTGACAAACATCTTCCAGGCTAGAGAAGATCAGACGTGGGATCAGGTGGACACCTTGGGAGGCCAAGGGGAGAGACTGGAAAACACTGGGTCACTGTTGATGTTGGACTCTTGGATTCCACCCCACCTGCCCCCTGATCTACCCCTGGGCTTTTCTGTTGTGTGAGCTAAGAATTTCCCTTTATTAAGCCAGTTTGATTCAGAGTTTAAGTTCCTCATAATAAAAAGTATCGTAGCAGACATGCTGCCCAAGCAACTTTGGGGGGATTTTAAGGTCCCAAAACTGGTACTCTGTGGTCTGTGACAGACTAGATTTCCCACTCTGAGGACTAATGACCTCCCTAAAATAAATATAATCATGCATTTCCTCTGCTAACAAGTCCTTCATTTCCCAGAAGACAAAATCTAGCCCTTCCCCTGGTGGGTAAGGGCATTCACCAGCTGTCTTCAACGCATGCCCTACCAAGCGAGCTCCCCCCTCCTCTCTAGATGCCGCCTCACTGAATTCCTCCCTGTTCTCAGAACCTTTGGGGACTGTCCACGGAGGATGGGTGTGTCCTGGGAATAGGGCTTTCATTCTAGTCACACAGGACTTTGTCGCTCCCTATTCTGTTCCTAACCTGCTCCTGTGGGGATCCCTGCCCTGTTGGACTGTGAGGTGTTTCTCAGATAAACGATCTTCTTGAGAACGGTCTCCCTCTTTTTCTCTTCCATTCTCTGTGTGTGTAGTCTGCTCTCTGCGTCTCTGTGTCTGGTTTGTGCCCCACTTTCGTCTGAGTTGGGATAGGGGTCACAGACTTCACTCCATTTGTCCCATAGGAAATAGCTTCCAGGTCACACACCAGCCGACAATCTCCCACCCTGGGCAGGAGCTTCGAAGCTCAGGCCCCTATCCCTTCCCATACAGGAAATGCAGATACTGCAAGAGCCCCAGAAAGATCTATTTAAGGAATTATTCCTTTATGTTTTGAAGAACATTATTATTTCTTCTTACTTTTTTTTTAATCTTTTAAAAATAATTGATTTTAGATTGGTGGCTTTCAACTGTGGGAGGAGGCAGGGGGTGTAGATAGAGATTCTCAGTCATCTGATGGCAGAAGAGAGGGCAGCTCTGTCCCGTCCTGGCAACTCCTTGTCTGGTATGAAGGGGGTGGGCTGTGGGGGAGGTCAGCAGTGCTGAAGGACCAGGCTTTGGAGGAGGTAGCCATTGTGGACGGGGTCAAGTAGAGAGACTAGAACCGTGAACAGCCTCGCCTTTCCGGGAGAAATCAAAGCTAAGACGACCAGTGCAGCCTTGTTGGAACAGCAACAGGCTGGCAAACCCCTGTGATGGGACCAGAAGACGCACACGTTGAACTATGCAGACGAAGGTCTCTTGTGTAGCTGGTGAGCCAAAGGGAAGAGCCTCGTGTGTACTCATAGTGGGGCCATTACCGGTAGTGGTCAAGAGAAACAAAGAAGGGGCAAAGCAGTGGGTACAGTAAAGACAGGGAAGGAATACAGGTGTGCTTGCATGTGTAGAGAACACCTCCCAGAGGATAGAGAGGAAATGCCGGATGGGGCTGTTGGGGGGGCAGGGTGGTGAGCCGAAGAAGCCTTTCCTGATTCTGAGCATCCTCCTCCAGCTACCTTGAGCTTTAGTGCTCTCTGCCTTGCTCTGTGCCCACCCCCATCCCCAAGCCCAATTTGAGGGTCCTTGCTCTCAACCCCCACATACCCTTTTATATTCTACCAACGCAGCAGGAGATTCAAAGCTGCTCAAAAAGTAAAAGCTTTTTAAATGCCACTCTCTTCTTTTTTCCTTTTTATTGCATATGCATTTGGCATAAAATGCCATGCCCAATGTGGATATGTAATATTCATTTAATGAACAGCTGTTGTTTTTTCTTTTGCTAGCCCCATGTGTTGAGATTTTCTTCTTTTTGTGACGAGCTAAAGAAAATAAAGCCTTCAATTTATTTCATATGCCCGTTAAAAGCTAAATTAACAGTTGTTTGCACACTTAGGAATCTGTGATGGCCTCAGCCTGCTCCATTCTGTGGCCCCCCGGGGCCCGTGTGTCAGCCCCCGGCCACTCCCAGGCCCCAAAGCACATCTGTGAGAGTGAGAAAAGAAGATCGTTCTCCAATCAAAAAAGTTTAATTTGGAATACTACATTTTCTCAACAGTAACAATTGAAAACATGAAATCATTCTATGCCAGTCATACAACAAATTGTTGAACCTAATTAAAAGTTGAAAAGATTTATCAAAGTAATTAGGAACTCAAAGTCACTAGGATAGAGTAATTAACCTGATGTATTTTTGTCTGTTTTTTTCTTTTCCAACATTTCATGAAATGTGTACATCGCAGTGGACAAGAAAGTAGCTGATAGTCACTTCAACCTCATGCTTCGTTGTTGTGACGATGATGTTACATGTGCTTTTCCTGACACTTCATTTATTATCCCCGAATGTATATTCAATAGTATTTTTTTCATTTTCTTCTCTAAGAGCTTTCAGTTTTTCATTTTCTGATTCTGAGTTTTGTCTTCTGACACCTGGCAAGTATTTTGTCTTAGGAATTGTGACATTATGAAAATAGGCAACATGCTTCTAAATTTTAGCAGCACTTAATTATCCTCTTGATGAAATTTCTATGACAATAAATAAACAATTGCCATATTTAGTACATTATTATGTATCTAATTTGTATATAATCCTTGCCTTGTGGGTTATCCTAGCAGACAGGGATATTACTGTGTAGTAACATGGTTCACAAGGAAAATAATGGAAAACTGAAGTTGGCATCTCAGCGATGCCATTCTGGTAAATGCTCATAAGAAGTATGATGTGCATCTATCTCTCCATCTCCTATCAATAGGAGGTGCTTTTTAATCTTAAAATGTTCACTAATCAGTGTATCATCTAGAATGGCAGCTCTTGTTTATAAAAAAAAATCTTTTAATGATCAATGTAGTTCTCTTCTGTAAAATGAAGCAGAATATATATAGTGTTAGAATAATATACTTTATTTCCACCATCAGAAAGCTGTCTTGGTGCATTAATTTTAGCTAGAACAAGACACTTTACTGCTCTCTTCGAGAAAATAATTAGAAATATAAAACATGCCCATTTTGGATTTACAAAATTATAATAAAGATGCAGGAAATTTCAAACAATGAAGGTGCCCACAATGGGAATGGCAGCTGCTGGTGTGGCTGGTGTGTGGTGTGGAGCTCACAGGGGACTCCTGGGCTCTGCAGCCCTCGGTAGCCACCCCGAGCTGCTGACACCAAGCTCCCCCCACCAGGACCTGTGCGCGGGCTGCACGTGTACCTCCTGTCTTAAATGCCCTCTTCCCACCCACCCCACACGGCCCCATCACTCTTTTGTCCTCGGCTTACATACCAGTGCCCTTAGGCTGATATCTCCCTGCCCTGAGGGAGGCGATGTGCATACGCTGGTGATGGCCATTTTCTGGAATGTCTTCCCCCCTGGACTGTGCAGTTTCCTCCTGGACAGACATGGATTTGTTCTCATCTCTCTATTCCCAGGGCTTTGCCCAAAACATGGCGTGAAGTAGCGACTCAATGCAGAATGAATGAAAGGAGATTTTAGTCTACATCTTCACTAGAAAAGTCTTCACTTTCTTACTGATGATGACTCTTATCATCAGCTGTTTTCACGATTTATTTTGGATATTGGTGTTTTGCCTCTTAGTCTTCTCTGATTTTGAGGTGTTTTCCATAGTTTTGTTAGAATAGAAACTATAGTTGTTTTTTTTTTAAAGTTGCTTGAGCAAGATGACTCAAACAATGAGACATTTTTACTATATGCTCTGTGGATTTACTTTAAAAAAAAAAAAAAGCCTCAAAGCATATATAGTGTATGACAGAGAGCACGGGATGTGGGGGGCCAGGACCTTTGCTACCGGCTGAGACCTGGAGCCTCCTCCGTAAGATGGAGACGCCGATAATGCTGTGTCATGGGTCACTGTGGGGATAAAGAGGCTCTAAATTACTGTGGAAATGCTAGTTGTTGGTATTTGTGTTGCTCCTACCCCATCATGATGATGAGTTAAATAACATTGAATGATTACTTAGTAATCGTGGCCACATTAAAAATTCAGTGATCTTGGAAGAAGTGTTAGGTTTCCTCAGTTTCAGATGATTTATGATTCACTCTTTGTGGTAGTGTGTGTGTTTGTTTCGTGTGTGTGTGTGTGAGATGGGGGCGGGGGAGGAAATTCTTGGAAGTGTGTAAGCTAAAATTCTTGGTGTGGTGACTAGAACATTCCTTGCAGGATCAAAGAAGGAAGGCACTTTTTTTTTTTTTTTTTTTTAATTTTAGGAAGGCACTTTTTAAAACAAAGACTTAAAAGTTGGAGAATGAATTTTATTTTTTTAAATACAAAGAAGGTGGTCGGTGTGGTTGGAGTTGTGGTGCTGTGCATGAGAAGACAGCATTGTGGGAGGGAGAGGAACATGCGTGGATGGAGTGGTTTGAGTGTAGCCGACTCTGGGACAGGGCAATGAGGGAAGTGGACATGAGGGGAGAAGGAGTTAGAGACTCTTAGAAGTGTGAGATAATGTCAACATTTGACGTTGAGAGCAATTTGGAGCCACGGCATATTTTGGAGCAGAGTAATGGCATACTCAGAAGGACAATAAGCAAGTTTATATATATATATATAAATATAAATAAATTTTATTTTTTATATATATTATATAAATACAAATTACATATATTTATAATATTTATTATATATAATATATATAATATAAATATATGTATATAAATATAAATATATATATATTTTAGGAACTACTGGAAAATACTTAAATAATTTTATTGATTCAAGTCTAACCATACTGAAAGTTTTCAGTTCCTTGGGCTCAATAAGAAAAACCCAAAAACCAAAAAACAAGAAACGAGTGAATCCAAGAGTATCTTTTTAAGATAAATCCCTATTTACAGGAAAGATCTGGTTTTGTCAGATTCAGACACAAACTCAGGAGTTGGTCTAACACTGGGAAATAAAATATTACAGAGAATTTCCAGAACCCACCATTAAATTTGACTTGCCAGGGGCGGCAGTGAGAATCAGGGCTACACCAACTTAATTTTTACCCAATAAAAACCTATTAGGGACTCCTCATAAAGAGAAGGAGACAAACTGTAAATTCGAAAGGCGGCTCTTGGGCAGGTAGCAGGACTGTCAGTTAGGACACGTGGCTATTACTCTGAGTCATCACCCAAGGGCTTCTGTCCAAGGATTTAAAATTCTCACCAGAGGCTCACCAGGGGGCATACACACCGTGATTGCTTTAGTTTCTTCTGTCTTATTTCAGTGTTTTAAGGTGCAAGGCGGGGGGTGGGGGGGATGACCTGATTTGCACTTTAAAAGTTCCCCACTCCATGTTGGGTGGAAAACAGATGGGGGGGTGGGTAGGAATCAGTGGTTGAGCTGCAGGCAAAGGGTGTTGGTGGTGTGGCTCAGAGAGGATGCAGTGGAGATGGACAGAAGGAAAGATGGACAGAAGAAAAGGTATTTGTAAGGAACTGCTGGTAACACTTAACTGAAAAGTTAGATGGAGGTACAAACAAGGAAGATGGTGTTGCCTTTTTCCAAGATGGAGAAGGCAGGAGAATATTTTTTGGGTGGTAGCAATTCAGTGCTCTGCTTTGGACATGTTAAATTCAAGATGCCCATTAGATATCCAGGAGGAGATGCCATAGAATCGGTTGCTAAAGGCATCCTCAGTGCAGAAGATAAACAAGATTCATATATCAATGTTATTAAAAGTCATGGGACCAGAGGCAATCAACTAAGAGAGAGTGTGCAGACCAGGAAGAGATGAGGACTGCAGGCCAAGGCATGAGATTTTCCACCTATAAAGGTTGAAGAGAAGAGAATAAACCAGCAGAGGGGAGGAAGAGGGATGGCAGAGAGGTTGAAGGAAAACCCAGCCCGTGAGGACAGCGTCGTGGAGGACAAGAGAAGTTGTCACTGGCCATGACGGTGGCCATCAGATATAATGCAGGCAGATGGGGGCTGACTGGATTAGCCACAGGGAGGGTGTTGGTGACCTTCACAAGAGCAGTTTTGGGAATGACGAGGAAAGAAAACTGAATTGAGTAGGTCAAGGTGAGATGGAGCTGAGGAATCATTTTATTGTTTGTGCTAATGATGGGCACATTGGTGTCTTTAAAACATTTTCTTGAATGCCTGAAGAATTTCATAATGAAATTGTTTCAAGATGACGAATGTATCACTTATTCTAAAATTTTTTTAAGTTGCAAAATTCTAAGAGTTAAAATTAATTTAAAAGTACACTGTAAATTTTTTGCCGATGAGACATTAAGGTGAGTTGCAGAGGGAAAGTGGTGGGAGAGGCAAGGTGGAGAGGGGGGAGGGCAGAGCAGGTGAGGATTGTCAACGGTTATTGTTATGTATTATATGGTAATATTCCATAAGAGTATTACTATAATAACAGCAGGTATTGTCAACTCTGGGAGCAGAAAAGTAAGTCTGGGGTCTACCCTGAATCTACAAAATATATATTTTTAAACATAAATGTGCAGAGGTAGAATAGCTAGGCTGAAGAACAGGTATCTTATTAAGCATTTTGATGCGTATAACCAGATTTTCTTTCTTGAAGTGTGTCAGTTGTGATTCTCACTTGCAGAGAACTGATCTATCTGTTTTGTCATACACCTCTGACAGTCTTGAGCAAATCCTTTAAAAAAATCAAAATAATCCCAGAGAGGCAGAAAAGAAGAAACATAGGAATGAAAAACAGACAAGACAAAAAAGGTTGGAGTGGACGTATTAATATGAGAACGTGAATTTCAGGGATGCCTGGGAGGCTTAGTCGGTGAAGTGTCTGCCTTTGGTCAGGTCATGATCCGCGTCCTGGAATCGGGTCCCCGCATCGGGCTCCCTGCTCAGCGGGGAGCCTGCTTCTCCCTCTGTCTGCCCCCCCCCCCCCCCCGCTTGTGCTCTCTCTTTCTCTCTCTCTGACAAATAAATAAATAAAATCTTTAAAAAAGAAAAAGAAAATTTCAAAGGAAAATGTATTCCTAGAAATAAATAAGCATACCTCATAGTGATAAAAGTGTCAATTCAACAGGAAGAGACCCCAGTCAAAAATATGTATATGCTCAATAACAGAGCTTCAAAATCTGTGAGGGGAGAATTGACAGAGTTCACAGAAGAAGGAGACAATTCCATAATATAATCTGAGATTTTAACACTTCTCTGTCAGTTGATGGAGCAACTAGACACAAATCCAGCGAAGAGGTACGTAGTAGATCTGAACGACGCTATCAGCACCAGGCCTTATTTGTCATTTATGTCATTTGTCAGAGCTACAAGGATCGGTCCCAGCCTCCATGCCCTCGGCTTTCTAAGATCCTACAATTGCTGTCCCTGGGACGTTCTGCAAGGTCCTTCATCACTCTGTGCCTCGGTTTTCTTGTTTGTAAAGGGAGGATGGTAATGGCACCTACTTCACTTATTTTTTATGTATTCTATGAGATAATGAGTAAGAAGCAAGTTAGCGTAACGCCTGGCATATATGAAGTGTTCGATATACCCCAGTTATTTTATTTTTAAAAAGATTTTATTTATTTATCTATCTATTTATTTATTTATCAGACAGAGAGAGCACAAGCAGGGGGAGTGGCAGAGGGAGAGGGAGAAGCAGGCTTCCCACTGAGCAAGGAGCCTGATGCCTGGCTTGATCCCAGGCCCCTGGGATCATGACCTGAGCTGAAGGCAGACGCTTAACGACTGAGCCACCCAGGCATCCCAGATATATGCCAGTTATTATTGTAAAATCAAACAGACCCCATTTGGTTGCCTGGCCAAAATTAGGGGATTTGTTTTGTTTTGTTATCATTACCTGGAAATCAATCTGCCGTGGAAACCGTCCCAGTCGATGCCTCACTCAGAGTTGCTCCTAAACTGTTCCAGTGCCTTCTCACTTCAGCTTCCCTCCCAAAGCCATGGTGAGCCCACAGGCATTGAAACATTTCAAAGAGGCCCTTGCCACTCCGTGCAAACCTCGAAACTTCCAAATTGCCTACATTTTTGTTTTTAAAGATTTATTTTATTTATTTGAGAGAGAGAGAGAGCATGAGAGGGGAGAGGGTCAGAGGGAGAAGCAGACTCCCTGCTGAGCAGAGAGCCGGATGCGGGACTCGATCCTGGGAGTCCAGGATCATGACCTGAGCCGAAGGCAGTCGCTTAACCGACTGAGCCACCCAGGCGCCCCTTGCCTACATTTAATGTGTCACACAGGAAGGCACATGTTTTTATCTTTCCCACGTCACCCTGTTCTCACGGGCCTGAAACGTACCCTACGCAACAGTGCTCCTTCTAGAATGTTCTGAGGCACTTGGCAGAAGCACCAGCTCCACCTGGGATGACATGAGCTAATGGAAGAGGTCAGACCTGCATTTTCCACCTTTTTATGCTCTTAGGCCTTTAAAAATTAATGTTACACCTCTGTATAGCTATTAATAATATTCCATGGTATAGAAATCATCTCTAAGTTTAGTCCAGGGTCTTGCTTTTTAAAAGGAGCTAAGTTGAAATGTTTGGTAAACAGAAGAGTCCTTCTGTGTTGCACATCATCCCTCCCTAATTGGCAATTTGTATTTCTTCATAGAAGAACAGCCAATAAAAGAAGACAATAACATAAAGCAAATTGTCCCTTTCAAGTCTGCCAACACCTTGGGAAGAGCGATTCCTCTTATTTTCCTAAGAATCAAGGATCATTTATTTATGGGTCTGTGTTAAAGAGTGATGAGGCAAGTTGAAAAAGATCTTCCAAAATACTTCTTGTGAAATACGACGCATCACTGTTACCAAGGACTTGTAAACATTTGAAACGATTTCTTTTCATTAAAACATATGAGCAGTGAGACTGATTACACTGGAGTTGCAGAAACCAAAGGAAAGAGTGTTGCTCTACTCCATTTCTGTGAAGCACGGAGTTGGGGGGGGCCCAAGGTGGTCTCAAAGTGGCAGCTGTAGAGGGTAGGGGGTAATTGCCTCCTGTGGTGGAGGGACTTTGGAAACTGGGAAGGGCCAATTCTCCCACAAAAAGCTCCCTCCACACTGGCCTGTGCTGTATGTTCTACAGTCTGCCTCCCATACTTGGTTTCAGACTTTAATTCCACAAACGCAAGTACAACAGGCTTCCTGGGTGGAACTGTCAAGACACTGACTACAGAACAGTGGTTAATGAGCAGTGAGGAGTTTATTAAGGGAGGAGGTTTATATGAATATAGTTCTGGAGAGAGGTTTAAAAATTAAGATAGATGGCTTTTAGAAGAAATAAAATAGAAACCAAAAATTTTTTTAACTTAAAATGTTTAATTAAACTAATTTAATTTTAATTTTAATTAATTTGATCAAAATTGAATGAAATTTAAATTAATTTAATTTAAAGTTATGACTTGAGGGGCACCTGGGTGGCTCAGTCAGTGAAGTGTCCGACTCTTGGTTTTGGCTTGGGTCATAATCTCAGGGTCATGAGATCGAGCCCCACATTGGGCTTCCCCTTGGGGTGTGGAGTCTGCTTGAGATTCTCTCTCTCCCTCTCCCTCCGCCTCTCCTCCCCCCCCAGGTAAATTAAATAAAATTACAACTTGAAAGAAATATTTTCTCCAGCTTCATCATAAAAAGTGGCCCACTAAGGACAGCAGGACCATTACTTCTGCCTACCCAATCTCACGTGTACACCCACTGCCCAGATTATAGCCTCTAATATTATTTAATATTATTCCCCCACAACCAGTGTTCCTGGAAAGTACTATATTCCATTTATGGGGTCTCAGTGGTATCAAGACAAAGGTAGCACAAAGGGCTTTCTGCTAATCTAACTTCACCAATGTGAACATCGAAAAGAAAATGACATCCTTAAATTTCAATAAAATAAAATTTGAAGTTTTGTGAATTTATAATGATGCTCAGAAAAGGAAAGTCAATATGAAATGCACCAAAAAGTACTGTGAATATAACAGGGCATGCGTGGTTTCTAGTGGTCTTAAAAAGTAGGGGACTGTTTGTGTATGTACGTGTGCATGTGGTTATTCTTTTAGGTCTGTGTCTATTTATGACGTACAGGTGTGTTCTTGTTTTGGAGCATGGCCTCGGTGAATGAATCAGCGAAGAACCTAAACACAGCTTACTATGGGATCCTGGGATCTCTTGACGGCACATTTCAATTAGGATTAAAATATTGTTATTGGGTCAGAGGGACCTGAAGAAAGGAAGAAAGGAAGTGTAGGTTTTAGTGAGAGGGCTGCTGGCAGTCCCTAGAAGGACAAAGGTGGGCGAAGCAGGTGGTGATATTTTAGATGGACTAGCCTTCCTTCCTGTCCAGTCCTGCAGGCGAGGGATTCATGGTGCCTCCACAGAGCATCCCTGCTTGCTGGCCCTGTGGAATGATAATATTAGCATGCAGTCATGCAATGCCCTGTGTAGTAACACATCTCTGGGGCACAGAGAGGAGTTTTATCTAAAATTAAGAGGAGTAACTGGTAGAATCTGATGGACTAAAACAGCAATACCAGTTCAAGTTCTTTATCTCAAGAACATAGAGATGCTGCCTCCCCACGGGGACTGGTCTCCCTCTGCTGGGTTCCATGCTCCAATTTCTGTCTTCTAATGTTTCAGTCTTTATTACTCTGCACCAGCTGTTGCCAGAAGCCGAAGAGCACTTGTGGACAGATGAGCATGTTCCTCAAGTGAGGAGAACAGACAGCAGGCTGTAAATATTTTATACTTTCCAGGATCATTTTCTTTCAGAATATTAAGAATTCATGCCAACATTTGATAATGGGTTATCTGAAGAATGCTGTGCTTAGTCAAACATTTATCTTGGTAAAGGATAGGAAGAAAGCTTGGATAATTGCAGAGCTGAGATTTCAAAGTGCTACAGCCTCATGTCATTCTCGTAGAATTGCTGCCTATTAACAGAACTTTAAATGCCCCTTGTGACTGTTTTTCTTTAATATTTTTTGAAACAATCTCCAACTTACAGAAAAGCTGCAAGTAAGTGCAGTTGCAAAGAACTTTTTTTTTTCACTTTCTGAGAATAAGCTGCTGTCCAGATGTCACCTTATTTCCAAATTCTTCAGTGGATTGTCCTCCAGAGTTCCCTGCTTACTCAGTGGATTGTCCTCCACTGCTATTCACTTTGATGTGCACACGGTTCCAGATCTGGCCGGTGAGGGGCCCTTCAAGCTGCTTCTGTGTTCTGACCTGTCCCCATCCGTCAGTGTGTGAGCATTTCTCGTGTTTTGGCATAAGATGATGTAGGTTTCTTGCATGCATCCTGGCCCAGTCCTGGGATCACCCATTTCTCGGGAGAACCCTGGTTCCTTTTAGTGAGAACCGGACACCTGGGAGGTGAGTTAGGGAAGATGTACGAACACAGATACACACGAACACATACGTGCTTACATCCATATGAATTTCTCTACCCATCGTGTGCATTAGCAGCCCCGGTTCTCATTGCCGCCTCTGCCCTGGTCCAACAACAACGAGGCTCACTTCCTTCCAGCAGTGAACTTGGCTCCCCTCCCTTATGTATGTGACAGTTGGATCACCGCCCTACAGGTGACCGGTCTCTAGCCGCCTCCCCACGCAAGCCCCCCGACCCACCGGAACTCCAACCTCCTCCCAGCAGGCCAGCCTGAGTGGCGGCCTCCTTCCTCCCCATCCACGCTCCAGCCCCGCGCAGTGCTGTCCCTACACTGAAGGCCTCCTCCTGCCTCGAGCTCTGATACCGTCCCCCCTCTAGACGCTCTTCTCACTGTGCTCAGGGTCTGACCCCCATGCCGGCCCACAGCGCCATTTGTAGGCATCCTGTTCACCATCGTCCCACGCTGGGCCCCCCATTCTCCTGCCCCACCCCCATTTAGGGAGACACCTATTGTGTTTGGTCATAACCAATGGCTTTTTCCTCACACTGATTTGCTTCTGCAGCAATGGGGCCATGTTTCCTTGAATAAGAATTCCATGCTGGCTCATGGAATTTTACCTTATCACGTCTCGTTCAAAACCAGGGCCTCTAGAATCCGGTGACGGTGTTATAAGACATGCGTAAAACATGGCGGAGCAATGCTATGTTACAGGGCTCCTACCTGCGGTCCCAGGACTGACACGCACCGCTAACTTCCTTGCCCTCCCTTGGCCACAGATGGGAAACCAGGGGCCACTAACCCTTGCTGGGCAGCCTGGCTTTCATGAGAGGCAAGCAGCTTGTCAACAGCTCTTCAGGAAACTGAAGCGCAGGTGCCCTTTAGTGGGCTGAGTTCCTGGTTCGGTGAAATACAGCATTGATGTGACAGTGGATTCTTGCTTCCTCGATGTAGCGGTCTTGCCCTGGTTCCAGGATTGCCACCATATCCTTCACAGCTGTCCAACAGAGCAGGTCTTCTCTCCGTGTCGGCCTGTGGTCCTACACCAGTTGATTTGAACTCGCTGCCCTCCATCCCTTTGATTACTCCCTCTGCTCTCCTTTCGCGTTCTTCCTTAAAGGTCTCCGGTAACGTTCCTCTTGGTGCTTCTCTTCTTCACACCCTGAAACACTGCACCCCACTCACTCCCTGGAGAGCACCCCTGTTTGGGCTTCTGGACTCGTTTCCCGGGGCTGCCATCACAAATCCCCACACACTGGGTGGCTTGACACATCATGTGTATTCTCTCACAACGCTGGAGACCAGACGTCCCAAACCAAGGTGCTGACAGGGTTGCCCTCCCTTCACAGGCCCAGGGGAGAATCCTTCCTTGCCCCTCGAAGTTCCTGGTGGCTGCAGCTCCGTCCCTCCAATCTGCCTTCGCTTCATGGCCCTCCTTCTTCCATGTGTCCTGTTGTGTCTCTTATAAGGATGCTCTCAATCAATCTAGGGCCCACCTAATCCAGTACGGTATCATTTCAATCCTTACCTTAATTACATCTGCAAAGACCCTATTTCCAATTAAGGTCACATTCTGAGGTTCCACGTGAACACAAATTTTGGAGGACACTTTCTAACTCACTACGGGTCAGTTTTTAGGCTTGTCGTCACTTCCCAACATCCATCCTGATCACGGTGTCTATCAGACCATCGTTCTCCACCCACAGACACACCCTCAGAAAGATGGCCATGTTCATTCTGCGCTCAGGGCTCAGCGGATACTTGGTGTACGCGTATGAATGGCCTATGGTTTTAGTCTCCAGGACTGAGTCCTGCAAAAGACCAGCAGGTTCAGCTGCCTGACCTCTATCCCAGCATGGCTGACACTGAAATCTAGCATGTCTAGTATGAACTCATTCTTACTCCGTCCCTCTGTCCCCCACCGCCATTCAGCTTCTCAGCTCCTTCCCAGCTCCTCTGGGGTGTCAGGGGCATCTGAGTTTTGTAGTTGTGGAGGCTACAAATTACAGGGGATCCTTCCTTTTAAGGTATATTCCTTTTGGGTAAATTACGAAGTTAGCTCAGAGTAGCTAAATAATGTATTATTATAAATTATTATGTTGTTCACAGCTTTAGTCAGAAAAAATAAAATTTTTCTACTTTCCACGTATTTAAAACTCAGGACAAATGGCTATCACTAACTAGAGGGAAGGCCATTTATACAGGGCAAATAATAAGAAAACAAGATAGCTTTTTATTTATTTATTTATTTATTTATTTATTTATTTTTAAAGATTTTATTTATTTATTTGACAGAGAGAGACACAGTGAGAGAGGGAACACAAGCAGGGGGGAGGGGGAGGGAGAAGCAGGCTTCCTGCGGAGCAGGGAGCCCGATGCGGGACTCGATCCCAGGACCCTGGGATCATGACCTGAGCCGAAGGCAGACGCTTAACGACTGAGCCACCCAGGCGCCCCACAAGATAGCTTTTTAAAAATGCTGTTTAACAAAGTAGGAGGGGGATGACGGGCCCGCTTTTTCTTTAAAAATAGATATTGTGGTGGTGGTGAGATTTCTCCCATTTTCTCATTTTTACAGTATTCTTTTGCATTTTGACATTGCATACCTGGGTTACATGCATTAAACTGTCCTTGGAAAATAAAATTGAATTCTTATTCTCACACATTCCCATTGTACAGAAAAATGTGACATTGGTTTTAAAACTTCTAATCCTAGGGGCACCTGGGGGGCTTAGTCAGTTAAGCGTCCGACTCTTGATTTCAGCTCAGGTCATGATCTTAGGGTTGTGAGATCGAGCCCCGCGCTGAGCTCTACACTCAGGGCAGAGTCTGCTTGTCCCTCTCTCCTCGCAATCATGCAGGAGAGTCATGGGAGAAGAGAATGATGGCAAGAGAAATGTTATATGCCCAGTGCTGTGTGTGAGGACAGATTTCGTAGCTGAAAAAAAACACTCCTCCCATCCATGCCCTAAGTTTTGGAATGTACTTGAACCCTATGACAAGGCTTTAAAGCAGACATACTAAAGGGCTTTAGTACTTCTCCAAATCGTTTTGCTCATTATAATTTCAAACAAGGACTTTGCATGGCATGTTAAAAATGTTTCAGAGCTAAGGACTTATTTCCTTTCTGCTATGTAAATTATTTTGACCAAAAGACAGAATCTAATTAAGCTAAAGCCTTTATGCACATTAAACTAGTCAATCTTCCTTCTCATTCTGCAAATATGCTCAAATCCGAAGGCTGGTCTCCCATGAATTGTAACGTACTGTTGGTGTCTATGAATACAACTTCATAATGTCCCAATTTCCATAAAGAGCCAAGAGTGTTTCTAAAGTCCATTGCAGGTAAGCAGAAAAATCACAGGTGGGATTTCCCTCTGGCAATCATGTCACGAGGTCTTCATAGTAACATCGGTAACAGGCATTAAGGTGGACAAAGGCCTGAATTGTCTTTTTGAACTCTGAAAATTCCATGTGGTTTTAACCTTGAGCAGATGGGTGACTGTGGCCCTCATCTGCTGTTGAATCCTTTTGGTTGTTTCTGACCAAGGCTCCCTCCTTGGGCTCCATCCTGATACAGCATGGTAATTGTGGAGTGATCTCATCTGTGGTTTAATGGTTTTGGGGAGAGAAAAGAGGCCGCTCTATTGAATTTGAGTTTTTTTGGGTAACTTATGAGTTACATAGTTCATTACACACTCTCTATCACTTTTTGCCACTTGGCTCAGAGTGGCTTTTCCAGCGCCTGGAACACAGTGAGGCTCAGAGGGCTGAAAAATGGTTCTGGAAACCTCTCCTGGCCCACAGTGAGCTACTTCCCTCCCAGCGCACCGGGGGCCCACGAAAGCTGCATTCATGGCAACTTGTTTTGCTCGCACCAGGTGTAGTGCAGTAATTTACCTCTGCGGCAGGTAAACATCCTTCCAAAACGGAGTTACCTCCTGCACGCCGATTCTTATTCAATGACCGCGCATGTGGTGTGAGCAGATGGGAACAGACCCCTGAGCAGCGTGGCTGTGGAGGGAGTAGGACCCCCACGGGGGGGTTCTGGAGAAGGAGCTGCTTAGCTGCGACCCTGGGCCGCCTCTCTCAGAGACGCGCATCCCGCCAGGGGGTGCTTGTGCAATCCCAGCCAAAGCCCCATCCCCAGTAAGAAGACAGCCCAGTTACAGAGACAAAACCAACAGGGAAACGCAGAGAACAAAGAGCTCGCCGAGGCAGCGAGAGCCAGTGGTGGGCATGCTCTTGGCCAATTGTTTCTAATTCATCCGTATTACAGAGGGAATCCATTAAAAATGACAGATTCTTGGGCCCCATAGTGTTTGATTAAATGGTGGCCCCTCAAAAAAGATGTCCGTGTTCTAATATCTGGACCATGCGATTATGACTTTATTTGGGAAGACTCTTCTGCAGGTGTAATTAAGGATCTTGAGATGGGGCCCCCTAGATGACACAGAGGGGCTCTAAATCCAGTGACGGTGTCCTTCTCAGAGAGGAGAAGGGGGCGGACACACAGAGGAGGCCATGTGACAAGGGAGGCAGAGACTGGATGGATGCAGCCAGAAATCAAGGACCCGGACCACCGCCAGAGGCCAAATGAGACCAAGTAGGATTTTCCCTCTGGGGCCTCTGAGGGGTGTGGCCCTGGCCTGGCCTGGATCTCGCATTGCTGGGCTGCATTTCCGCAGCTGCAAGCCCGGTTGTGCTGATATGTTTCAGCAGCTGCAGGAGACCCTACGGCCCCACCCCTGGCCCCCCGGAAGCCATCCGGTCAGAAAGCTCTAAAGCTATTCTGAGGATCCGATGATTTTGAGAAATACCGCCGGGGTCCTTGGTCTGGCTCAGAGGGAATCCCCGGAGCGCCTAAAAGCAGGGATGCCCCAGGCCACACCCCAGACACTGATTCGGGCGGACTGGCTTGGACCTGAACCCCCGTGACTGTGATGCGCGGTAGGTGTGAGCCTCTGGTTGCCGGGGCCACTGCAGGTGTCCTTGAGGTGGAGCTGTGGGTTCCGGCTGGAAGTTTGATCCCAGCCCTGCAGCAGCCCACCTGGGAAACAGTCCAGTCCTGGGTCTTGCCGGCTCGGGCCACTCTGCTTACCCTTTTAAACGGAGGTATCATTTACATACAGAACGCGCAGCTGGTAAGAATTGTTGAGTTTTACAGTTTCATGTATCTGTGCGATCATTACCCCCGAATGTTCTGAATCCCCTTTGGTCAGTTCTCCAGCCCCCAGGAGTAAACGGCGCTAAGATGGCTATCAGTGCAGATTAGTTCTTTGTTCCCCTCCTGTAACGCGTCTCCTTTTCCCTGCCCATTTTAAACGGTTCTCTTTACTTGGGTTCCATCAATTTGAGCCCGACATACCCACATGTAGTTTCTTTTCTTTTTTTAAGATTTTATTTATTTACTTTAGAGAGAGAGAATGGGAGGGAGAGGGAGAATCTCAAGCAGACTCCACCCGAGCTCGGAACCCAACTCAGGGCTCCATCCCGTGGCCCTTGATCATGACCTGAGCTGAAATCAAGAGTCCCCCACTCAACCCACTTACCCACCCAGGTGCCCCCCCATGTGTAGTTTTCTTGGTCTTTTGTCTCTCGCGGAGCTTCTTGGATTTGCAGGCTGTTGCTTTTCACTAAATTCAGAATTGTTTTTGGCCGTCGTGTCTTCAAGTGTTTTTATTCCTTCCCCTGTTTGGTCTCTCCTCTCCTTCTGGGTCTCTAATTTTCCATCTTTAGAGAACCATCTCTATGCTGACAAGTCCCAGAGCTGTGTCTGCATCCCTGACCTTTCTTCTGAGGTCTGAATTTGTGGCCGAATGCTGGACATCCGTGTATCAGCGGCATTTCAGATTCCAAAACTGAACTTATAATTTTACTCCCCAAACCTTTTATCCCTTGTGTTACAACTTTTATATCCACGTCGACACCATCCTCCTCCTCAAATGTAACGTTAGATACTTTAAGGCAAGACTTTCCTTGTGACTGTTCCTTCAGGTGTAAACATGTATATATTCCGTGTGTTTGTGTGGGGTGGTGTGTGTGTGCATCTGTTGGGGGAGGTTCTATCCTCGAACAAATTTGTAAGTCTTCATTCTAACTTTCCCTTAGATACTGATCATTATAAACTGCCACATACATGCCCTTAGAAGTCCTGCAGTCAAGAAGCCTTTTTGACTTTGTTTAAAAGTTAAAACGTCATTTTTCAAAATTATTTGACCAATAATTTGGGTCAAAATTTGACCAACTCTTTTTTTAAATAAAGTAGAAAAGCTAATAGAATCCATAGAGCAAATTTTGAGAAATAGAACCAGCACCAGGTACAGAGAGAACGGGAGAATGGAGGCCGTGGAAGGACAGGGCAGGAAGGAGGGAGGGGCTGGGTGGAGAAGTGGCGACCGAAGATGAGCTGGGCTTTGCTGAGGGCTCCTTTGCGCGGACTCTGAAGGTAGTGACCGGGCAGACGTTCCTGCTCCCGCCTGCGGCTGCTCCCCTCCACTGGGCTTGTGGTCCAGCCCGCTGATGGCTTAGAGCCCCTGTCACTTTATTTCTTCCCCAGGCCCCAGCCGATGGAAAGGATGTGAAGACTTCCCCAGTCCCACTCCTGAAATGTTTAATGGTAAAGCTGCATTGCTTCTCTTAAGAAAACTAGACGGAGTCTGGTCCTACTCACTGTGAATAGAAAATAAACATTGAAGGAACTGGTCTGAGACTGAGATGGGGTCCTGGTGTAGGCATTAGAGGATGAATGGGATGCTCCGGATCCCTTAATTGACTTCGTGAAGTGCTTGTTTCTAACCTTGTGCTTCTTCCAATGGGCGAGATGCATCCTTACCTCTCCCGATCCAGGGAGACCCACAAAATTGATCTTGCCTGATTGAAATTAACAAGAAGGAACATAAATGTTTGTCAAGAGGGCCCTGCCTAGACCTAAGTCTTTATTATAGTCTGTTAAGGAGAGAATAGGGAGAAGACAAGGAGGCAAAGGAGCAGTAAGAAGTAGGAGATGAGAGAGAAGAGATGGAGAGAGTCAGAGGTAGTGATGGAGAGAAGGGGACAAAACAGAGGAGAAAACGTGGGACCTGGGGCTTTATGGATTTTAAACGAGAGCAATCGCACCCTGCTGTTTCCTTGGGACATGAGCTTCTGTTTGAAGTCACCTGGATAATGAGGTATTTGGCTCCTGTTTAACTATTCTTCAGAATAGCACACCGGAATCCTGAATCTCTCATTGAAACTCAGTAAGTCTGCAGTTTCAGTAAGTCTGCAGGTCCCCTTTGTATAGGAGGAACCCTGCAGCCCACTTGAGAAGCGTCCTCAGGGTTGTAACCACAGGAACCAAATCAAGAACACTTCAAAGACGGATGCAATCCAGCCAAGCACTGCACTTGTTCCCGTGGTCAGATGCCCTCACTGGTATTCCCTAACGCGAGCGCCGAAAGCCGCCGCCTCCAGGTGGCACACTTAATGAGAAACTTCTGCACAGGCCCTTAGCAAAGGGCCCGGCATTCCTGGAATAAGTAAATTAGCAATAAAGCAAGGCAGTATTAATAACACAAATAATGATGCAATTGCTTTTGATAAGGACAAAAATGAACATTTTTATAATGCTTTGAAATGAAAATTAATGAGCCTATTACAATCTGTATATTATTTGAAACTACTGAAATGACATACATTATTTTTATGTATTTATATCCATTTCATATTATTTATAGCACAAATACAAATTTATATCAGTGACTGTGACATTGAGCTTAATTACGATTATCGTTTTTATCTGAACTGTTGCTAAGGAAAATGAACAATATTTACTGGTGGTCCGTCACAACAGCAACCCGCCACTTCCAGGAAAAACAGCTGATTTTCATCATCTGTGCCGAAGACCGGGGTTCCTGTTTGGTTCATCGAGAAATCAATATATTCCTCCAGAGTCTCCTCTATGGACAGAAAGCCATATGCCTCACTCAGCATTTACTTGATAGCATCTACTTATCTCCAAAACAATACTGACAATTGTGCTTAAATAACTGAACATTCCCTCTGCTGCATTTTCGTGTGGCGGGAACAGTAAGTGAACATGAACAATGAATTCTCATAAATGAGACCCCTCTTGGGACTAGAGCATCATTATTGACAAAAATCATTATGATCCTTCTCTTCACTCATCATGCCACCCCGCCCATGACTCGACGCCACAGCTCATGCCAAATAACAGCCGGTGTGCAGTCAATGCAGGGGTGGATACCCAGGGCAAGCAATGAAGTCTGGGTTCTCTATTTGATGAATTTGACCTTTTCAGCTTTACTTTTTTTTACCTTTTATTTTAAAGCGTTTATTTATTTATTTGAGAGAGAGAGAGTGTGTACATGCGGGAGGGGCAGAGGGAGAGGGAGAGAGACTTCCAAGCCAACTCCAAGCTGAGTGTGGAGCCCAACACGGGGCTGCTCATGACCTGAGCCAAAACCAAGAGTTGGATGCTTAACCAACTGCGCCACCCAGGCGCCCCAACTTTAACTTTTTAATCCCTCAGATCTCAAAGTAATACATGGAATTGACACGTTAAGCATTGTTTCATTTATTTGCATTTCTGTTAACTGTTTTTAATAAAAGCTCTTCACAGATTCTGGGAATAAGGGGAGAGGATGGAAAAAGGAGGAGAAAGAGAGGCATTTTATAATTTATCAGAGATCTTAGTATTATGATTATAAACCAGAGAAGCGCTGACTAATATTTTCCTAGGTTGGGTGGGGAATCTGGAAATAGGATATTGGTGGAAAAGGGGACACAGTGCCTCAGCAAGGCATCTGGGTGTCAGGGAAATTTGGGGAGAACTTTCCCTACAAGCTACACATAAATAACTGACTGCTGGTAACATCAGTGCCACACAGTGAAAAGGTGGGGTCTCCGGGTGGGGTCAGGATACCGCTCTGGACAATCAATGGATAACTGCAGAATATCCACTGCATGTGATGAATGCAAATGGTTCTTCTGAGCTGCTTCTGCAGCAGTTTACAAGTAAATGGTCACAGCATTTGCACTGCAGTCAAAGAAATGTTTTACCATGAAAATACTCTTTCCTAAAAGAATGGAACTCTCGGGTCAAATCAATAGATATGAATGCAGCCACTTACTGTGATTCTAGTAACTATTTGATCAGAATATTACTTTCTTTTCTTTGCATTTTTGTTCTGTCATGTTGTGAAGTAAGATGTCTTACAAGTTGGTTGTTCAATAAAGCATTTTTTGCTGCCATATATAGATATACACCTTGAAGAGCTAGTGTGTTTTCCTTCTCCCAACCCTGCTCCTGGAGGCGTATCAACCTTCTAGAGGCAGCAGGTTGACATTATTTTGGCTGTTATTGTGTTTTACTGATGCAGGGATGTTAGGGGGCTGCATCCACAGATTTTGTGGTTTTCTGTTTCTTAGAATTGGCTTACCAGGAATTCTGCAACTTCTCAGTTGCCTTCTGAGTAACGTGTTGCATTAGAACAATGGATGTTTCTTTCTTTCTTTCTTTCTTTTTTTTTTTTAAAGATTTTATTTATTTATTTGAGACAGAGAGAATGAGAGAGACAGAGAGCACATGAGAGGGGGGAGGGTCAGAGGGAGAAGCAGGCTCCCTGCTGAGCAGGGAGCCCGATGCGGGACTCGATCCCGGGACTCCAGGATCATGACCTGAGCCGAAGGCAGTCGCTTAACCAACTGAGCCACCCAGGCGCCCTCTTTCTTTCTTTTTTAAGATTTTTTATTTATTTATTAAAGAGAGAGTGTGTATGAGCAGGGGAGGGGCAGAGGGATAAGCAGGCTCCCCGCTGAGCAGGGAGCCCGATATGATGCAGGACTTGATCCTGGGACTCCAGGATCATAACCTGAGCTGAAGGCAGGTGCTTAACCGACTGAGCCACCCAGGTGCCCCCGAACTATGGATGTTTCTATGGCTTGGATTTAACAAACATTTTTTGAGAACCTACTATTTCCAAATAGCCCACGAAATGGAGGTCCAAAATGGCAGCGATGTCTTCTCTAGCTGCGGTCTAAAGGGAAGATGAGAGACACATTGGTAGCTGCAATATTGTTGAAACACCTTCCACACGGCCTCTTAGAATCCTTACAAAAACCGTAGGCAGTCATATTGTTGTCTTCTCTGAGAGATGAGGAAGCTGAACTATAGAGGTAAAGCAGCATGAAGTAATGCTTAAACACCCAGGGTTCAAATCCCTGGTTTCAAGGTCACACAGAGCAGATTGCTTGGCCGATGCTTTTGGTTGCCTCCAGAATGGAGGGTCCCAAAATATATGTCCATGTTCTAATCCCCAGAACCTGCGAGTGTCATCCTATAACACAAAAATCATGATTAAGTTAAGGATCTCGAGGCAGTGGGTTATTCGGTTCAGCCTCGAACTGGCAGCGCTGGGTCTCCGTGGGAGGGCGCACTGCCAGCCCCGGGCTTTACGCAACTGCTGTGGAAGTTTTGGCATGACGTCTCGCACACGAGGAGCCCAGCACTGACCAGCTGCATGGCGATCACACGGAGCAGGAAGAAAAACATTATTTCCTTAAGTGGTTCTCCCTCAGGTTGTCACCCACTCCCCTTTCCGGGCGTATCGTCCATATGTCGCGTCTGTACATGACGAGGGCTGGGAGGTGCAGTGGGAGGTGAACCACGACGGGAATCACTGGAGGTTGGTTCCAAACCCCTAGAGGTTGGCAGCCTCTCTCCCTTGCTCCACACAGGTGGACCCAGGAGGTGCGGGAAGAGCAAATGCCTGAGTGAGAAATCCTGCTTCCGGCTCCTGGGACTAACGAAGCCCCACGGTACCCCCAGTTCCACAGGAGCGGGCTGTGAGGCCCAAATGAGGGAAGGTGGGTAGGAGGTGCTTTCTGCTCCACGAACGTATGGCCTGTGGTGGGCGGGGGGGATCTGGCTTTTTTCTTCTCTGTAAAGGCGTTGCCACAAAACATGCCTTGTGGCCCTAATTTTTGTGTGTAATTGTATGGAATTCTGTAGATGGCTTTTGAAAATGCCCCCAAGGGAAGGAGACATCTTACCCAGTAAAAGCATAGCTTACATGATGCTTTGGTAAGAGAGGAATGTGCACATGGCCCGTTGTTAAGCATTAAGAAGATTCTGAGTAGCCGAGAATATTTACTAGTAAAACGCACACATGTCTTAAAACAACCTGTCAGTGAAGATTGAATGTAAGGGTGTGAAGAAGTGAGCCCGGTGGGGGGTGGGGTGGGGGCTGAACAGGGTGGCTCGAACAGACAAGAGGCTGGTCCTGAGGGAAGGAGCCGTGTGGGGAGTCGGGGAGACTCAGGCAGAGCTGGTTTTAGGGGAGGGCAGGAACTAGGGGCACAGACGGTGGTTTAGGAGATGATTCTGACCTCCCAGCTGACGGCAGCTAGGGGCACCTACCACGGCAAGGGGGCCGTGGGGACAGGGGTAGGAAATGGATTCAAAACTAAGGGGGAAGGGGCGCCTGGGCAGCTCAGTCGGTTAAGCATCTGACTCTTGATTTCGGCTCAGGTCATGATCTCTGGGTCCTGGGACCGAGTCCAGTGTTGTGCTCCCTGCTCAGCATGGAGTCCGCCTGAGATTCTCCCCCTCTCCGCTGTCCCTCCCCCTGCTCACACACACAGTCTCTCTCTCAAATAAATAAAAACCTTAAAAAAAAAAAAAAACAAAACTAAGGAGGAAGAACAGATATGTAGCCAAACTTGTAACGTCAGATACAATTCAGGATACAGAGAGGACAACAGTGAAAGGTATTACAGTGGGGAAGAACAGAAAAGAAGGTTTTCGTTTATCTGCTAGTGCCTGGAGTTTGGGGAGTCTCCACGATTCAGGGTAACCAGGTAAGTCGAATCGAAGGCTGAGACTAGGCTGAAGGACCCACTCAGGCCTGGAACACAGGCCTGGTGGGGGAAGTGGTCTCAAGTTTCCATCCTGAAATGTTTGACTGGCACGGATAAAAGTTATCACCTGCCCGCAGGGGTGGGCTTCAAGGCCCCCACGTCTTAGGCAGTTTTCGAAGTCTCCTGTAAGAAAGGGAATACCCAGTGCAGGGCTGGGCTTTGGGGTCCGTGACAGTGAGGGACCCCGCACTTAATTAAGCTTCGTTGCCAGCTGCGTGAATTTGCCTGCGTGTGGCGGCAGCTGAACAGCAAGACAGCAGCGTGAACAGCCCCGGCCGCAGCGCCCAGCCTAAGCTCCTGCCCGTGAGCAGCCCCACGAGGCTCCCCTCCCGCCGCCCAGATGAGGACTGATCTTCCCTCGCACCTCTTTATAGGGTTTACCACGTAGGGATGCATCACCAAGCAGTAAGTTTATTTACTTTTGAGTGTTTCTGGACTTCATAAAAATGATGTCAACATGCACGTTAGTATTTTGCAACTTGCCTTGTTTTGCTCAAAATATCTGTGAATATCCTGTGTGCTGAGGTATGTAGCTGCGTGGGTTCCGTTTCTTTCGCAGTGTCTAGATACAGGGGGTCCCCGCCTCGCTTGGCCCCTGACCTGTGCCACGAGGGCCTCCGCTCCCGGGGCCCAGGTGTCTTAGTCGGTCTGGGCTGCTCTAAGAAGATGCCGCAGACCGGGCGGCTTAGAGACAGCCAGACCCTTACTGCTCACCTCTCTGCAGGCTGGGAGTCTGAGGTCAGGGGCCGCAGGGCCCAGGGAGGGCTGTCCTCTGGGCCGTGGGCTTCTTGCTGTGTCCTCACACGGTGGAAGGCTTCAGGGAGCTCTGTGGGGGCTTTTGTAAGAACACTAACCCCATTCACCGGACCCACGCCCTCACAGCCTAGTTGCCTCCCAAAGGCCCCACGGCCTAACCCCATCACCTCCGGGGGTTACGACATCAACATATGAAATTTGGGGGACACACAAGCATTCAGACCATAACACATGAAGACTGAAGTTGTGTATCACAGTGTCTTTCTTCAGGCTTCCGTCCAAACGTGCAGTCTTTTGCTCTTACGCTTAGTTATGGGTGTGTGCGCTGAGGTGTTCTGGATGCCTAGTGGAAGGCCTGAGTAGGGGACGTTCGGCGTTTCCCACTTTTCTGAACAGTACAGAGCGAGCTCCCCAGCAGGTGCCACAAAGTGTTTACCGATCTGGCAGATGGAAACCAGTGACCCATGCGGCATGTTCTTGAGCGAGGCTGAAGGTATTCTCCGAAGCTCATCAGTTCCACGTGTCTCCTCTTCACTGGTCGCTGTTCTAGGAGGGAGTCTACTTTCACACTAGGTGGCTGCTTCTTGCTCACTGGTTGTTGGAGTTCGTTGTAAAGAATCCTTTCTTTGCTATATGGGCTGTAAAGTGTTCTCATTAGTGGCTTACTTTTTATTTCTGATTAGGTTTTTTTTTTTAAAGATTTTATTTATTTAACGACAGAGTGCAAGTTGGGGGAGGGACAGAGGGAGAGGGAGAAGCAGACTCCGTGCTGAGCGCAGAACCTGACGCGGGGCTGGATCCCAGGACCCTGAGGTCATGACCTGAGCCAAAATCAAGAGTCGGACACTCAACCGACTGAGCCACCCAGGTGCTCCTCTGATTAGGTTCTGAATCGTAAGATCCATCTTTTTCTTCATGGTTTCTAATTTTGTCTTACGAAGTCCGTCCCACAAATGTCACAGATGATGTGCGCTGTAAAGGGTTAATCTACGTGGAATGGAGGCTTGTGTGCTGTGGGGCAGGGATCCCACTCCCTTGCGTCCCCCCCGGGTATTGGATGCCCCGGCAGAAGCGCATCCTTTCTGGCGTGTCACGGGCTTCTGTGCGGTGCAGGTGTGTCTGGGCCCGGGGCTGCACGGGAGGCTCGCTGCACGGCTCCCTGCCCCTTTCCCGTGAGCGCTGCCCCTGGGCAGGCGAGGCCCTTCCGGATCTTCTATAAGACGCTCAGTCTGCCCGAGAGACAAGCCCACTCTCCCGCAGCGCCGCGGCCTCACACCTAGGACCCGAGCGGCTGCCTGCTCCGTTCCGTCCCTGTGACCACGGGTCGCAGGTCTGTGCTGCCTGCCATTTCACACACGTTCTGGGGCTGATCTCACCCTGGCCCCGACTCCCTGGCCAGGCTCCTCTCTTGTCCTTCGGAGGCTATTCCAAACCTCATCCCCCTCTCCAAGTCCCAACCCCACTTTGAGCATTTTCTTGGCTGATGACATACCCAGGCCGGGGATGCCTCCAAACTCGTCACACGCACAGACCCCTGCCTCCCTCCAGTTTGCTGAATGCAGTCCCCTGGGACATTGCTCTCGTGTCCCCTTGCTTCCCTGCATTTCAGTGTCTCCTTCTTTGCCTTCCTTTCTTTTGCATGCCCCCAAATTTCTTTCACCTTTAACAACCCAAGAAAAATAAAAGACAAAACAAGTTCAAAATTCAAAGTGGAGACACATGAATCCTTAGCGTCTGTTAACCATGATAGGGGATGGGGGGATTGCGAGCTGGTGTGCCCTCCCCACTCGGCCCCTGCGTGCTGCACCGGACAACTCGCCCCGTCAGCTTCGGCTGCTTCCTCCCTGCAGGGCTCTCCGACCTCCTTCCCTAGGCCAGAGAGCGTTCAGAGCTCCAGATTCGACTGTCCTGTTGCTGCTAGACCAGCCACCTGGCTGACTCAGGTGCTCGTTAAGCTAGATGCACAACTTACTATCTCTGCTCCCTTCCTGAACTTACTATGATCACTCCAGGGGGACCTGAGAGCTATTCTGGGCCACTCCCTCTACACCCACTTGGCTGCAGAGTCCTGTTCTCCTACCCCGTAAACATGTCTCCATGGTAGCACCTTCTTCAGCTTCACTGTGTCGTCTGAACTGTCCATTATTCACACTGGCCTCTTCCCCGGCTCTCATTCTTCACACAGCCACCAGTTCCCTTTCTAAACTAGAGACACGGTTGCTTCCACTCCTGCTCGTTTCTGATGTTCTCCATTGCTACTGGAGAAAAGTCTTAACGCTGTTGTCACATGATGTACCAGGCCCTCCGCACCCCCGTGCCCCACAGATAAGGACATTTCTAGATCTCTCCCAGTGCACGGGCACTTCACAGTCACGACTACACTCTTGTGAGGGTCACTTTTCTCTAGAACGCCCGTCAATGCTTGACGTAAAACAGAGTTGTCATCTCCCAGAGTCATTCTAACATACTTGCACCACGCTCACTGGTCTCCATGCTCCTCTGGCAGTTGGGAGGTGTGCCCCTTCTAAAGGGCGTGGGGACACTCCATGATGCCGTCTGTGGTCGGATGCTTGCACCTGTCCTCTCGTTGTCGTACTAACCAGCCAGGATGGCGAGGTCTGATGCGCACCTGAGGGCCCAGTCCCCCCGACCAGTGGGTGTGGGCTTCTCCCACTGCACAGTGCCCACTCACCGAGGACGAAGTACGAGATACACTACATTACTACAGCCTTTCCACAGGCATCATGGAGTATGTTTATCATGTGCACTTGTCATCTGAACTTCCTACAGTCCTCAAACGTTCTCACGTGTTCAAGTCAGATTCCGAAGTCTATGGAAACAAGCGGCTTCTGACATCTTTTTGTTAGTTTTGACTTTATTTCACAGATTTTATACAGTTATACAACATAAAAGCATAAAATAGTCAACTCTTTTCTCTTATTTACATGGTGTAAAATTTTTAATTAACAAAGATTTCTTATCATGAAAGAGGATATTAACTAGAGCAGAAATACCATCCATGATCGATTCAGAGATAGCATAAACTATGTTCTACTTCATGATTCTGCCCTCTACAAGAGAACCTCCAGTTCACCGTGTTTAAATGCAATGACTACCCACTTGCACTCACTTTTCTGCGCTACACACTCTGTCCTATCTCATTCTACAGACTCGGGAGGAGCAGGGAAGAGCAGGGAAGAGCAGGGCTGGGGGTCCACACCACGCCACATCTGCCCGGAAGCCGTGCTTGTCGGGGTTCTGCAATCACCTCAGGATCGATTATCTTCAATGACAATAGTTCTTCTAGGGTAGGGCTCAAGTTCAACAAATATATATCGAAATTCATACTCGCCACTTTCTGGGTTCTGGAAAACAAACATATTTCCAGGTGTAACTTTTGTCCCCAGGGCTTACGTCCCGCGGCCCCAGAGCCCTCGGTCCCCACCCAGTCCCCACCCAGTCCCCACACCTCCTTCACTTCAAGATGCACTGTTCCTTGCTTCCCAGGCTCAGAGCCCTGGATGTAGAACTTCACGCGCATGTGTTTCAGCCCATCCTTTACATATTCAATAAAACTGTCAAGAAAACGAAAGAGCACAGCCTCAATTCCTGTCACTTAAAAATGACCCCGAGCTTTTGGAGCGCACGCGAAGCGCGGTACCTGACATGCTGCCTCCGCCCGCGGCGTGTCGCCTCCCCATAGCCCTTCACGGGCTCGCCGAACACACTGATGACCTGTGGGACAGACGCAGCGCGGGACTCGGTAAGGCCTCCACCTTTCACGCTTCCCAGAGAAATATTTTCTGACAAATCAAGTGATTTTTTTAAGAAAACAAATCATTAAGCCTGGGACCCTTTCAAAATGACAACTCCCAACGATGAAAAACCTGCTTCCACAAGTACGTCTTTTGTGCAGACACTTTTGTCCGTGACTCCGTGGTGTGAACCATGGCTTCACGACAGGTGTTCCTACTTCCCACAAAAACCAGGCACAACAAAGTGGGCAAACGTTTAAACACGCATTTGAATATTTTTAGTGAAATGTATCTCATGGGGTCTAATACTCAAAGGTACAAGAACGACACAATTTTTTGAGTCACTAAAGACAGTGAAAGATAATGAGTACAGGTTTCTCCAGCTATCCAAAAGTTCGCTTCACGACGTCACTCTAAAGATCCTACATTAGTACCTGTTTGCTAACTGAACAAAATCCAAAGGCCTTTTGCTTTCAGGAAATGGTGGCTGTGCCCTTGCTTCACGCCCTTGACTTAAACGAGAGCTTTCACACGAGTGTGCCACTTTCACATACCGGGGGAAGCCCGCAATGATCACCTCAGATCGAGAGGTATGAAACCATGATTCCTAACAGGAAAACTGACAATGACATGGAAATGTAGTTCCTCTTGATTTAAAATGCAAGTACTTTGGAGCCTTTCCAAAAACAAGAACTGTAACTGGAACCTTCCTTATTCCCTGCTCATTTCCCACATACTCAGAGATGGGTCTCCCTGCCTCCTCCTTCATGGTTCTCACCGACGGCCCAGAGTCCAATGGTAAGAAATCAACAGATGTAAAGAGCAAGATGCCTGAGGTCTCCTCCCTGACAGGACTGGAGAAACAGGTGGAGCAAGCGGAGGTGAGGCCCCAGGGAAACCAGTCAGGGCACCTGCAGCTTCGTACCTCGCCCGTCACGGGGTGGTGCATGTTGTTTCTCACACACCTGGGTATGTGTGAGAAGCTGCCCTGATAGTTTTTGGTGCTATCTGCTGTTTTCCTTCGAGGTACAAAGATTACGATTTCAGTGGGTAATATTTTTCCACGCTGAAGCCTTCCACCCAGGGAGCAGGAACTCTTGGCGCTACAATGCCTGCGCTATTTGTGACCGGAAGGCATCGCGGAAAGCCTTCCTTCTGGCAGGACCCCTAACAGAACGTGGGCAACTTTTCCATACGTCAGCCTCCTTCTGGGGGATGCTGTGCTCAACACATAAGCTTTGGAGTCACACAAACTTGGGCTCAGGTCCTGGCTGTCCCGCTTACCGCTCAGCAATCTCAGCAATACCTAATCTCTGAGGTGTCGGCCTCCCCTTCTGCAAACGGGACAGTCGCAGTATTTAACACAAACAGCTTCTGTGAGCGCCAAGAAGGACGAGGCACTGAGTGTAGTGCTTGGTGCATAATGTGCCTTCAGCGAGTGTCAATAATTACTATTATGATCATGAGCTCACGGATCAGGTTTTACAGGGCTAGAAACTTACCACAAGAGTTTAATACTCTGGCAAGGTCTAAGCATTTAGTATCTACGAAAACAAGTGACTCTCTTGTATAATTAGGATGAAAACACCGCTACACAGACCTTTGGGGGGGTCCTAAAGCATTTCAAGTACAGAAGAGAGAGCTAATAACATAATCACAATCCAGCCATATGACTTTATCATCATATAAACATCACTACTCTCAGAACCAATATGTGTGTTCTGGCTCCGCCTCCCCCCCCCCCCCCCCCGGCATTTTTTCCCCATCTTCAGAGTGTGTGTGATTCCATCTGGAAGACTAACCTCAGGGTGTGATCTGCATTTTTCTAAGGCTTTCCCATAGATCTTATTAGGGCTTGATGAAGAAAAAAGTTCTTTGAAAATTGTGTAAAACAAGCCACCTGCAAATTATAGAAAAAGAAGATCAAGCAAAGCAAGAGCAAGACAAATGTTAAAAGATTTTAGGAGTAGATATTGTACTTGCTGTGATCAACCTGTGATGCTGATTCCAAAAAGCACCACTATCAAATAGGTAAAATCTCTTCCAGCTTCTTTCACTGTAGAGAGAAAGCATGGCTCAGTTAGATGTGTGCCTGACAGGCGGGAGCGCTCGCGGCTTCAGCACTTCTAGTGGGGGACATGTGGACTCGGGACCCCATGTGGGTGGGGGTCTGCGTGTGCTCTGGGGCGGCTGCTCCCAAGCCTCCCTGTGAATCAGAACCACCTGAAGAAAGTTTTCAAAAGAACCTCAGTAGAGTTCTGGGCCAGGGAATCCGTACTTTATTTAGAATTACAATTTTAATACCTCTTTACTTTCTAAGACGAAGAAACACTTGAACAAGTGATCCAGGCCCCCGGCGTGAAAACACGATACAGACTGGGCAGCGCCGGGCACATTCTGCTGCTCACAGACCAAGTGTTTGCTTTGTCAACTGCGGTCCAAGGGATCGAAACAGGCCTCAACTCTGACAGTCACTTCCCACCCTGCCACCCCCACCCCCCACTGGCTGCGCACATAGTACAACCAGAATGGAATTTAGAACAGAAATTCGCTTGGCCAGACAGATTTGTTAGGCGAATAAACTTAGAAAATGAAGAACCTGCCCAGATCTGGCATCTCTACTGAGAAGGAGCAGCAGGGTTTGTAGGAACATGACACAGACAACAGCGCACGTGTACGGCCTTGCTTAGGATCTGTTAGGTCTCCCACTTGTTATCACCTCGTTTTAAGGGACCTGGACCTTCTGGATTTTGGCTGTCCTGTACAGTAACCACACACCACACATGGCTATTTGAGTTTAATTTTACCATTAAGTTAACTTAAAATTAAATAAACACTCAGTTCCTCAATCACACTAGCAACTCCGAACGGCCACGTGTGCCTAGTGGCTCCCATACAGAGACCGTATACAGATAGAACATTTCCATCACTGCATCGTTTTATTTGGACAACACTGTTGCGGACATTCTGCAAAACATCCCATTTGTCCATTCTATTTATGCCATCGTATTAGAGCCCAAAGTAACAAGGGGCATGTGTGTCGGGAAGCTTGGTAAACACATGTACTCCAAGTGTGGGGGGGATGAGCCCAGAAAGCAGATCCAGGGTTCACCAGCCACATATGCAAAACTCTTAGGGGTACACTGCATGGGGCATGGTAAGATACCCCATCCCAAACCAAAGAAACTAAGGGATCCCGTACCACGATGTGATAGGCCCCTCTGTACTCTGCGGGCAGCATATCCCACATTTGGGAATACTGCTCCCACTCATCACTGAGTCACCAGGAAGGGTGTCGCCTCTGAATGGGGTCCGGGTGAGGACAGGACTCTGCAGTAGGACCCTTCTGCAGTGTAAGCAGCGCCGCTGCTGGAGCCGGACGACCTCACAGACGCTTTGACATCTGAGCCTTTGCCCTCTGCACGCAGGCTATTCATTTGTGCTGGACTTTCAGTCATCCCTCACAACCCTGTCCAGGCTATTACGAATGAATGATATGTGTTTTACATATTCAGCAGATTACACAACAATTGATAGCATACCGTTTTTTTTTTTGGTTGTTAATGTTGTTAAAAACTCTACGTATTGAAATGACATAGAGCAAAATATTAACAATAGTCACCTTTGCATGGTATAATCATGAATGTCTCAACCGTCTGCTTCCTTTTTACTTATTTTTTCTACAGATTACTTGTGAAATGAAGAAATAAACAATTGACTTTTCCTGGCAGGGCTACATTTTTGCCTTTCCCATTATCTGTGTTCCTTCTATTACTGCCCGTGTCACCTGGAGATAAATGCTGTTTTGAACACCTTTAATTCTGTAGCACGAAGAGTCTATCTCAACATTTGGGCACAGCAGTCATTCAAGAGCAGTGCTGAGTTGACCTACCTGAGCCAGCCCATACGGGTTATGCCTCAATAATACCCATTTACTCCACCCAATTACTCTGTACCTATCTTACGCTCTCCGGTACTCTCTCTGTAGCACAATTACTGTGTTTTCCCTGTTTCACACTCCGTATCTACTTTCTTCTTCATTAAGTGCTCATCCATTTGTGCACAGGAATTCCCTGGCACACCCATTAGCATCTGTTCAAGGGTCAAGCACAGAGGAAGTGGAAGCTCAAGAAATACTCGTGAATGGTTGTTCTAAAGAGCCCTGACGTGGCTATTAGGAAATTAAGATAAGGAAAATGTGGTTTTAATTTTCAGTTGTGTGAAATTGGGGAAGTGTGCCTCATACATAGAGTTTTAATGTCTGAGGGAGGGAACAGGAAACTCAACGGAGATAAAATGACATCTGTGAAATCTACTTATTATAAACTTTCAAACAATGGTTAAGTTTTATACAGCTCTACACTAAAACTGATAAAGTTGAGAAAAATTTTCTAGACATAACTCAACAAAGTTATGTAAAAATCAACTGAAATCTGAGTTCAAGTCTGTGAAGAAAACTGTGGTCTATATTCTCAAACTCTGACCTGTCTTGAGCTGTTTTCCTATCTTTAGCACTGAACCCGTGGGAAAGGACCCGGGCAGCTCTCGTCACGTTTGCGGAAAGACTGATCACGCCCGTTACCTTTCTGTGACGTCGAGACGCCGGTTTCCCGTCCCTGACCGTGCACAGACACTTGTTTGCTGCTGTCGTCCCCTCCCCTCTGGGCGCTCTGCCCCTGCGTCCAGATGGTTTTCCGGGTGACTCCAAGGATACACTTGGGTTGCACCGTTTTCTTTCGCTCTTGCACACCCCAGCTCAAGCTGGGCGCAGTCTTCAGGTGAGCTTTGTTAAGCACCAAGTGTGGCGGGAACAACCGCTTCCCCGACGACCTGCGCAGCTTCTCCGCACACTGTGCGGCTCGTAAGAAAGTACATATCATGATCACAGAAAACTGCTCCGCTTTGGAAAGGTGCCAACTACGAAGAGCAAAGCTTCACTGCCCAATACACACCAGCCGGAGTGTACTCAGGGCTACACATTCACAACGGTGATTCTGCACGGCGTGTTCGGCGAAAACGTTAGCTCACGAAAGAAGCTGCGTCCGCTTCCTCTTCCCTTCCATGCTCTTTTTACTCGAATTAAAGTGCTTTAATTACCTTCCGTACCTACGTTCACTCACTACCCGCCATACCTCTGCAAAGTAACCTGGGAAACCTCGAGGAGTCCTGGGAATAGTAGTTCGAGGCCCTCACTCTTCACAGAGCTACCGCAGCAGGAAAGGAACCAGGACTACATTTCCCACAGTGCAGGGCGGCCAGAGAGGGTGTTCCTTCCGCTACCTTCGAGAGTTCCCCGCGCCTGCGCTGCACGTATTTGGCGCCGCAGGGGTGGGCGGAGTGATCCCGCAACTGACAAAAATCAAATTAGGAATTATAGGATGGGTGTTCTTGTGGACTCTCAGAGAGGACTGTAAACTGGGAATTCTCGGTCTAGTTGTGGCTTTGCCCTTCCTCATGCGCAAATGATGTAGCCTTTGCGTTTCAGTTTCTCCCCAAGGAAACCGGACAGGAAGCAGCACAAACTTCCCGAGAGCCAGCAGGGGGGAGGGACGAGGCCGCCGCAGTGCCCAACGCCAGTGGCCGAAACTCAGCGGCCGGCTTGCCACGCGGCGTCCTCAGCTTCAGGCCGTGGGGCGTGGGAAGAAGCAGGGCCCCAGAAGTTTCTAGAACAGCTCCTGGGGCCGGCGGAAAGGCGGTGTCGCCCTTCGCCTCGCCCCTACGCACAGGCGCCGGCGAGGGCGTCGGCGTCGAGTGGGCGTGGCGGGGGCGGTGCGCTCCTCCCTCGGGCCACCGCTCCGCCTCCGGCGCTCCCGCCGGGTCTCCATGGCGACGGGACGCGGCCGGCTCCTGCAGCAGCTTTGGCGCGGCCTCCAGGCGCTGCGTTCGCCGCCCGGCGGCGCCGGCGCTGCCCCGGGGACTGACGGGGAGGCCGCCGGGTTCAGGTGACTGAGGGCCGCGGGTCGGGTCAGTACCCCGCCACCCTTCCCCCTCTATTTTCATTCGTCGGCCCGGCGCGGTGTGTTGCTCGCGGCTCTTAGTGCAGGAGAGGTCTGAAGAATGGCGGGAGGAAATTTCCTCAACTTGGAAACGCGCAGTTACCCCCAGTCCTGATACAAGTATCCTAGCTTCCCCGGGGAACAGTCTTCCTCCTTCCCTTCATTCAGTTCTAGGCACTGTGGGGAACTGGGAACCCTGGGGCAGCGCGTCGCTGCGCTCCGCCGCGCGGATGAGCTCCACCTGTGAGGGCAGGTGCTTATCACAGGTCTGCACCTGCAGCCTTGGAGAGGGCGCTCGTTCAGAACGTGTCCCCCAAGCTCCTTGTTTTCTTCTGGGGCTGGAAATCACCTTTCGTCCTCTCTATGAGTTTGTAAGTTAGGAAAGTAGAATATACTTTTGAGAAGGTTACCAATTTTCTTTTCCCGCCCATGGTTGGTGAATGCAAGACACAACCCCTAAGCAGATAATTCTGGTGGGTGGGTTGGTCTGGGAGCGTGTTTTCTCGGGGCAGAGTTCCTGCACTTCCAACTTCGAGGCCTCCTCTGCATTTTCTTTTCTTTTCTTTTGGAGAGAGAGAGAGAGAGAGGGAGGTGGGGAAGGCAGAAGGAGAGGGAGAGAGAGAATCTTAAGCAGGCTCGTCGCCCAGGGCAGAGTCCCACCCTGGAACTCAAGCTCGCAACCCTGAGATCATGGCTCAGGCTGAAACCAAGAGTTGGCTGCTTAGCAACTGAGCCACCCAGGCGGCAGGTTTCTAAGCAAACTCTGAAGCGATGCCTATTGATAGCCACCCGTTCGTGTTCATCCCTAATCCCCTTCTGCCTGCCTTCCTGACGAAGTGCTGGGCTTGTGTTCTTTTCTTGGTGTCTAGAGACCCATCTCCTACATTTCTCTTGGGCACCCTGCTTCTGAAGGGTGGTCCTCTTCTACAGTGAGAGAAGGCAACTTTGAGGAGATGGGGAAGGGGCAGGGAGCAGGAGGCTGCAGGTACATTCCAAAAGGATCTTTAGCTTAACTCCGAGGGTAATGGTTCAGGTTCATTTCATAGTGAATGATCCGGTCTGTTAGAGGTATAAATGTGCTATCATGGTACCTTATTAGATTCTTCTTGTTTTATGGTGAGTGGTTCCTAGCTTTATACACATCATCCCAATTGGTTCGCCAAGTGGAGGGACAATACAAAGAACAATTTGCATTCTTGCGGAGTCTTTTTGCTTGCAAGTCCTCGTGATTTGTAAGATAGGAAAACTCATTCGTATTATGCCTTCTAACAAACCAAATGTCTATGTTTATTTATAAAATATGATTCTGTTATTTAACAGTTCAAGAACTTAAATTACTTTTGTTTTCCCAAATCTCCAGGATGTTGTCCCATGTTCATCCTAGGGTCCATTACCCACTTACCCTGTTTTTGGAAGGGGTGCTTTGCACCTTAGTATTATGGTAATAGTTGGTTCTTGAGAATAGCGGCAATGCTAGACATACCACAAGCCTCGTGAGAACTAAAATGGTGACAGTGCCTTCAAAACTTCTGTAGGAGAGAAACAGTGGCATTTAAATTGGAGCCTCGAACTTTAAATCAATTTGCCACGATTCCTAAGATTAGCCTTTATATATAGAGCTCTGTCAGTGGGGAGCAGAATGATTTTTATGTGATGGATCTTCTATTACTTTGTAAGTTGAGCGAACTTCTTGGTGATGACGTAATTAGAGTGCCTGGCATGGGAGCCCGCATGTCAGCCTGTGATTTGGTGAGGTCTACATTCCTTATGGGAAAGAAAAATCAGCTGCCAAGAATGATTGCAGATGGTCTAAGTAGGTGGTGATTTTTATTGTCTCACTGCAGAAAAATTAGATTTTAATAAGGAATCAGCTACCTTTTTAATGAAAAAATGTGAACATGTGTAAATGTCATAAACTGTGAGAAAAATAGCAGAAAGGATATCAGGTTGGCTTAATTTCTACTTGATCTAGTTTCTCTGGTTTATCAAATATCAAAAATCAGGGACAGAAGATAATTTTTTTCTTTTTTTTTTTAAGAAGGTAAATTTTTAAAATATTGAATTTATTCAAAGCTATCAGGCAAAATCTATTACTTAAAAACAGTTTTAAAACTAAATGTCATCTGACTAATTATGTCAGCTAAGTATGCACTTAATTTTGTAGACATAAATCTACATGAGGACATGCATGGAACTTACTGATTTGTTAATTGTGTGGCCCTTGAAAATGTGCAGTTGGTTTATTTTATGGAGAAATGGAGATGTACTTTCCATAATACCAAAAGCCATACTGATAAAATATAGAATATAGTAATACAGTCGGAAGAGCTCTGGAAGGACAGTCGGGAGATGAAAGTCTCTGGGGCTCTTGGCCTCTATGTTGGGACCTTAAATGAGTCACTGTAAGTGCCTTGTCAGAACTATAGTCTTCTCTGATTTGTGAAATAGGGATTCATTAGATCTATTTTAATTATGGATAAGTAAAATTAATGCAGTGGCTTTGGGGAAAATGTTAAGTAATTTAACTGGTAAGTAATATAATACCTTTGTACAATAAGACAACCACAGGTAAGTTATCCAGTAGAATGCAACATTTGTATTAATTCTTAAGATCAATTAAGAGACTTCAAAGAACTTTTGAACTCTTGGCTGTGCCCCCAGATTTCAGGGCAGCTGGTCCTCCAGCTGTGTGGATGCCTTTGGAACCACTGTACCTGCCCTAAAGGATTATGCTATCAAACTGTGAGTCCAAACCTTCTCATGTATGGGATTCTCGTTTTGAAATTAAAACAACAAAAATCCCACAGTTCATTGCATATTCAATATATTAAGTAATACTAGAAAATACATGGAATTCTGGCCCTTCAATTCTTCAGCCCCCATTTAAAAACAACCACCACCCAAAAACCTTGTAATCTTGTAATCCTGTGAATCAGATGTATTACTGGTTAATACTTTGTTGTCTTTCCTTCCAGAACTTTTTCCTTTGTGTGTGTTTACTTTTTCTCTTAAGAGACAAAATCAAAGATAAGATTATGTAGTGTATCCTGAGATAACCTGCTTTTTTCAACTGATATGTTATTAATGTAGCAGGTATTTATTGACTATCTCTGTATGCCAGGATGTTGTGGGTGAAGAATCAGGAGTGAACAAAACTTGCGCAAAAGACCTGTGGATGTGGAGCTTACAATTCCAATGATGTGAACAGAGTAGATAAGTAAGATGTGTAGTGATGGATGGTGATAGGTGCTAAGGAAAAAAAATAAGGAGGGGGCCTATAGTGCGTGCATGTGCGTGCGGTGTGTGTGTGTGTGTGTGTGTGTGTGTGGAGTATGGGTTGGAGTTTGAGAGAGAGGAGTTGTCAGTGAGATGGTGACATTTGCATGAATACCTGAAGGAGGTGAGGGACCAAGCCATGCAGACATCTGGAAGGCATCATGAGCTCGTTTCTATCTCAGACACTTTCAGCTGTGTTGAAACTGTCCATTTTAATTGGCTGAGCTTTGTTCACTGTATGGAGCCAGGCTGTTTAACCAATCCCTGTACTGTCTCTGGAAGTTCGTCAGTGCAGACAACTCTGAGATGGACTTTCTCGAGTCACATTTTTGGGCTCATTTTCTTGCTTTGGGATATATTTTGTACAAGTGAAATTCCTGGCTTAAAAAAATACAAGTGCCTTTTAAGCTCTTGATAAACACTACCAGATTTGGTTTTCCATACTGTTTATACAAATTTATACTCCCAGCAGTGAATGAGATGTTTTTTATTTGGTCTTTGCCAGTTTCTTAGATTGAAATGGATCGATACAGCATATTAATTTACTTTTCTTTGACTCCCTTGGAAAGGATTTAGGGTGTAATAGACTTTAATTTTTGACACTTTTTGATTGCAGAAATACGTGTGGCAAAAAGCTGTTATCAATTTACTAATGCCTTTTTTTTTAAAGATTTTTTTAAGATCTAAGAGAGAGAGGGCACAAGCAGGGGGAGGGGCAGGCAGAGGGAGAAGCAGGCTCCCCGCTGAGCAGGGAGCCAGATGCGGGGCTCAGTCCAGGACCCTGAGATCATGACCTGAGCCGAAGGCAGATGCTTAACCAACTGAGCTGCCCAGATATCCCAATTTACTAATGCTTTTAAACAAATGTGTATTTGAGGACCCCAGCAGTATTCATTTAAGTTAAGGAAGCTTTCCTCAGTTTTCACATACAATGTGTATATACAGACCCCCAGACTCCTTGGATGACCATTCATACTGGCAGGGGTCCAAGGGTCACTGGCTGGGAAATCCCGGCAGATAGTATTATTTGATGGAGGAGTAATAGAAATGCCTTTTACTTAAAGCTTATGTGTTAGAAACCACTGTCAACTAAAGATATTTGATCTTTGACTATGTAATACAGATGGGTACAGAATTTACAAGAAGTTAACGACTTAAAATAAGGAGTGCTTTTAAATCATTTAAAAATGTATATGTTTAAAAATTGTGTATTGTGTTGAATGGTGCTCCCCAAATTCGCGTTTACCCAGAACCCTAGGATGTGATTTTATTTGGAAATGGGGTCTTTGCAGATGTAATTAGTTAAGATGAGGTCACACTGGGTTAGGATGGATCCTAAACCAAATGTGACTGGCGTGCCTATAAGAAGAGATAGAGACACACACAGGGAAGATGGCTGGGTAAGATGGAGCAGAGGTTAGAGTTGGTCATCTTAGTTGTCACAAGCTAAGGAACACCAAGGATTGTCAGCAACCACCAGAAGCTGGAAGAGGCAAGAAAGGATTCTTCCCTAGAGACTTTGTGGAGGGAGCATGGCCCTCCCAACACCTTGACTTTGGACTTTTGGCCTCTAGGACTGAGAAAATAAATTTCTGTTGTTTTAAGCCACCTAGTTTGAGTCAGTTTGTTAAAGCAGCCCTAGGACACTAACACAATTAGGAAATTGTATTTCACTTCTCATTATTACTGTGTTAGAGCCAGGTCAGTGGAGTTGAAGCTTTTCTGTTGTGGAAATCTTTGCTTAAATAATACTTTCAACAGAAATACAAAAATCTGTTGTATAGGTGGAGTTCTCTGGATAAAGGGGGAGGGCATGGTAGAGCTTTCCAAATGAGGGTCTCTTCTGCCCGCTGTCCCTCCCCTTCCTGTGCTGCTGGGCACAGACTGGGTACCACTGGTTCTGCCTAACTTCTTTGCATTCCCAAGAACTCACTGGCACGTTGAATGTCTTTTGCTGAAGCGGGCATGAAGAGGCCTGGGTAGCCAGCGTTTCTTACCTTGGTGAATTTGTTACCCTCCAGGATCTGGAAAGGTTTACCATGTCCCTCCTCTCCTAGGTGGAGGTGCCAGCATGCAGATGCTAGCTAATGTTTATTGAGGGCTTATCATGACCAGCCATTATGCTGTTTCTGAAGAGGAAAACCTAGAAAGGGAGGACAAACTAATTCTCTGGCTGCTCAGAAGCCCATGGGGAATCATCAGGCAATTTGAGTGCTTGTGGACGTGCACATCGTGGCTCCCCTTTTCCATGGGGTTTTCAGGCTCTGCTGGGTTGTGGGCCATGCGCTCCCTGTGCCTCCTATGGGCGGGGCTGTGCTTGGGATCTAGGACCATCCTCTGTTCAGATCCATCCCTGGAGCTTTCATTCTTCCACTTCCAGAGAGATTATTGCCCTTCCTTCCAACTTCTCGTGACCCTCATTTTGCCCCCAGTTGTTGCCCATATCCTTTTTGATTGTTAGTCCAAGTATATCCAGGGAATCGGCTTGGTAGGAAAAATGGGGGGTGCTAAACTCTTGGTGAACAAAGTACATACTCAGAGCAATGGCATATTGGTGAACTGGGCGTGTGGAACCTATACTCTAGATTTTCGTCACATGCTGGGTGGGAGGCGGGTCAGTAATTGATGTGTGTGTGTGTGTGTGTGTGTGTGCGCGTGCGGTAAAGAAGCGGCTTCCAAGCCTTTCCAAGAGAACTAGCGTATCCAGCAGTAGCTCTGTCTGGGAGCTGCTGCCTAGAAACTGAAGGCTGTGGGCTCCATGCCTTCCTGGGTTTCTGGGTAGGTTTCAGATCCACACCAAGCTGCTGTGGAGCAGTGCTGGTTTTGAGGGCTGGTTTTAATAAAAATTTATTTTAGGAACTTCTGAAAAGAACTAACTGCATAAAATATGATACCTTATTTCATTGAATCTTAAAAGCCATTGACTGTAAGATTTACTATTTTTTGTACCACTAAAATAAAAAATAGATGGCCAGTTAAATATATTCCATTGAACGTGAGATACTTAAAATGTGAAAAAAAGTGGAGGATGAGTATTTGGTGTTTCTGTGGCTGTGATCGTCAGAGCCAGGGTTGGAGCCAGTTATCATCCCTCAATGACCAGCAAAGTTGTAGATTATGTGGGCAGTTCTGGTTCACAAATCTAAAGTTTTTCTTACTTGATTGATGCTGTTTTTTGTTAGGTCTCTGCTATTGTTGAAGCCGGCCAGTTGATAACATTTTATTTTTTTCCTTTTATTCCAGTAAATAAGTTTTATAGCACCTCTTTGATATGTTGACAGCCTATAAAAGCAAATATTTAATCTTATTGTTTACTACACTTGATCTTAGCCAAAAGGCCAGAAGTGATTCATCTTATGTTTAAAACACATTAGAGTAAGTCCAGTTTTCAGGTTTACTTACTCAGGACACATGGTATGTTTCAGTCCCTTCGCTGTCCCACCCCACTCCCTACTTCCTTCTTACCTTCCTTCCTTCTTTCTCCTTTCTTTCTCTCCTTCCTTCCTCCTTTCCTTTCTGTTTCCCGAGATGAAATTTTACAATGAGTCATTCTTGGAGTTTATGAACCCTTTATGGTTTTGTAGAGGGGACTGCACAGGTCACCTGTCCGTATAACTTGACTTTTCCATCTTAGTTTCAGAAGGGGGCCAAGCGCCAGGTGTGCGGGAAGGACTACCCTGAAGCAGTGCCCTGGGCGGGGAGGGCGCTGTGAGCAGCCCTCCACTGTGCATCCTGTGTCTCTGGAGAGGTGAGTCGCAGTAATTGGCGCTCTTCTGGGGGGCTTTGGGGTGGGGTTCTTAGAGAAAGTTCCAATGCTGTACATACCAAGCTGCTGTTCTGAGCTGAGAATAGAATTGCGTGGGAAGAAAGTACAACATGGAGAGTTTGCTGTGAGTCATCAGCCTGTCACCACTGTCATTATTAGACTAGGTTTATGAAGTGAACTAAAAGTGACAAGTAAATTTTCCTTTTTAAAAGTTCTTCAAAATGGGGCGCCTGGGTGGCTCAGTTGGTTAAGCGACTGCCTTCGGCTCAGGTCATGATCCTGGAGTCCCAGGATCGAGTCCCGCATCAGGCTCCCTGCTCGGCAGGGAGTCTGCTTCTCCCTCTGACCCTCCTCCCTCTCACGCTCTCTGTCTCTCATTCTCTCTGTCTCAAATAAATAAATAAAATCTTTAAAAAAAAATAAAAAATAAAAAAAAAAAATAAAAGTTCTTCAAAATTATTCACGTTCTAGTTGATAAAGACCCTGAAACAGTGGAAAGGAGATTAAAGTGTGTTCTTCTAAAAACTCCAGAGGTCTCTGGGTCTCTTAGCTTTCAGTGCTTTGGGAGCCCATTTTGACCTGGAAAGGTTCTGCAGGATCCTTTTTTTGAACTATTTGACATTGATGTGGAGATGTGTGCGGATTTTTGTTGTGCTGATGCTTCTGGGGCACCAGCTCTCCGCGACGTGTTGTGTGGCGCCCTGAGCTCCTGGGGTCACTGCAGACATTTACAGCGAGTGAAGCAGGGCTCACATAGTCTGCATATTGCAAAATTCAGATCCAAACATAAGTTACCTGATTGCAAGTTTTGGGCTTTGATACTATAACTCGGCTAACAGAGTACATGCTTTCAGAGTGTACTGAAAGAAGAAATGAAAAAAGTGTGTGCTGAAAAAAGCAATGAAAACTAAAAAAGAAAGAATTAAGGACAGCAATTTAAGTTTTAAACCTTCTAGTCTGAGAACACGATCTGTGATACAATAATCTGATACAGGAAATAGAACGAATATTGATTCAGTTTATATACAATAATCTGATACAGGAAATAGAACGAATATTGATTCAGTTTATATACAATAATCTGATCTAGGAAATAGAACGAATATTGATTCAGTTTATCCATCCATCAAATGTTCGGGGACCTTCTCTGTACCAGACACTGTGCTCTGACACTTTGAGCTTCTAGGATGGTCCTGCCTCTCACTTGCCCCATCTCCTTCACCATCCTCCCCCCACTTGCGTCCGCTGCAGTATGAAATAATTAGAATCCCACACAAAGTGACCCAGTGGCAGTGTGGATAGTGATAGTACTGGCTTCGAGGAAATCTCGTGAACAGTATGTAGGAATGTCTTTGATTTTTACTGTTCTAACTATAAAGTGGGGGTTTTCTGCTTTTGTTAGAAGTACAGGGAGAGCCCCCCTTTCATTATGTTAGTCTGCTGGGTAGGAGGGTGAACCTCTCTAATGGCCTTTGAATAGGATTTTAATCCAATTAAATAATTCTTCCTGGGTAAGATTTGCCAGATACCTTTCTGAAATATTTTCTTTAAGCCCAGCTTTACATTTTTTTGAATTATAATTATTTAAAAAAAATAATAACTAAATTTCTGTGAAACAGTTGAATCAAAATATGAAAACTATGTGCAATGGGTAATCAAAATGGTCACCAACTGTACCATCTCTGCATTAGCAACATTTTGTCACTAAAAGCATCTAATTTATTGACTCTGAACGTAAGGAATTTCATTTGGCAGGAGGGATTTAATTAATCCCTGAGCAAAACCGCTTGTTTAAATAAGCAGGGAGTCTTTGGTTAAATATCTCTGAAGGATTTGAGTAGGGGTAGCTTCGACTAGTGACACAGATCAGGCAAGTCTTCCATTCATCATCTTTTCTGAGGATCTACTTCATTCTTTCTCAGTATTATCAGAATCTTGGGACTGATTATTTCCCTATGGAAACATTTGATAACCTGATTTTTTAATTTTTAATTTTAATTTAAAATTAAAAAATTAAATTAAAAATTTAAAATTGTTAAAATCACAAGTGGAGAATAGGGGCAAGCCATTTAAATTGGCCAAAGCGTTTTACTGCCTCAGTTCTCTATCCCCAGGCCTCCCCGCACTCATCTTCTCTGGCTTACTTTCTTCCAGCCTTAGGTCCAAACGTGCCCAAACGTGCCCATTCCTGACTTCCTCACATTGGTAAGGCCTTCTGGACACGTTCAGATTCTGATAGTTGTTTTGTAAAAGTGTAAGGTCATAGAAATTCATGGGGTATTGAGAATCCAGATCAGTGTCATTATTTAGGCAATAAATGAGAAAGGAAAAGAGAGTTCAGAAAATCTGATGGGGCTTGGTGTCTCCTTAAAGCCCCAGAGGAAGGTTTCAAGTGTGAGGACGTGCAGGAAGAGGGCGCGTGAGAGCGGTATGGGTTAGGTGAAAAATAAGTGGATATTTCCTATTCCAGTTCCTTTTTATTTATTTTTTTTTTCGAGGAGGAGGATTCTGTGTTATTTTTAATGAATACCTAAGAATGCATTCTTTTTCTCTTACTTCCTTTTATCTCCCCAAAGAATGATGCATACTTTCATGAGGGAGGTGGGGAAATTCTGCCTGTGGATTCACAGTGTGTGAATATGAATAACACGCCAAGGATGTTAGCTTCCCATAACCTTGGGTCTCTGGATTCGTTTAGGTCATGAGGATTGTGATAGCAGACATTTCAGTTGAGAAACCAGTGGAAGTTAAGGGTACAGTTTGCCTCTCGTACAGGAGGGGTGCTGGTCACCTTCTGTTTGGAGGTGAACACCTGTTGTTTTCTGGGTAACTTTTAGCTCAAATGCTTGCCCGCTTCTCTGATTTCTTCCCCTCTCCCAGGATGCCTTCAGAAATCTTGCTGAAGATCTTTTCCTACTTGGATGCTGTGACCCTGCTATGTGCTGGATGTGTGAATAGGCGCTTTTATCATCTGGCCAATGACAAGTAAGGAGAAAACCAAATCTCTCTCTTGTCTCTTGATGGCGTTTTGATGGAAGTCATGAAAACTAGTGAGACTGTTTTAACCATTTTTTTTAAACGTAAAAGAGTTACTTTTGAAAGTGTTTTTAAGATTTTATTTATTTATTTAACAGAGAGAGAGAGAGTACAAGCAGAGGGGGAGAGAGAGAAGCAGGTTTCCTGCTGAGCAAGGAGCCTGATGCGGGGCTTGATCCCAGCACCCTGGGATCATGACCTGAGCCGAAGGCAGACAATTAACGACTGAGCCACCCAGGCGCCCTTGAAAGTGTTTTTAGAATAGATGTAATATGTCTAATGCTTTAAGTGGTCAAATGGGTATTTCCAGTGATTTGCATTTACATGTTTAAAAAAAAAGGAATATCTTTGCATGAACTGAAAAAGATCAAACTTACTATTGGTGCAGCTGTTGTCTCCTGTATAGAAGAATATATCTCTTGTCTGTGTCAGTAGGCACACAAGTGGGTTCATTGTGGGTTCAAGGGAAATACGCATGTTCTTGACAGTACTAGAATGGATGTAGAACAATTTTTGTATCTCTTTCTTAATGACTCTTAGTAAGAGGTGAAGACATTCACTAAAGCAAAGTGCAGTAAGGCATTTTTCATGAAAGAGGTCAATTAAATATCAAAATTATAGCTCCTTGAAGGGTTCTTACTTTGTTTAAGGATAGAGCTCCAATTACTCAATAAGCTGATAAATTATAAATTGCTTAGTTTCTCTAAATATCACCTCTCCCCACTGACCTTCACAGGCCCAGATAGTGCAGGCACTGGGCCTTCAAGTGGATTTGGGGCCATACCTCTAGTAATGTTCCTTGCATACTTTTATTATTAATTATGTGCCCATCCCACTTTCTTGGGAGTTGTCCTTTAAAAATCTGAGCTTCTGATTAAATTATCCTTGTGTTTGTTTTCTTGTTATAAGAAATATTTTAATCGCATACATTACATTTTATTTTATTTTATTTTTTATTTAAAGATTTTATTTATTTTAAAGAGAGAGAGCGAATGTGTGCGCAAGGACGAGCCGGGGAGTGGGGGAGAAGGAAAGGATCTTAAGCTGACTCCACCCTGAACATGGAGCCTGACGAGGGGCTCAATTCCACGCCCCCCAAGACCATGACCAGAGCCGAAATTGAGAGTCAGGCGCTCCTGCCACTCCTCCTGCTTGTGCTCTCTCTCTCTGTCAAGTAAATAAATAAAATCTTTAAAAAAAAAAAAAAAGAGGTGCTCAACCGACTGAGCCACCTAGGTGCCCCTGCATATGTTGAATTTTATTTTTAAGAGTCATGTCTGATTTTATAGTTAGACTTCATAAAGGGCATATTAACATGGTTTATCAGAACATTAAATTGGCCCCATTTTGTCAACAACTTGTTTGAAGTTTGTCTGTGCCTGACTGGTAGTCAGAATGGCTAACTCTGCTCTTGTCCTCAAATCCACCTTAGTTTTTTAACAGGAAGGGTGATCAAGAAATGACTGTGTTTGGGTTTTAAGTACTTGTTAGAAGCATCTTATACTTGACATTTGTATTTTATAGATAATCAAGCGGCACAATCTGCACAGGATTTTAATTCTATCAAATGTTCTTTTTAGGCTTCACTTTTGGTAAATACGGTAAGCTGACGTGTGTGAAAGTGGTTCTTCATACAGACGTTAGGTGTAACTCTAACTGAAGGTGTGCGGGGTTTGGGGTTTGCGCTCTGCTCCCCCTTCCCCGCAGCGTTTGCTCTAGTAGTTTGGGAGCACTGGTGCGTGGGCAGGAATAGACTCAGCTGCAGTTCTGTGGTGCCCACGTGAGAAATTTGGGAACACTTCTATGGAGTAAAATGATGAGTAAAATAAATTTGAAGAAAATATGAACAAGCTTTTATGTAAAGGGAGTTTTTAAAAGTGCCTACTCAAGGGATTTTGGGGAAACAGTGTCAGATTTACCTACATGGACTCAAATCATCATCATTTTGCAACTCTTAGCTCACGTATGAAAGGCCAGACGTTTCTGAACTGAGGAAATAAATACCTGAGGGTAGAAAACTTGGTGTGAAAGGATTCTGTGGGGTGAGAAATGATTTCAGAGTGCTTACTAGCAAGAGCGTTGGTAGGGGTCAGATTGTGGGTGAGTCTTTTGGGAAGTCCGTGTACTGCCTGCATCGGGGAGACCCGTGTGCAAGTGGAACGTCTGCGAGGTGCCCCTTGCTCTGGGGTGACAAGCGGCTGACAGGCGCGGGGCGTGCCTTCTCCCCGCTCCTCTTGGCCACTGGCCAGCTCATCCCACACCGAACTACACAGAAATGTGGAGACATACATTAGCACATCATTACGTTTATTTATGTAAAGCTCACCTTCCACTGTAGGAAATTGATTTTAGCCCCGCCTCAGTTTCCCCCAAGAGAAGCTTCTTTCTTTCCCTGAAGGAGAGCAGTGGCTGGGAGAGAGGTGCCTTGGGCTCCCTTCAGCCTGCTCATTGCCACTGTTCCTGGGACTTCTCCTGGGCCTCGGAGCGTGATGGGCACGAGGGGCACAGGCTGTGGCTCAGAGCTGAAGCTGGAGTCAACCTGGTGGCTGATGGGCTCTCTGCATTTGGATAAATTTCTTGGTTTCCTCGAGTTCATTTCTGTGCTGCTGAGGAGGCTGAGAAGCCCAGGGGGTGGGTGGGTGGGCTCTGGTTGAGGCTGCGTGGGTACAACCCTGGGCCTACCGTGTCCTCGACTTACACAGACTGGCCTGGGCCAGATCTTTGCACTGGGGCCTCATTACATTGTCTGTTCCGTGGGGACAATAATAGTAGCTACTTCATGGGTTTGTTGGTGATTAAAGTAGTTAACGTTTACAAAGGGCTCAAATTATGCTTAACACAGTGCTCAAAAAATACTAACTGTTGTTGTTTTTTTCTTCATTTTTTTCATTCATTATGCAGTGAGTTTTTTCACTTTCTTCTCTTTGTGCAAGCATAATGTGTTCCTTGTGGAAAAATTAAAACAGAAATCAAAAATAACATACAGTTCCATTGCTGCTGACATTTCTCCGTGTGTGCTTGTATATATGGTTCCTTTCCAGTCTTTTAAAAATGTGTGTACTTAAAATAACACGATAGGAATCACCTTGTATATTTCTTGTTATTTTTCTATAATCTGTTATTCCATTATTGCTGTAGGATGGCAGTGGTTTGGATGATGCCACATACCAAGAGATCACTCATTTTAACTTGACCCTGGGAAACAAGCTTTTCCTTTTAGTACGTGTTTCTGGGGTTGATGAATCTGAAACACTTACCTCGAACTGCAGTTCACTTTAACACATGAGCGACTGTAAATGTTCAGTTTGATTTATTCATGGACCCGGGCTATTTAAAAACGATCATGCATCTCTAAGGTAATATATTGCTACTGCAGGGACATGACAATGTGTCTTAGTTAAAGTAGTTCCTCTTCTCCCCCAGTTTTATTTGGATCAGAATCTATTCAACTGCATTTTCACCTAAAAGATCTAACTGGAAAGTTAACTCAGCAGAGACGACCGCTGTATCTGTGAACTCACTGTCGGTTGAGGATAAAGAAGCTGGATATTGGAAGAAAGAATATATCTCAAAACAAAGAGCATCTGTAAAAGCAGCGCTAGCTCAGGTTCTCCAGCCTGTCAACCCTTACACAGGCCTTCCAGTCAAAACCAAAGAGGCCCTCAGGTACACGGCACCCTCCTGAGCCATGCGCATGGTGGTTACTTGAGGGACCCATTTAACATTTATGTGCATGTCACTGTAAAAAGAAGGATGGTGTAAGCTCAGGGTATTGTGTGTATAAGGATGTATGTGCGGTTATACTGTGAGGGACCGTCTTGAGACATTTGTGTGTTCCTGTGTGTCTGTTAGCTGTATAGTATTTCCCTATTCCATATAAATGGTCTGAAGGTTTTATGAAAAGCAGAAATAACCTAGTAATCTGGTGTAGTAAAGCAGTAGCATCCAGAGCATCCTTCCTTCTGGGCAGAACTTGGTCTTGTCTGTGTATTGCTAGTTCCGAGAACATGGTAGGTGTTCAATGAATGTTTGTGAGGTGAGGAGAAAAGCTCTATAGAGAGGACCATTGATGAACCAAAAATTTATGTCAGGCACCTTCAACTTAGACTTTTTAGGACCTAGATACTTTAGAGATGATATGTAAAATTGACCTTAGCATTTTTTTCTTCCTGCAATGAGGCAATCATTTTTAGCTTTTCTTTCTCCAGAATATCTGGTTTAGGTTGGGTAATTGTACTGAAAGAAAAAAATGGAAAAGAGTACATCATGGAGCACATTGACCTTTCCATAAATGATTCATCAGTGACGATTATGTGGTATGGCAAAAATTGGCCACAGCTAGCCACATTGTCAACCTTAGATTTGTGTGGTGTGACGCCAGTTTTTATGGACCGGTCTAAAACCCCCTCCAAAAATGGGTAAGTACTAATTCAACAGAACCTTTGGGTGAGAACATCTTATGTATAAATACTAGTTGCCATTATTCTTGTAATTTAAAAATACCATCAGCGTATTTTAATTTGATTGCATCTTAAAGACTTCTCTTGCATCCTGGATCACTATAGAATAGAAAAAGAATGGATTTATAACATTTATGATTAGATCTAAATTTAGGTTCCTCATACCTTGGTTGTCTGTAACAGAGAAGAGTATTCTAGTTAACAAAATTCCTAGGTGATTGATGGCTAACCTTTTGAGCTTTTTCGTTTTAACCATTTTAACACAAACATTTATACAACTATTATATCTTCTTTAGTAAATGGTACAGTAACTGTAGTTTAAACATTAGGCCATAAGGTAATAAATCTTATGTTTATGCGCCTTTCTGTTGAACTGACGGGGATGTGTGATCTTGTGCAAGTAGCTTAGTCTCTCTATGCCTCAGCTTTCCCGTGTGTGGAAGGGGGTGGTGATGATGGCAAGGAGTATTTAGCATGCACGGCTGCTGTGAAGAAGAGCAGAAGGTTTCACTGTCAAGTGCCTCAGTCAGATCCATGTGTGTCACCTTGCTGATGTGGACGGAGTCCTTACTCAGGGGCTCTGTCCTCAGGAGCTATGTGCTGAGTCCATATGCATTACAAGTCTCTCCTGCTCACTCTTCTGGCCATTAGTCACTTTCTCCTAAAAGCCAGACGTTGCCTGCTGTAGCATCCTGACCTCCTGAGCAAGTGAGTGCACCTACATAAAAGGCACGGCCAATGGAGAGGTACAGAGCTCGTAGCTGCCTTCTCAGGTCGGTTGCCTGCCCTCGACTGCCTGCTTCGCTGCCCAGCATCCTTTGACGTTGCCATGGCATTTACCACATCATTGTTCCTACCAGCCTGTGTGCTGGGGTTCCACCCCTGGTTTCTCTCACAGGTCACATGTGACCTTGGGATGGAGGTGTTGTCATGGTGCGACAACATTCTTTCATGGCTTCCCTGGACACGGACACATTTTTGCAACTTTGTAACCCGGGACCTTGTTTTAGCTTCTGCTCTGTGGGGCTGATTCTTTGAGGATTGTTTCATTGATTAGGTTTCTCCTTGTGCTGGGAATGTGAGAGCATTGGGCTTCTTGGTGATGATAAAGCCAGGTCTCACTGTATTCTGAAAATAACCTTAATGCTACGAAGAATAACACATGAATAATTTTCCATGATTATATTACTGAAGGTATTTTAGAAGCATGTTTCCTTTTTTAAATGGTAACTTTATTTGGATAAATCCCCCAAATTTCATATGGTATCATGATAGACACCAGATATTTCTAATGTAGTATTTAGGTTTTATGCACTTTGAAATGATGTTTGGAGAATCAGTCCACCATCTCTGTACTAATTTGAACAATATCATGAAATATTATTTATAGGCATTAGGACAACATTATTAACATCACTTAAGATAGTCATAGAAGACGAAGTGGATAGTGTTGCATTATAAATCTCAGTTAAATATATTTTGCTCCTGAAAACTGCCATCCGGGTCAGGAATACTAGATACTGCACAGTGAGAGAAGTGCTAGAATTTATTGGGAAAATTGATTTAGTGTAATTTATTTCCATTAAAACTAAGTGGACTTCAGCCAGCATTTGATAAGCTGTGGAGAACAGACACTAAAAGTGTTTTTTAGGAATCTGTTTTGATGGGCTCTTTTTTTTTTTTCTTTTTAAGATTGTATTTATTTATTTGACAGAGAGAGACACAGTGAGAGAGGGAACACAAGCAGGGGGAGTGGGAGAGGGAGAAGCAGGCTCCCCGCAGAGCAGGGAGCCCGATGCGGGACTCGATCCCAGGACTCTGGGATCATGACCTGAGCTGAAGGCAGTCGCTTAACCAACTGAGCCACCCAGGCGCCCTTGATGGGCTCTTTTATCGCAAGTTGGAGAGCAAATGCCTTGATCATGCAGAAGTACAAACCCCTTATGCATGTGTGTGACAGCAAAAGAGAAATTTGGTGATTGTTATTTGGGTCTTTTTTGTTTCCTCCATGAGAAGTTTTTCAAGAGCAGTGAAAACCTTATTTATGTAATTGGCAATTTGAATTTTCCTGTAATTTTTACCATTCTAGTCAGACTCATGAAATTTTCTCCTCGCAAGTGTTCTCCATTTTGTGGTTTATGCTGTACTTCTCCAAGTTTGGGAAGAATGTTGGGTAAATATTAGCCTTCATCTCTCTCTGTGGTCTGTGAGGCCAAGGCACATGAGGACTTAGCCCCTTCTCTGTGGGGTCTGTTTAAACTGGTCTGGAGCCATGGTGGAGTGTTCTCCTTTTGGGCCCATTGAAGAGTGTGAGAGGAGGCTTTTTTACGCCCCACCCGGCCTCGTCTGTCCACACAGGCAGTGACTACCATTTCTGAGCACCTTAGGTTTGGATCTAAGGTTTCCTTGATGCTGGACTTAGGTTCCTAACCCTTTGTTTGGCTTCCTCCCCGTGTAGTCTGCCTATGCGGGGTATATTTTTAGGTCACATATCGTGCACATGCTCGCCGACCGCCTCTCCCTAACCATTGTGGTTTTCAGCACAAAAAGTCCTTTGAAAATTGAGGGAGAGACCAGGGTAGTCTGGAAGCTGCAGATCTGGTTCTGATGCTTAAAGCCTCCCCCTCTCATGCTCCCACTTGGAAACGGTGCCACCGCTGAACTCCTTAGTTTTCTCATTCTTTTACTTAGTGAACATTTGAATACCTGTCTCCTGCCGGCTGGTGTCTTAGGAGCTGGAGGAGAATGCTTGAATGCCATGTGGCCCCAGCTCCTTAGGGACTTGCCTCTAATGCTGAGCTATGTTCATTGACCACTGAGATCTCATCTCCCTTATAATTTCCTAAACTATCTCTATGTCCCTGGAAATGACAGACATCTATGTTTACCATCATAGTGCTTATAGAATGTTTCATTCTGTTGTTTTTACCTCTTATGATGAATAGCAGAGTTGTGTTTCCTTACACATCTGAGTTGTTACCCTTAGACACTAATTCTAATACAGAGTTCACAGTGGATCTCCTTCATGACAATACTCAGGATTTGGGTTTAAATTCATTTTCTAATATTAAAATTTTCAACCTCTCTGAGTTATCCTTGATAATAACTTTAAAAGGTATATATATCTATATATCTCTATATATCTGCTTTCAGACAGCCTACTGAGACCACCTGCTTTTTGTCATTTAAAATATTTTGTCTTTGCTTATGCATTATTTCCCTTGATTAGGAATACATACGAGAATCTACTTTTGATGGTGACATTGTGCTGGGCTCTGAGGGAAAGAGGAGAAAAGATGGTTCTTTCTCACCCTCATGATTCTTCCACTTACTTCTGAATGGGCTGTTGAGTTGAGAGTAAGAGCAAGGAGGAGGGGAAGGAAAACATAGTTGGGTGAGAAATTTGGGTGTGTCCATTTTCCTTTTATTTATAGGAGTTTTTATGTCCCCTGACCCTCCATGCACCATTTATTAGCAAGGTGCACATGATTAGCATGGTCTTCAAAAGTATTTTTAGATACACTAGACAGAATTGTTAACACTCCAGATGTGAAAGCTCATTTCTCTTTCTTTCCTTTGTCATGGATGTTCAAAGACCTCGGTGGCATTCTTTAATTGCAAAGTACAACCTGAGTAACTTAACTGAATCCACCATGATTGGCTGGGACCGACTCATCCGGATCTTCTGTCTACACCCAGGCCTCCTGGTGGGGCTGTGGAAGGTAAGGTTCGAGTCCCTGCCTGCTCTGTGCCATCTTCCTCCCAGCTCCACGTTGACTCACCATGATGCATGACACCAAATGTGAGGTCCCTCCAACTTTCCACTAACGACATTCTGTTTTACGTCCTAACAACTTCATTTTTCTAGCTAAATCACCCCCTGTTCTGTGGAGGCCACTCGGCTGTTCTGCTGTCACAAATGACAGGCAACCTGTTCTTGCCTGCATGGTTTTGTTCGCGTTCTCCCTTCCGTGTCATGGGAGTCTCCCCCTTTCTCCTTCCCAGCGGTCCATGCTCCTTCCTCCTCCTTTCACAGCCCGTGTCTGCCAGAGTGTCTCTTACCCTGTGTTTACCCAGTCTCCACACGTGTTTCTGATCCCAGACGTGTGGCCTTGAGTGTAATCTGCCCTCCAGGGGACAGTGTCTAAAGAGTTCTCCTTTCCTACTAGATGAGGTTTCTTTTTTCACGGGGTGAGGCTGTTGGCTGGCTCCCTCCTCTGGGGTTAGTTTCTGGGCAGTCACTTCAGTGAAGAGTGTAACTGTGATGTTTCTCTGTACCCCACACATGTGTGGAGATCTGTGGCCTTGGTCTGTGGTGGTTTGAAGATAGAAGTTCACAAATGTGATGCTGAGAATAACAGTCCACAAGTCTAAACAATGCTGGACAGAACCAAGATCTACGGCATCATCCTCTCATCATACTTTGTCTTTCTCAACCTGCTGAGGCAGTCAGTTTTTCTGTCCCTCCCTAGCTCTCTGCGTGAGGGTGACTTGTGGCCCAGGCAGCAGCTGGCTTGCTGGGCATTTCCTTGACTTGAATTCATCAGTCTGTGTTGGCTCACGTAGTGTTGGCTCACGTAGTTATGAGAACCCTGGTCGGTCCAATATTCCTCTGGCTGGCTACTGGAGAGCGGTGCCTCAGATCGCACATTCTGGATTACCTCCACCAGTCAGTGTCAGCTGTGAATTTGGGGAGAGATGGATGTCTGTTCCTCTACAGTCACATTTTCTGCTACTCAGCCTGGTGGGTGACTCTGTTCATTCCCCCTGGCTTTGCCAAGTCAAGCAGGTACTCAAGAGAGGAACCTATGCCTCTGATGTTAAGTATTTGTGGAATTAATCTTGTATATGTGAAGGTCTTACCACTATTGTCCTTATTTTGGGAAAGAGTTTGAAAGAACCTGGAACTAACAATGTATATTTTCACAATTGTGTATAATAGAGTATTTTGATATTTCACAAGTGCTAGGATGTTAATCCTTTTGGTACTGCATGATCTGTGTATTTGGGTGAATTGTGGTCCTGCTGTCAATATGACATGTAATTCTTATTGGATAGTAATAATGTATTAGCAGTAATAATGCATTAGTATTGTGGTAAGCTTACAGTTGTAAGAAACTGCATTTATTTGTAAGATGAATGTGCTGCGATCTTCACAACGACCTTGTGAAAAATTAAAATATTTCAGTTGAAAATGTATTCTTTCTAATTAACTTTTCAGAGGGAGGAAGAACTGGCTTTTGTTATGGCAAATCTTCATTTCCATCACCTTGTGGAGAAGAGCACGTTAGGCTCAGCCACTGTGTATGTATTTATATGTGGATGTGTTAAATTTTTGTAGAGTCAATGTAAAGGATTAGAAGTTGATACCATCTTAATATCCCGAGAATAGCTACAAGGATATTCTGTTTTTAATCAGTAGACACAAGCCAACAGGCATAATTACTTAGCTGTTGCTAAAATAATTGGATTATTCATGAGTACATATTTGCTTTATTTGTTTTGGGTTAAGGATTATGTCCCTAGAAGAATATTATTTATGGGGACAGGATAGTGTCATTACTGCAAGATGCCAGTGCATCAAGATGCTTCCCATTCTTTGCACTAATGTGAGTTTTCATATCTTGCAAGGCACGCAGACCCATGGCTGAGTCGGGTCTGCAGATGTGTTTTGCTTGGTTAACACAGTATGTGTCTTTCCATGAATTTGAAGGTCTTCAGTGGGGGAGTATGCTTTTCATTTCACGACTGCTCTCAGTACTCATTTTTTTAACAATTATCTGAAAAGCTCCTGAATGTTTTTGAGTTTGTTACCTTACAAAGTAAGGGTTTTCTTACTGAATAAAACTTAGTCCCTCATAGCTTTGGGTCTTCTGCCTGGGTTCCTGATCTGTAGGTCTGTTGTGTGGTGCATTTTCCTGCTGAGCAGCTCCATCCTCTGGTTATTGAGACTTCTGAGGAGCAGAGTTGTCTTTGTAGAGCTGCTGTCCTAGGCAGATCCCAGAAACGTGTTCATCTTTGGTCATCTTGTGGATCCTTAGGGAACTCATTCCTTTGCCTGTTTTTATAGAAGTTGGTGAAAGGAATACAAAGCGTTTCTTTTGAGTTCCCGGTGTGGAAGATTATCGGGAACCCTGTAGAGGATTGATAGGAGCTGGTGTTTGGATGGATGTTAATTTTTTTAAAGAGTATTTTCAGTTTAAACATTTTATCTCTGGTGTTGACAAACTTGTGTGTATGTTTTGTTTTGCTTTTTAGCCCCTACGAGCTACCTCCTCATACCCCTCTTTTGGATGACAACCCAGAGTACGGACTGCACGGCTACCAGCTCCATGTTGATATGCACAGCGGTGGAATTTTCTACATGTGTGGTACATTTCGCAGTCTCTTTACCAAGAAAGGTGAAACTGAGTTTTTGTTTCAGTGTGAAATTAGAAGGTTGGAGATAACAGGGGACCAATTTTTATATCTGAGTTAAGAATTGTCTCTTCACTGATCATCTGTTGGCACTCTGTCTTCCCATACCCATACCTCATCCTAGGACTTGTGGAATCCCATGGCCGGATCTAGTCTCGTTAGCCTTGGGCTCCGTCTCCTTCATTGCCATCTTTCTACCTTCTGGAATATTCTCTACTCATCTTTTCTATAGATAATCTCCTTACTGTTTTGCCCTGCTGTGCCTCCTCCCCCTACCTCAAACTTCTTCCCTTCTTTCTCAAAGGAATTCTCAAGTAAACTTGCCCACAGGGCCAGTGTAACACGTGTCCAGGATAAGAATAAAGAGAAACCACCCTTCTGTCTCTATTGCATCCATGTTTATCATGTTCGCCAAAGCTGAGACAGACACTAGAGTGGGCTGAGAGGGAGGAGGCCTCCGTTGAGTGAAAGGGAAGAAGGAATGTAGAGTGCCCCCTGTTCTCCTTTGTCTCCATTGTTTCCTCCTTTTCTTTTTTCCTTAAAGATTTTATTTGTTTTACTAGAGAGATAGAGAGAGGGAGAGAGCACAACAGGGGGAGTGGCAGAGGGAGAGGGAGAAGCAGACTCCCCGCGGAGCAGGGAGCCCAAAGCAGGGCTGGATCCCAAGACTCCGGGATCATGACCTGCGCTGAAGGCAGATGCTTAACTGCCTGAGCCACCCAGGCGCCCCTCAAGTTAAACATTTTTGGTAATATTTTATAGGGGAAATTTTATACTTCATTTCTGAATATCCTCTTCCCCAGAATTCTTTCATTTAATAGATTTGACATCCATTACTAATCCTTGCCTGAATCAATTTCTTTTAGTGTTTAGAAAATGGTGATTTTCTAATTTTTGGTGATTTTCTTATTAATGGTGATTTTCTAATATTTCTACATTTATTAGTTGAGATTTTCTAAAGAAATTCCCCACATCAACTGGTGAACTCCTGTAGTGGAAGGGTAAATGACCTTTCTCTTTTGACCACCAATGCTCAGATTAAGGAATGGATGTTATCATCACCTCCTGTGGTGGAAGTTATTTTGAGTGCACTCTCTCTCTTTTGTCTTTGTTGTTTAGTGTCACTGTGGACGCTTGGTTTTTTACTTATTCAATAATTTATAGACAATTACAGACATTATTCTTTTTGAAGCTAAAATTGTCCTTAGTTTGATCATTGGGATCTACTTCAAGCTGGCTTCTGTGCCCTTTTGATACACCCCCATTGTCTTTGAGTTTTTGTTTTTTGACTCAGGATTTCTAGGTTCTTCTATGCTTGTTGGCATTTTTATTAGAATTATGTCAAATATATATATTGACCTGAGGTGAATTGACATCTTTGTTGTTGAATTGTCCTACCCAAGAATGTGGTTTGTTTTTCATTTTGTTCAAAGATACTTATATGTCTTTTAGGGTGTTTCAGAATTTTTTTCATACTAGTTTTGCCCATTTCTTGTTAAGATCTTTAGTATTTTATCTTTGTTACTTCCCTTTCATTGTATCTTCCAGTTGTAATGTTTTATGTGGCTTTGGTCTCAGGCCATAGATTAGGTTGGAAAGTATTCCTTCCTACCTCTGGGATTTTTTGGAGGCTTTTGCATGGAATTGGTAGTAGTTCTCCTTAAATGGTTGGTGGAATTCACCTGGGAGCCATCAAGGCCTGGAGCTTTCTTTGTGGGAAGGTTTTTAACTTCAATTTCTTTTATAGAGAGAGGGCTACTTAAGTTATCTGTTTCTTCTTGAGTGAGATTTGGTATGTTGTATCTTTTAAGACATTTGTATAAATATTATGTTAGATTGATCAGTGGGTTAAGGAGTTTTTTGGCTTGCTGCTTCTATTACGAATTTCTCTGTGAATGTTCACCAAATGATGGGCACTTATATCCATTATTTTATTAGAGATTGCAAAAATGAGGTTTCCCTAGTTCAATCATTCCCTCTATGCCCATTATCTAGGATCCTTCTGTAAAGAAGAGTTTTCTCTCATCAACTATTTAGTTAACTGAAATATGATTAGTACGGGAAGGGCAGGGTACATGCTTGAGTCTTTCTCTTCATTTACAGAATAGTGATTAATGCTCTAACAGTCTTCAAAGATGACTTAGAGGTTTTTTTTTGGGGGGGGGAAGTAGTGTTATGAACTCATAGATAAAAAATGTAGTTTATGTATTTTAGTCTATTTTCAGTCATTATTCCTTTTATAGTTACTGTGATGCTCAAATTGTCGTCGTCTTCTGTGGTCTTTTGACCTGACTAGTCATCTTTGGTAGCTTGCTTATACTCCAACGTGACCAGATACCTCGAGCTCATCTTGCTGTTTCTTGCACAGATCTGGAATTAACTTTTACCTAGGAGCTCTGCTTCCACTACACTATGGTATTTAGAAACTATAATCTAGATCCTGGAGATGCACGTTGCTCTTTGGTTTTCATTCCTTTTAGCGTTTTCTGTAGGCAGTGCTAAGAAAGTTTGTAAATTTTATAATGGGAAGAAATAAATCACGCATTCATCTAAATGAAAGATTTTAAGGTTTTTAATTAACTTCTTTGACTATATACTTGGTATCTCTTTCTCATGCTGAAAGTCTTTGTCCCAAACAACGTCAAAATATATAATAATTTAAAAATAACAATACTGGGGCGCCTGGGTGGCTCAGTTGGTTAAGCGACTGCCTTCGGCTCAGGTCATGATCCTGGGGTCCTGGGATCGAGTCCCACATCAGGCTTCCTTTGCTCTGCGGGGAACCTGCTTCTCTCTCTGCCTCTGCCTGCCACTCCCCCTGCTTGTGCTCTCTCTCTCTCTGTCAAATAAATAAATAAAATCTTTAAAAAATAAAAAAAATAAAAAAATAAATAAAAATAACAATACTGATATTGTTACTAATAATGAACCCATTGAATAATGTTCTTTTAGTTAAGATTTTCCTGTGACTCTTTATGGGCTTAAGATACATCATGCCAGAGAGTTAAATCACCTAAAGTAATTCTCTGTGTGGTTATGCTACCACTTTGACATACAATCAGAGTGATTTGTTTCAGTTGATTTTTTTATTTTTCAGGATTGCTTTCCTTCTATTTTTATATTTAAAAAATTTACATTCCACATTTACATGGTTTATAGTTGAAACTATAAAACAAGGAAGTTCAGAGAGGTTTACTTCTACCCTTGTCCTTCATCCCTGCTCTCTCCCTTTCTTCAAAGGTGACCCTGTATATTGGCCTTTGGCTTATTCTTTAAATGCTCTTTTCTGAATATAGAATGCTATATGTCAGTGTATTTATATTTCTCCCAGTTTTTCTAAAGAGGCGTATGATACTACTTTTTAAAAGTTCCTTGCTTTTTTCCAGTTGGTAATATATTCTGAAGATTATTCTTTAGAATGACATAGAGATTTTTCTCATTCTCTCTTTTTAAACCAGCTATAGGTAGGCAGTTTTTAAATGGTTTCTTTCTGTGATTTCCAGGCTTTGCTATTACAGGTAGAGGTATAGTAAATATATGGCCTTTTTCATACATCCTTTTATATTTTGCCAGTTTGTCTTTGGAATACTTTCTTAGGAATCGGATTGCTAGGCCAGAGGGCAAATGCACATATTATTTTGAAAGAGACTGTCAAATTCCCTTCTATGTTGGGGGGGGGGATTTCTAACTTAATAGGGATACGAAGTTAATAAAATATTTTATTACTAGGGATGTTTGTTCTAGGTTTGTATTATGTGTTCATACAAGGCAGTTTAGTTAAGGAACTTTCTATTCCTAAAGTAGCTGGATTTTTTAAAAAAAATATTGGAGATGGTTGTTAAATGTCAAATACATCTTAGGGCAACTATTGATGATCATATGATTCCGTCTCCTTTATGCTACTAATGTAACGAATTTCCTCAGTATATCTTCTAATGGTATAGTATATCTTCTTATGTCATATGTATGCTTATTTATAAGTTACTGTTGGTATTTGGTGTTTTCCATTTACACTCACAGATTATTTATAGTTTCATTTTTAAAAATCTGTTTCTGATCTGGTTATAAGCAGGTTTTCTACTTTTCATTGAATCAGTTTTTAGTATTTATATGATTTCCTAGAAAGTCATCTGTTTTCTTTAGGTTTATTTTGATCTCTTTCTAGCTTTTTGAGTTGGCTGCGTTGTTTAATTTTCAGGGTTTCTTGTTTTTCTTCAGTGCCCTTCCTGCTAGGCCCAGAATCTTGGAGTGTCTGAATCAGGAAGGAACTGAAAGGTGATCTAGAAAACGAGCCCTCCTGGGCTTGAATGTGCTCTGCAGCCTCTGCTCAGGGTCCTGCCCTGGGAATGGCCCTCCCAGTTTTATGAAGGTGTGAAAATTCTGCCTTTTTTCTTAGTACTTCAACCCTTTTAACTTTGTTCTGTTATTTGAAATAGAGAATAAAATCTCCTTCCTCTTTCTGTTACATACTCTTGAGGGGGCTACTAACGTGCGGCGGTCAATCCTCAGGGTACAAACACATGTGCCCTCTGGGTTGTGTTAGCGGAGAATTTGTTCTCTCTCTTGGGACATCCTCAAGTGCCCTCTCACTTCCAGTCTTTCTTATCTAACAGGATCTAAGGAGCCTGCGCTGTGTCCTCCAGGGATTAGGTGTCTTAGGTCAGATCTTAGGGGAGTACGTATTACTTCGGAGGAGAGGACTCACCCTTTCCTAGTTCTAAACAAATACAGCAAAACCTCGATTAAGCTTTGTATGCATTCCTTATACCTGAGCTGTGCCCTTAATAAGGAAGACGATAGTACAGGGAAAACTTGTGGGCACTCATTATAGGTTCTTGCTGAATGTTTTATGTTTATATTAATTATTCAACCTAATCTTCATAGCAAGCCTGTGAGTTGGGTACTGTTATTGGTGAAGTGGCTGGAGCTGGTAGTGTAGGTCAGTTCTCTAACGACACACAGCTCACACATGGCCGAGCACCATCTGCACCTGCGTGGGCCAGTCTCCAGAGTGTGGGTCTTAAATACTGGGCTGCATTGTCTTCCATATATTTGTACTTTCAGGGACATGCTTCTAGAATATGCGTTCTTGTGTGTGTGACTTGGTCTGTCTTTTGAAAGTGTTGGCATCCTAAGGGCGCTCAGGAAGGGTCCTTCCAGTCCGTAGCCACTTCTCTGTTAATGCTGGTAGCCCGCTGGGGAGGCCAGATGATTATACAAGATCCAGAGACTGAGGGAGATGGAGGAGGATGGGAAGCTGAGATGGAGGTAACTCACCTTTCATCTGTTTTCACAATTAGAAAACAGATTTCCACCTTGAGAAGCTTGCACATGCGGGACGCCTTTCCTTGGCATGTGGTTCTGCGCTCAGGAATCAGCAGAGGGCGCTGCTGCCATCCACGTCCTCGCACATTTTAAAGAAGTACAAACTGGAATGTCCTCTACAGTTTTTGAGAAACTGTCTTGTGGCACCATGTGGTATATTTAGTAAATTCTGGCTATGTCATTGCGGTTGGGGATGACAACACTTAGCCCTGGATTTTAAGAACACTTTTTCTCCCTATCAAGGATAAAATGTTTTATCATCATGCCCCCAGCATTGAGGTGGGTCTGTCCACTGTTTGTCGTCAGTGAGACATGAGAAACCTGGCCTGATTCTAACAAGGCCATCTGTAGGGATTGGAGGAAGTAAAGGGGCAAGGTAGGATGGTGCCGGGCACAGGGCAGAGACGTGTCAGACACGGGGCCTGCCCTCCTCAGGTTGTACAGAGAAACCTGCGGAGCCAGGTGGCAGGCACATGCGGGGGGCTAGGGATTCGTGGGGGGTCCTCAGGAAGGGCAGAACAAGTGACCAGTGCAGTGTTCAGACAGGGTAATGGGCAGGCGTCCAGTTAGCAGGAGTCATGGGGCATGGAAAGGGCACAGCTTTATTAAATATGACATAACTTATAAATGGAGCCTGAATTTGGTGATTGTGTAGGGTCTTTAAATAAGAATTCTGAGGACATACCAATTTAGTCCACAAATTCACTGCAGTTTTATTAAAAAACCCCTGTGGGAATTTATAATGCGACTTGCAAAGTTGAGGCTAAAATCCACTTAGACATACTCATGTGCATATGGAGTGGCTGATAAAAGTTTTGTTTTAAAATTTTAATTGTGAGGTAATACATTCTTTCCTACATATGATGTGTGGACAGTCTACGGAAAAAACAATAAAACCCACGTAGCCACCACGCAGCTTAGGAAATCCACCATTACCAGTGTCTTTGAAGCCACCTCTGTGTCCCTCCTTGCTGGTTCTGTATGTTGTGTTAACCACTGTTCTGTGTATTAACTTGTTCCCTTGCTTTTCTCTTTTTTGTAACTAAACTTCTTTGTATTGTGCACTGACACACAGAAATGCATGAAACAGATCATCATAAAGCAAACACCTGTGTGATCACCATCCAGGTCTTGGTTAAATTTTGAAAATGGATAGTTAGAGGGGACTGGCCTTACCTCCTGTTAAACCCACTGACCAAGAGTGTGTGCTGTCACTGAGGTGGAGCAGAGCCCCTGTACACATCTTTTGTGGCTCCAGAGTCTTTTATCAGGTTATTCCCACAAATGCGGGGCGCACAGCACAACAATTACTAGCTGTTTTAATGAGTTGTACCACGATATACCTGTATATCTGAGCATACCGTCATCTTCCAGAGGATGTGTATATATTTCTCTAGAGTGGTAGTGCAGAATGCATTGTACAGAATCATTTGCCTAAGATTGGCTGGGAAACTCTTGAGAATTGACTCTGCAGGGAGTACACATAATCAAAGGATTCATGCCATGTTTATATTCAGGTGGCCCAAGGCCAGTGAAATATCAGAGTGAGTTCTGGCCAGTTGAGATGTTCTCCATCACAGTATTTTCTCTGAACAAGCTATCCCTTTGTTCTGTTTTCTTAGTCTCATCTTAGTCTCTGTTCTCAAAGTCTCATGGACTTTGCTGCAAGGTCCTTTAGATTTTTTTTTTTTTCCTTTTTATCATACATGTTACTGCAAACAAAGCAGAAGACCCTGGTTAGTTCTTGGTGCCTGGAGTGAGATTCCTGACACGCAGAAGAGACCAGGCCTGAGCTGGCTCAGTGGGAGATACCCAGGATGAGCAGTACCTCCGCAGCCCACCAGCAAGGCCCTGCGTTCGGCAGGGCTGTCCTCATCCGCTGAAAGCCATAGCTAATGCCTCTTGGCTTAGGATCCCAACACTGGTCTGGTGGGCTGAGTTCCCAGGCTGGTGACTGCCCAGCCCTGCTATATTCTTCACCTGCCTTCACCCATTCAGGTCAGAATGGGCTCTATTCCAGAGTGCTCAGGAGTAGCCTAAGGCCTCATTTTATAAGATATTGCTCAAGCTTCTTCCCTTAGTCAGACACTGTATTGAGGGGTAGGAATTTCTACCTCTCAGCACTACCTCCCATAAAAGGATCTGTGTCCTTTCTTCTCTCCCTCAAGGCTTGACTCCTTCCCCTTGGAACTTTGTCATATTCCTCCCCCAAGGAACCTGGGAAGTTTTCTCTTTGTATTTTTGTGTGTTCTGCCACTTTGACAAGTCATGGCTGGATTCAGAGTTTTCCTAAAGGATCCATATTATCTCTCTTCAAAGAAAAATTTATGATCCCTGTACCTGTCCATACTTGCTACCTGCTTCTTTGTGTATTGTCCCTAAAATCAAGCTAAAAGGCAGTTTAGGAGAAGAAATATTTTGTCACCTGAAGTAGATTTATGAGAGGCAAAGGGGTAGGAAGGATAAACAGTGAAGGAAATAATGAAAGAGTGGTTTGTGAATGAAACTGCGAGTTAAGCTTGCAGAAGTGCCTCGTGTATTTCTCTGTCTGCATTCTGTCTTCTGTTCTTTGGGAAACGTGGGTGGACTGTGGCCTTGGGTCCTCAGGACCAACCCGGGTTCAGTGATTCACGGGAGTACTCACAGGACTTAGGATATAGTAGTATTCATGGCTAAGGTTTATTAGGGGAAAGGGTACAGAGCAAACTTGGCAAAGGGGAGAACGTGTGTGGGGGGATGTGCAGAGGAAAGCCCTCTGCCAGGGAGTCACCTGGGAGGCACTTATTTTCTCCAGGAATGAGCTGTGAAAACACGTGTGAAAGGTTGTGTGCCTGAGAAGCTCATTTAAAGACTCAGTACCTGGGGTTTTTACTGGGGACTGGTCCTGTAGGCACCCTCTGCCTGGCACTGCAACATTCCAGACTCCCCGAGGGAAGGACGCTCAGCATAAATCATGTGGTTGACATAAGCTTTTTGGAGGATGATGCGGTGAGCCACTCATATGGGTTAGGAAAGATGAGGTGGGAATCCTTCTGGAATCCAAGTGCCCAGACAGCCACGGGCCAGCCTTGCCAGCAGGCCTCCCTGAGAGTAGACAGTCCCAGGGCTGCTGTGTTGACTCAGCTCCGCACAACTGTCTGTGAGCACTTCCACGGGAGTGTGGTCCGGCCTCTGGAAGGAGCAGGCAGGAAATACTGCAGCTGCGTTTTTGATGTGTAAATAGAGCTTGAAAAAAGGCATGATCAGCAATGCAAACTATGAAGGAATGTGTTTTTTTCATCTTTGTATCAAGCTAATTACTACCAATTTTCAGAAGCTAAAGGAAAAGGGTTTTGCCCAGGACAGCATGTTGTAGCCTTTTTATCAGGATTGGGAGGGAGTGATAGAGAAGAAGCAAAGGCAAAGGATTTTTAAAGTATGCTGCTTCTGTCATTTGACTTTTCGAGTTGTTAGAAAAACGCATTTAAAAACGAATGCCTTTTTATTATAGGACTTGAAAATTCTGAATATATAGAAGTTTATAAGGAAGCAAATAAAATTTACCAAGGACAACTACTGTTTATATTTTGGCCCATTTTCAAACATACAGCTCTATTTCTATCTGTGGACCACATTTCGTGAACAGTGCCATACTCTGCCTTTTCCCCTTACGTTGTGGGCATTTTCCCACATGGGAAAATGTCACTGAATCGTTTAGCAAATTTGATCATGAAAAGTTGTATGGCCTCCGATTGTTTGGTTTTATCATGATGCATTGACCCGTTCTCTCAATGGGACTTTTGGTCTCAGTTTTTCATGATTGTAGCGCTATTGTGATGTGTGTTATTTTGAAAAATATTGGATCATTTGAGAGGTGAAAGTGACATTTGATTGTTTTACATCTTCATGTGTCTTTGAATGTTTGACTATTTACAAAGGCTGTTGACTACAGTAGAAGTGTGTGGGTGTGGCGGCCGCTGGGTGGGCTGTGTGTGTTGTGGGGGGCATTTTCACAGGAACCACCATGCTGCTGCCTCTCCCAGGCATGTGGCCATGGCCAGCTTTCAGTGTCCTTGCTTATTTATTTTAAGTCATCTCTACACTCAATATGGGGCTCAAACTCACAACCCCGAGATGAAGAGTCGCATGCTCATCAGACTGAGCCAGCCCTTCACCCTCTTGTGTATTTTGTTATGAAATTATGTGTCCCTCCCCCAATATAAAATTTCTTACTGATGAATTTTTATCTAAGTTTTCTCTATTATTTTAATGCAGTTATTCTTTTCTTTTCTTTTCTTTTTTTTTAAAGATTTTATTTATTTATTTGAGAGAGAACGAGATAGAGAGAGCATGAGAGGGGGAGGGGCAGAGGGAGAAGCAGACTCCCCGCAGAGCAGGGAGCCTGATGCGGGACTCGATCCTGGGACTCCGGGATCATGACCTGAGCCGAAGGCAGTCGCTTAACCAACTGAGCCACCCAGGCGCCCTCCAGTTATTCTTTTAGATGTATTTAATAATCATTCGGCCAGATTTTAAAAGATCTCATTTGGATTTTGATCAGATTTGCTTTAAATGTGTATGTTAAGTTGGAAGGCATTGATCTCTTTCTATTTAGGGTTTCAGACTCTCTTCTTTATTTAAGTCTCTGTCACTGCCCTCGGAAGAAGTGTTCTCTATGTGGACCCTCCACTCACTAGTGCTTCATTTTTATGTTGCCATTGTGAGTGAATTCTTTCAGCTTATGTTTCCGTGTTCTGTTAGATTCAGGCTATACCCTACAGAGTTTCTGCAATATGCTCTTCATTAAAATACTGATTAAATAATACATGTTCAGTACTTAACTCTATAAGACACAATAGAAAATATTGAGGGGAGAAAAAGAAGGTATGGATTTCAGAAACTTCTTTTTCCTCCAGAAAAGTGGGGTTTCAGCTGTTCAGCAGAACCTGATAAGCCCAGATAACCTCTCTTTAAAGAAATTCTACTTGTAAGGTTTTAATACTTTGTTTCAAATATTTTTCATAGTAGCATGTTATCTCATTTTTACTGTTGTGATTCCAAAAATAAATGACTTGTTTTGTTCCCTCTGTTGATAGTAATTACTTTCTATGTTTCTAGGTCAGATTATTCTCTCTAAGCATTTATCATAACACGAAGACATTAGAAATAGTACACTCCCGTCTGGGGGTGGTGATTACCTATGAAAATTAGAACAGATAATTCTTTACAGTGTCTTCTTCATTGGTTGTTAGTACATTTTTCCTATTTTGTCCATTTGGTGAGCCATTATGAAAAATCAGCATTACAGGTTACCGTTCACAGAACAGGAGAACCCGCATCTCCATACCTTTTATGCCAGAGCTATATACAATGGAATATCATGCAGCCATAAAAAATGAAATCTTGCCATTTGCAACGACATGGATGGAACTAGAGGGTATTATGCTGAGCGAAATAAGTCAGTCAGAGACGGACAAGTATCATATGATCTCACTCATATGTGGAATTTGAGAACCAAGACAGAGGATCATAGGGGAAGAGAGGAAAAATGAAACAAGATGAAACCAGAGAGGGAGACAAACCATAAGGGACTCTTCATCTCAGGAAACAAACTGAGGGTTGCTGGAGTGGAGGGGGGTGGGAGGGATGGGGTGGCTGGGTGATGGACATTGGGGAGGGTATGTGCTATGGTGAGTGCTGTGAATTGTGGAAGACTGATGAATCACAGACCTGTACCTCTGAAACAAATAATACATGATATGGTAATAGTAAAAAAAAAAAGAGTTGAAGTACCCTATCTAAAAGTAAGACACAGGCCATGTGATTTGTGGGACCCAGTGCAAAATGAAACTGCAGGGCTCCTTGTTGGAAATGTAAGGGTTTCAAAATGACAGCAGCAGAGCTGGCTGTGTCTGAAGCTGGCCCTGCAGAAACACAGGCTGTGTGAGGAGAGGCCTCTTTGTGGGTCCTTCTCATCGTCTCCTGCTGTTCTGGACTCTGACTTCTGTGTGACATTCGACCTCAGATTTTGATTTTTTCTTTCCCTATGGCGATTTGAATTTTTAAAATAATTTAAAAGGAAGGATATGAGGTCTTTATTTTGTTTATGTTTTCACTTTCAAGCATATTGTTTAAATAATGCATTGTGCTTTTCTCATGGATATTTATTAAGGCAATTGTGAAAAATAGAATCTTTTTTTTTTTTATTTTTTGAAAAATAGAATCTCTTAAAACAAGCAGTTTGAGGAAGTTACGTCTAATAAGAAACATAAGAAATGGGTTTTCTAATTTTTCCCTGGTGTGAATTTAGTTGTTATTAGAACCTTAGACCATCAGGACGTTGAGCTTAGAGCCACTTCTCAGATCACAAGCATGTTACCCTCCATGATTCCTGTACCTTCTACAGACCTCTTGGGTTTCTTCTTCTTCTGGTTCTTCGTTCCCTTTCTGCCATGATTTTCAGGGCACACAGCCTGGGTTACATGTTTGCTGTCAGTCACCTCAGAGCTTCTACTTTTCCAGTCACCTCAGAGCCCCTTTCCTTGTTGCCCTGTGGCTTCCCTGCATCGATAACTAAAATACTGCTCACCGTGATGCTGCTTCCTAACTTGAATGTGCCCCAGTTCCTTGGGGGAAATCACAAATGGGTGTCCATTGGTGCTGTCAGACTCCGGCTTACCCCTTGTTGCGACTCAGAAGTCTTTTAATCAGCTCACCGTAAGTCCCCTTTATATGTCATATAAGGGATGTTTAGATATGATCACAGTCCTCTTCCTGCTCTGTTCCTTGTTCTTGGGCTCACTACCTGATGTGCTAAGAAACATTGTCACCTCTGTGCTTCCTGATCTTCCTCTCTCATCTGCTGTCACATTGTCAGTATATTACAGTCTCTTTGTGTTCTTTCCTGTTTCAGCGAAAAAGATGTCCCACTTCTTTCCAAAAAGTATATCCCAATTTCTTTTCCTAAATATAGATGCTCCTACCCCCTCTGGGACCTGCATTTAGCCATTTGTGTCTCAGCATCATCTCAAATCTATTTTCCCATCATCATCTTTTTTTTCCACTTATATTCATGTTTTCTGATTCAAAAATTATTTTAGAAGGGGGAAAAAAAAAAGCACTTCTGTACAGATAAAAAAATTTGGTTGAAAACTACAGAAAACCTAACCTAAAACTGGCTTAGCAAAAAGAATTCATGTTGAAAAATCCAGGGGGAGGTTTTATTTCAAACAGTTTGATGTGAGGGCTTATTGCCTGTCAGTGGGACTGGATATGTCTAGACAGCCTGTCTGTCCCTCCTCGTCTCTCTCATTCTGATTCTTCCTGCTTCACTATATTCTGAGTTACAGTTCCTACTTTCAAGGCAGCTCTGGCTAGCACTAGATCTCATGTCCTAGTGTGAGGTTCTCCTTTCCAGCACCCCCTCCCCAGGAGTCTCATTGCATCTCCTTGGCTCTAGTCGGCGTAGGGACTCATCCCTGACTCAGTAATGTGCCAGGTGTATTGGGATGCTCCGTATCTGAGCCTGGATGCTACCATCTGAAATATGGGGACTGACCTGCGTGTGTGTCTCAGAGGAATACTAGAACATGCTTAGTGAGAAAGGCAGAACAGATATTGGCGAGCCCAAAACAAATATCCATATACCTTCTCCTTAAACATCTTTGGAAAGACTAGCCTAGAAAAAAATAATGCATAGTGAAATAGACTGGATTGATAGAATATTGGTCCACAGGCATGGAAGATAGAACTGGGTCTTATGAAAATACCAGTCTGAATATTTACATCAATAGAAAAAGTTATTTTGAAACATTATTGAATTAATGAACAGTGAGCTTTTAAAGATTCTAAGTACACACTTTATCCTGTTGAAAATCGAGTTTTTGTCACCAGTACCAGGAACAATACTAGCAGCAAATGTAGCCTGTTAGGGTTCTCGCTAGTATGAAAGAAGTAGAGACTCTGTGGCTCAGAGACTTAAGAGATTTTACTGATGTTGTCATACTCAACAGTTCTGGATTCAGGAGGGAAATTGTCCTACAGATTTGAGAGTTCTACTTTTCCAGTCTCCTTCTAACACAGCTCCAATTCACTTCACTCTTACAGTCCTTACAGCAAGTGAAACCAGGGGAGAAATTTCTGAACCTCATCATGTTCAGAGTCCTCCTCTCTTTTCATAGTCCATGATCTGTGTCTGTATTTAGCTACTTAAATTTCATGTGTATCAGGGGTTTGGGAAACAACAGAGGTATCTGAAAATAGCCGAGAAAAAGAGAGAAGCTATGTGTTTGCCTTGAGGAAATTTATGTTAGATACCTAACAAGGAAAGGGGGAAATACTCAAGATTTTCTCACCTGAAGAGCGGATGCCTATTCTTTTTGATCATTAGAGTCTAATGACTTTTCTGTCTTGTTATTAATTATTCCTTTGTAACGTTGGAGTCTCTGCAGCTTTAAATTATTAATACTAAATGTATTTGAGTTTGTAGGGTCTTCCTTCCTCTTTACCCAAGATTTACACACCCACCTGAGAGTTGCTTCCTGATGTCCAGTCCATTAACTCATGGTACTACGTTGGTCTCTCAGATGGCGCTCCAGGGCCCCACCTTACTCAGTGCTCGCTCTTCGGGTTGATGTGTGTTGCTTTTCCTGCCTCAGGCAGTACTATTCTGCTTTAACCCCCTTCCCTTTTCTCCCTGTTTGCCTTAGGAAAATCATTCAGTCAAACCAAACAATCAGTCAGTCTCTGCTCCCAACATTCTTTACTTCCTGCCTTTTCAATGTTCTATTTATGGGGCAAAAAATGAATTCTAATCATAGCTGAGAAATGAGAAATGTGATTAGTAGTGCCATTAATCACGCCATAGAAGACATGACCTTTATTCCCAAAGACTGTAGGTTATTTCAGTAAACCTCTAACATGCAGAAACAATCCAGTATAATTAAATGTTCAGGTGTATGTGCAGCAGGGGTTAGAAAAGGAAGAGATTAGTGTAGGCTGAAAGGTGCTGTTAGCCATGGAGGTGAATATTGAAGTTTTGAGGGACTAAACTCCCTAAGGGAAGAGGAAGAAAGATCTGAGGACACAGATTTGGGCATTCCCAGAGTTATCCGTTGATAGGAAAAGAACCGCTAGTTGTCATAAGCAAAGGGGACCTTCAGAGGAAGGTTGATAGAGCTGCTAACAGCTCACCTTTGAGTGCTACTTTTTTGGTAACTTTTTATTTTGATGTAATTTCCAACCTAGAAAAGTTACAAGAATAGTACAAGAACTCCCACGTACATTTTTTCTGATTCTTTTTTTCACCATAGATTAGTTTTTCTTGTTCTAGGACTTTATATCAGTGGGATCCTACAGGATGTACTCTTTTGTGTCCAGATTCTTTCTTTCAGCAAAATGCCTTTGAGTTTCATTTATACTGTTGCAGGTACTGATAGTTATTCCTATTTATTGATGAGTAATACTCCATTGAATGAATATGCCACAATTTGCTTACCTGTTTTCCTGTTGATGGACAGGAAATTTGGGTTGTTTCCTGTTTGGGACTATCTTGAATAAAGCTGTTACAGAATTCTTGTGAAGGTCTTTTTTGTGGACAAAAGTTTTTTGTTTCTCTTGGCAAAATACCTAGTACTGGAATCATTGGGTTTTGGGGGAGGTTTATGTATTAAAAATTGCCAGACATTTTTTTATGTATAAGAAAATTCAGGGCACCTGGGTGGCTCAGTTGATTAAGCGACTGCCTTTGGCTCAGGTCATGATCCTGGAGTCCCGGGGTCGAGTCCTGCATCCGGCTCCCTGCTCGGTGGGGAGTCTGCTTCTCTCTCTGACCCTCCCCCCGCTCATGCTGTCTCTCTCTCATTCTCTTTCTCTCAAATAAATAAATAAAATCTTTTTTAAAAAAGGGGGGGGCGCCTGGGTGGCTCAGTCGTTAAGCGTCTGCCTTCGGCTCAGGTCATGATCCCAGGGTCCTGGGATCGAGCCCTGCATCGGGCTCCCTGCTCCGCAGGAATCCTGTTTCTCCCTCTCCCACTCTCCCTGTTTGTGCTCCCTCTCTCGCTGTGTCTCTCTCAGTCAAGTAAATAAATAAAATCTTTAAAAAAAGATTAAAAAAAAATTCTGTGTGTAAGAAATTGCCGAAATATTTTTTTAGAGTGTTTGTACTATTTTATACTCCCACCAGCATTGTACGAGTGTTCTGGTTGCTCCATATCCCAGCCGACATTTGATGTTATTAGTCTTTTAAATTTTAGTTGTTCTAGTGTGTGGGAGTAAGATGATCATCATGGCCTTGATTTGTGTCTCCCTAATGGCCAGTAGTGGTGAGCGCCTGTCTACGTGCCTCTTGGCCATTTTTTGGTAACTTTCCTGTCTTCTATTTGAAGCATCTACTAATCCTTTCACCTTTCTAAGAATAATGACTTGTCTATTCTTGAATTATGGGAGTCCTTTATGTATTCTAAATACCAGTTGTTTGGCAGATAAATGTTCTACAAGTGTCTTTTCCCAGTCTGTGGCTGGCTTATTCATTTTCTAAATGGTATCTTTAAAACATTTTTTATTGAGGTATAATTGACATATAACATTACATTACTCTCTGTAGTACAGTGTACTGATTGGATATTGATACATCGTGAAATGATCACTGCAATAGTCTAGTTACCCTCTGTCACCATACAGAAACTTCCAGCAACTTTCAAGTATGCTCTACAAATATTTGACTGTAGTCCCCATGCTGTACATTACATCCCTGTGACTTAATGTATTTCGAAGCTGTAGTCTGTACCTCTTGACCTGCTTCACCCTTTCCATCCACTCCTCCCCTCCAGCAATGACCATTGTGTTCTCTGTATTTACGAGTTTTGTTTTTTCACTTGTTTCGTTTTTCAGATTCCATATATAAGTGGACGCGTAGGGTTTTGTCTTTCTGTGTCTGGCTTAGCTCCCTTAGCGTAATGTCTGTTAGATCCACCCATGTTGTTGCAAATGAAGGATTTCCTTCTTCTTTTGTGGCTGAATAATATTCTATTTAGTGTGTGTGTGTGTGTTACCTATTTTTTCCATTCATCCATTGATGGGCACTTAGGTTGTTTCATGCCTTGGCTATTGTAAATAATGCTGGAGTGAACATGGCGATGCAAAGTTGTTTTTTTTTGACATAGTGATTATATTTCCTTTGGACAAATACCCAAAAGTGGAGTTGCTGGATCATACAGTAGTTTGTTTTTTTTTTTAAGATTTTATTTATTTGCGAGAGAGAGAATGAGAGAGAGCACATGAGAGTGGGGAGGGTCAGAGGGAGAAGCAGACTCCCTGCTGAGCAGGGAGCCCGATGCGGGACTCGATCCCGCGGGACTCCAGGATCACGACCTGAGCCGAAGGCACTCGCTCAACCAACTGAGCCACCCAGGTGTCCCTATATACCCCATTTTCTTTTTTTTTTTTTAAGATTTTATTTATTTGCGAGAGAGAGAACGAGAGACAGAGAGCACGAGAGGGGGGAGGGTCAGAGGGAGAAGCAGACTCCCTGCCGGGCAGGGAGCCCGATGCGGGACTCGATCCCGGGACTCCAGGATCACGACCTGAGCCGAAGGCAGCCGCTTAACCAACTGAGCCACCCAGGCGTCCCTATATACCCCATTTTCTTTTTTTTTTTTTAAGATTTTATTTATTTTTATTTGAGAGAGAGAATGATAGAGAGGGAGTACATGAGAGGGGGGAGGGTCAGAGGGAGAAGCAGACTCCCCGCCGAGCAGGGAGCCCAATGCAGGACTCGATCCTGGGACTCCAGGATCACGACCTGAGCCGAAGGCAGTCGCTTAACCGACTGAGCCACCCAGGCGCCCCATACAGTAGTTTTTTAAAAACATTTTTGAGGAACATCTATACTGTTTTCCATGGTAGAAAGTGTAAATTAGTGCAGCTACTTCCCACCGACAGTGCACAAGGATCCCCTTTTCTCCACATTCTCACCAGTACTTGTTATTTCTTTTTTCTTTTTCTTTTTCTTTTCTTTTTTTTTTTTTTTTTGATACTGGCCATTCTGACAGGTGTGAGGAGATCTCTCAGGGTGATTTTGATTTGCATTCTCTTATGATGAGTGATTTCAAACATCTTTTCATGGGTCTGTTAGCCATCTGGATGTCTTCTTTGGGAAAAAACATTTTTATATTCTCTGTCCCTTTTTAACTAGATTTTCTTTTGATACTGAGTTTTATGAGTTCTTTGGCATATCAACCCCTATTGGCCATATTATTTGCAAATATTTTCTCCTATTCAGTAGGTTATCTTTTCACTTTGTTGATGGTTTCCTTAGTGGTGTGGAAACTTTTTAGTTTGAAGTAGTCCCAGTTGTTTACTTTTGCTTTTGTTGACTTTGCTTTTGGAGGCAGATCCAAAAATGTATTGCCAAGATCTATATCAAGGAGCTTACGTTTTTTTCTAGGAGTTTTATGGTTTCTGGTCTGACATTCAAGTCTTAATCTATTTTGAGTTAATTTTTGGATATGGTGTAAGATAGTGGTCCAGTTTTATTTTTATTTTTGCGTGTGGCTGTCCAATTTTCCCCACGCCATTCATCAAAGAGACTGTCCTTTCCCCACTGTGTATTTTTGCCTTTTAATGGTGTCTTTTAATGATCAGAAGTTTCTCATTTTGATGAAATCTAATTTATCAGTTTTTTTATTTTGTAATTTTTTTGGGGGGGGCTTAAAAACTTTTCCTACTCCAAGTTATAGAGATATTCTTTCCTCCAGTTGTATTATGGTTTTAACCTTTACATTTAGATCCATGATCCATCTCTAATTAATTTTTGTGTTAAGTATAAGGTAAGGGTTGAGGTTCATTCTGTTTTTCCATATGGATAATAAGTTTTTTTGCACCATTTGTGAAAAGACTTTCTCATTGAATCACTTTGATGTCTTTGTTAAAAGTGAATTGCGTGTAAAAGTGTTGGTCTGTATTTAAACCCATCTATTCTGTTCTGTTCATCTATTTGCGTGTCTTACAGTGATGCCACACTGTTTTGATTGCTGTACCTCTATAGTAAGTCTTGAAGTCAGCTTTTTTTCTTCCTAAGATTGTGTGGCTATTTTATAGGTCCTTAGTATTTCCATATGAATTTTAGAATCAGATTATCAAATTTTATTATTTACTTATTTTTCTATATTGATTCTTCATAAGTTATTAAAATGCCCGCTGGGTTTATGATTGTGATTGCATTAAATCTGTAGGTCATTTGGGCAAACAGATGTGTTTATAATTATTGAGTCTTGTCGTCCATGCACATGCTACATACCTACTTTCTACTTGGCAGTAGACTTGGCTCTTAGAGGATGTAATACATATAAGGTGCTTAGCACATCTAGCCTGGGATATATAATAATCTACCCTGTAATGTTAATGTGTATTCTTCGTTTTGTTAATCTTCACAAAGCCGTATAAAGTACTTTCTATTTGTGTCCTTATTTTACTCAGCTTAGAACTTGACCATGGTTACACAGCTAGTAAATGGCTGGGCAGGGCTTGGAATGAGGCCTTCATGACTCTAAAAGCCAGGCTTGTAAGTGAATGTCACTTGAAGCCAAGGGCAGTGAGCCTTGAATTTAATTTCTCTGCATTTTGGGGATGGTCTTGTGGTTTGGTAGGTTAGAGTTGGAGTTTCTTTTTTTTTTTTTTTTTAAAGATTTTATTTATTTATTTCAGAGAGAGAGAGAATGAGCGACAGAGACCATGAGAGGGAGGAGGGTCAGAGGGAGAAGCAGACTCCCTGCCAAGCAGGTAGCCCGATGCGGGACTCGATCCCGGGACTCCAGGATCATGACCTGAGCCGAAGGCAGCCGCTTAACCAACTGAGCCACCCAGGTGCCCAGAGTTGGAGTTTCTTTCTTTTTTTTTTTTTTTTAAAGATTTTATTTATTTATTTGAGAGAGAGAGAATGAGAGAGAGCACATGAGAGGGGGGAGGGGCAGAGGGAGAAGCAGACTCCCTGCCGAGCAGGGAGGCCGATGCGGGACTCGATCCAGGGACTCCAGGATCATGACCTGAGCCGAAGGCAGTCGCCTAACCAACTGAGCCACCCAGGCGCCCTGGAGTTGGAGTTTCTAACAACAGAATTTATTCTGATGGGTTTAAGCAATACAGGAATTCACTAAGGGTATGTTAGTTCAAGTGAGGGAACCAGGCCACTTATGACCTAGTTATACGAAGGTTGGGGAGGGGAGAGGAGTAAGCGTGAGATGCATAGACACAGGAATTGCCACAAATTTGGGGGAACCGTAAGTGATTCCCCAGCAAATATTGTCTGCTAATTTATAGATTTTTCTCTATTGGCAGTAATACAAAAGCAAAACTTTATGAAAATTTAAATCTATATTATAAATTCTCAGTATTTAAGCAGATAGGTGATTATGTTTCCCCTTTTTGTATATGTTTTAATCTATTATAAGATCCATCTTATAATAGACACATAATGTTTGAATCATGTCTCTGTCACTTACCAGTGGTATGACCTTGGGTGACGTACAGTTAATCTTTTTGTGTGCCCTTCTCTCACCTGTGAATTCAGAAAACTGTAATACATAATTAATAGTAGGATTTTAAGATATTTTAAAGTAGTCTTTTAAGCTACTCTACATAAAGTGCCTAACACAATGGTTGGTGTACAGTAAATACTCAAAAATATTGCCTATTTTATATACACACGTTTTCACACATACATTCAGTGTGCAGATTGTTTAAATGTCGGGTGAGCTTAACCTTTGTCTCTGATAGATACAAGCACTTACAGAGCATGCCGAGAGAGCTCTGACCTTTCAAGATACTGCAAATGTTAAAGTTGTTCTAAAGCGGGAGAATATTTGGTAATAAAATAACAACAGTCCTTGCTTCCACAGAGATTTCATGTTTATTAGCTTAGACAATTGCCATTGAGATGTTATTGGCTGTTGTACTTTGGGGTCCATTTTCTGCAGTGTCCTGAGGACAAGCCACATGGAAAATGAACTCGCGGCTTTCTGTACGGCATCGTCTGGCTGCCAGTGCACATGCCAGCCGGTCGGAGGTCTCTCTCGATTTTGCACATGGCTGTGCAGTAATATAGAGCAGAGCAGAACCACATCTGGTCCATTCAGAATGTCATTACCACGTCTCCTCTGAGGCTTCCCTTCTCACAGATTTCCTCCCTGCTTCCGTCGAGCCCTGCCGAGGTGACAGTGGAGCTCTTGCCGGGAAGGGTCAGTGTCATTTGGCATTCGCTCCCGCACTGGGGGAGAGGAGGAGAGGAGCTGCACGGTCCTTGGTAATTACTCAGCAGCGAGGGGACCACGTCGTGGGCTGCCTCTGTCCTTGGTACAGATGGGCTCCCAGCACCCTCCTGCAGGGCTGGAAAGCTCTGCTCCTAGGGGTCTCTCCCTTAGAGCCATTACCGTGTCGCAGAAGAGGCTGCTGGCAAAGCAGCACTAAGGCTCAGCTTACGTGACAGCACCTGCTGAATTTCTAGGGTAGGGCTTTTGGCTCCTAAGGCAGCCTAGCTTTGGCTTTATTTTTCTCCTGAAATAACCCACCTAAGGCCAAAGAACATTTGTTCTTCCCCATTCTTCTGTCTGCTTTGCCCTGTGACTCACATCTTACCTTTGTCGAGGTGTCTCTCTCTGAAGAAAGCTTGCGTACAAGTCAAGGAGCTGTTATGTTGTCCCGCGTGCTGGTCACTTTTTAGGGCACGTAAAAGGAGGGTGCAGAGCTCATGGTCGCGGGAAGCTCAGCAGTCCTGGGGGCTGTCTGAGCATCAGGGCCTTGGGTAGTGGAACTCGCGCACCTGGATTGTGTTGGGCCCTTGCTAGTGGCCAGGTAGCTCTTCGTCAGTGTTTAACTAGGCAGAGGAGGGGCAAGGCCTCTGGTCTCAAGCTGTTGGTAGCAAGTGCAAGGATTTTTACTTACTAATAAGCACATGAAAGATGTTTATTCCTTTATGTGCGTGGGGCTTCTCATCTCTTCCATACTTCCCTGCTCTCAAGTTCCGCAGTCCTCTGGACATTGCCCTCCTTGCTCCCTCACATCTCATGTCTGGACCACTCTGGCATCTGCTTTCTGGAAAGCTCCACAGTTCTTGTGTACTGTTTGTACTGCTGTTAGCTTAATCAAATCAGAAGAACCTCAGCCTCCTTAGCAACCTCTCATCGGTGACAGGTGGGATCCAGGTTCACCCCAGTCAGCTCCCCCCACCCCCTTTGAGATCGTGTTTCCAGAGTGTGCACTTGTGTCTCTGTCTCTGGAGTGTGGGTATGCCACCGGCCTCAAGCCAGATGCCTGCATCCAGGACGTGGCTAGATGAGGCATTCTTTATGAAACAGCAAGCCTAAAGAGTCTTGACTTGTCCTGCATGGATATGTCATAATTAAAAAAATCTTAAATCTTTTCAGGATCCATTGAAAATGGATATGTGAAGCTTGTTGTTATAAGTTTCAAAAATAACACAGAACACCTACCTCTTATTGGAAAAGTTGGCCTCTCTTGGAGAACTGATGTTTTCGATGGCTGTATAAAGGTAATTTGTTGTTTTATTTTCTTAGTGTAACCTGGTTTCTGTATAATAAAAAAAAAGTCTGTATGTATATCTTTGATACTGCTTTTAAAGTCCTAGTTTTAGTGTTCTCATGTCTGAAGATATGTGCACATTCTCTTAGCTTGTACCTTCTGTTTCTTGTTGAGTGTGGGGGATCAGGAGTGGTGCGTAGTATGCAGCAATGTTTTTGTACCCCTGCCCTCCCTTGAAGCCCCTCTGTCTGTCTGTCTGTCTGTCTTATGGAGAAAAAGGGGAGCTCTAGGTTGGACCAGGCAAGTAGCATTGACTCAACATCTTACTTGCTCTTACATCAAGTTACAAGTCAGGATACAGGTATTTCCTTGAATACCCTCCCTTGAACAGTTACATCAATTTGTGCTTCGTCAAAAATTAGCCACATGGATGGGAGAATTTATTTAGTGGTTGGGAGTCGGCAGTGAAGGGGGAAAGAAGAGGAGGCGGAGGAGGATGAGACCCTTTGAGACGTAGTTTTGTTTCTTCTGTGATCTTGTGCCCATGGCTGCCCCTGGTTCTCATTGTTCTCCACCTTTGTTTTGTGGGATGAACAGCATTTACGTATTCCTGGTGAGCCACTGGGATCTGTCATCAGTAACACGCCTCTATTCTGCCGTACAAGTGTGGACACTTTGTTAGAACAATTACTGATGATGACAACAGCAGTGTTATCATTGAGTGTTAAAAACAGTTAATTATCATTAAGTATTATCTCTTGAGCCACTTGCTATTTGATACAATGAGCTGCTTTCTTAGCCCTTATTTATTTGAAAACAAATATTTAAACTTTGGTATAGATTATTTTTATCATATATAAAAGAATATTGCTTCATGTCTTTAAGAACACAGATCTGTTTTTTTTAATGGGTTTTATAAAAATATGTACTAAAATAAAATATAGTCAGAGTAGACCTTGTGGTCCAAGAAAGGCAGAATACAGATACTGAAGACTTAACGTGTCTGTGTGATTATAAAACTGATGTAGTTTGTTCTGTGTTTTCTGGTATTTGGAGCAGGATGAGAGCAGAGGGAGGGATGTGGAGTAATTCTACAGAGAAACAGAGCTCTATCCTAGCTCTCGTCACACACAGTCTCTGGTGGGGCTTTAGGTAGGGCAGACTAAGCTGTGGAACAGACCACCCTAAATAGCATTTAGCTGCAAATGCGGGGACAGATTTTTTACAGCAACCAGAAGCTGAAGGTGTAGCTTCAAAATGAGCTCCAGGCCGTGATTCTGTAAGTTGCTAGACCGACGTGACTCAGGAATGCATGTTTCCAGCAAAATGGCTCGATCTGAAAACGGGGTTTTGGGTCCTTGCAGTCAGGCATGGACTGTGTGTCCCTGCACACTTTCCCCTGCGGTTCCTTCTCCCAGCCGGGCTCGGGGGGGAGCTGGAGTGGGGCTCCACGGCTGTACCCTCTCCCGGGGGCCTGCTGCAGTTGGGCAAGGTCCATTTGTATTTTCCTGTTCGTAGATTTGGGGTTTGGTATTAGGACTGAGAAATCCTCCGAGTTCCTAAAGAAGAAAAGTCGAGGTAAGTGATGTCCTGTCCCTTGTGTTCGCCACGCAGGTCAGGCATTTCCCTCAGGCATCTGAGCAGCGTAACTGTAGTGAAACTATAAAACATGTTTTGAGAAATTGCTCTCAAGGAGTTAAAAACATTTTATTAACAAGGGTAAACTGTAAAAAAGTTTCTTAAATACATGTAACTATGAAAAACCAAAAAACAAAGCAGCATGCTTGTGGCGGAGATTGTAAAACAGCCTTCTGGACTGTCGCTCAGCACGCCGTTGGGGCGCAGGTCAGTGAGAAAGTGTCACCCAAGCCGGCGACTCTGGGCCCGGGACAGATATCGATGATCATGATAATGACGGACGGCGGAGCCGCCCGTCCCACTGTGTTGTTGGAGTGGTGTGTGGTCACGGGTGGGCTCTCTGGGGTCCTCCTGGTTACTCTTCGCAGGGGGTTCTTCTCTGCCAGAGGAGCACGGGAGTGCGAGGGTGGCCCCGTCGGTCGTTCAAACCAGACGTAACTCTTTCCTGGGTGCCTGGAGCCCAACGTCAGCAACTCGTCATTTTATACGAGGGATTGCTCAGCCGTAAACACTTAAAAACATCACGTTAAAAGCTGATGAGGTTTTCTTTTTCTTTTCAAAGTCAGATGGTGGTCTCAAATACATTGTAGAGCCGCCTGCCCCGGGTGTTGTTAGTGCTGAGCCCACACAGGCCCGCTGCTCTCCGACCACTCGCCAGTTTGTCTTACAAAGGCCGTTTGAATGGCCAGGGTGGTCGCTGCTGCAGGCTTCGGTGGAATTCAGTGCCAGTCAAAACCGCTCTCCTGCCCTGCCTTCTTTCTGTTCCTATCAGAAGTGCTGATGGATGGAGTTTACTATGGTAAGGCTTTTCTTATATCCGTTCCTTGTACTTTCTCCTTTCATGCCTTGGCATTTTTTGTGTTGTTTTAATGTAACTTACTTCTAGATCTATATGGAGCTCGGCATCCGTTGTAATTCAAGCTAGATATTTTAGTGTAAGTGTGGTTGTGCTTTATGTAGGAATAGTGAAGCCTGCCGATGGGCGTGTCCCACCCCAGCCCCCAAGAAAGATGCCCTGGTGGGTTTGCTGGCAGTGCTGGGTGATTAAAGGAGTCGGCACCTTGGGAGGAACCCGACACCCCACGTGCATGAAGGAGGAGGTGGCCTCTGTGCTCTGTGAAGCAGCGTTTGGGTATTCACTGAGCCTGGAAAGGGGTGGAAGAGCCCAGCGGCGGCGGTCTACCCATCTTGAGCTTCCCCAGTGTGAGCGGCCCGCACCCAGTGAGGAATGCACCAGAGGAGGGAGGGAGTAGCGGGAGGTAGGTGGAAAGGCCGGCTGGGGGGCGCTCACAAAGGGCCTCACAACCCAGGATAAAGAATTTGGAGTTGAGGCTGTTAAAGGGTTTTTGTGCCACTGTGTGCCGGGTGTTCCATAGGATATGTAGGAATTGGAGGATGCTAGGCTTTTAGAACCAGGAGAGCTTTGGGAGATAGCTCACAACTCTGTCGGCAGCTGAGGGGCCGAAAGCAGACAGGAAGCCATTTCCTGAAAGGCTCAGGGCTCATGAGCAGCATCCTTATCAAAGAGTTCTTATACCTCTCGACCGTTCCTCCTGGATTTCCTTCTCCATCTTCCTCTGAAATGTTGGGGCAGCCCAGGGTGTCACCTTCTTCTCATGGCCTCCTCCTTGCTCATGGTTCTAGCCACTGTGTCTGTGCTGCCGGATTTTGATGAGGTTTTAAGTAACAAAACCGAGAGACTGCTAAACCAGTAGTTAAGATAATGAAGGGCGATGGGGTAAAGAAAGTCTTGGGTCCGCATGACCACCTGACCAGGTGTATTATCTTGGGCGTTGACATGGCCACGGAGCTTCCTTCATCAAATGGCCATGATGATAGCTGTTTATTCCAGAAGGGCTCTGGCTGCCTGAGCACAGACAGAAACACATTCTAGCTCTCAGGGTTCGCTTTGGTTCCCCCTGTTCTCAGCCCCAGTGAGCCCTTCTCCATGGTCTGTGAACTGTGGTCGCTGTTCTGCCAGAAGCAGAGGGTGTGATGGTTAGATGTGTGCTGTTCCAGGACGTGGAGGGTCTAGTGTTGGGCTCCTCAGACTGTCTCGCTGGGCGGCCCCCACCTCATGTGGGCAGGGGCTTTCGGCTCTGGTCTGTGCTCTCTGCCGTCGGGGGCCGGGGATGGTTCATGTTGGCTCGTTCTTCACTCAGGTCTCCTCCAGAGGTGGGAACCACTTCTCATCCCTTACTTACTAGACCATCTCTCTCTCTCTTTTTTTTTTTAACTTTTGGAATGTTTGTGTTCCTTTAATTTCTCTCTGAGAAACACTTTTTTGAGTCAGGACTCTTTGGCCTGATCATACTCAGGTCCAAATGGTCAGTGCTATTGGCCACATTTAATCATGTATAGATCTCTGAAAGCAGTGTTTATGCTGACATCTATAATATCTTCATATATCTGTCTAGGTATCTGTAATACCTGTGTCTCTATAATTAGGTTGATATCATTGTTCATTTTATGCAGATATCTAAGAGTAAGTGTTTAAATTCCAATTAATAAAATACTAACACAGGGCATAAGTCATGGCAAATAATGAGCCATTTCTTAAAAAGGGAAGTGTTAGAAAATTTTAGCCTTCATACTACTTCGTAGTTTCTTGAGAAAAAAAATTCTTGAGAATTAAATAAAATAGTATATGTAAACTGCTTGGATTAGTGTTTAGTAAACAGAACATGTTAAAAAATATAGCTAATGTTACACACTCGTGTTCATTTCATAGCAGCGTTTTTTCACAAGAGTCAAAAGGTGGAAGAAACCCGGTGTCCACCAGCCACTGAACGGATAAACACAAGGTGGTGTACACATACTATGGACTATTGTCCCACCCTACAAAGGAAGGAGATTCTGGCACACGCTACAACATGGATGAACCTAGAGGGCATTATGTTAAGTGAAATAAGCCAAACACAAAAGGTCAAATACTGTAAGATTCCACTTTACGAAGTCCCGAGAGTGGTCAGTTCACAGAGACATTGAGTAGAATGGTGGTTCCCAGCGGCTGCAGGGAGGGAGGGCTGGGAAGTTAATGGGTCCAGAGTTTGGGGCTTGCGAGATGAAAAGGGCTCTGGAGGTCGACGGTACTGAAGGCCGCACAGCAGTGTCCCTTAATGCCACTAAGCTGTACGCTTAAAACCGGTTGCAGTGGTAAAGTTCTGTTGCGTGTGTTTTACCACAGCTAAAAAATCAATGTAAAACTATAGCTCATTAATAATAATCATTATCAGCATCTCCCCCGACTCGAGTCTCCGTACAGCAGTGACTCTTCACGTGGCATTGTAGATGCAGCGTGTCTGAAAGGGACACGTTTCTTCTCCCCAGACCCTGCCCTTCTGCAGCAGTGGGGAGAGAGTAGGAGGTTAGCGCCCCCTTCTCACCTACCCTCACCTCCCGATACCAGATACTGCTCAGTGTGTCTTAAAAATACTTCTTCCATCTCTTTCCCATGAGTTACTACCACCGACAGCTGGGGGCTCGCTTTACTGTCTCCTTGCAGGCGTGTAATGATCACCAACATCCCTGTGCTGTTCTCGCTGCCCCCACCCCTGTTCCATTGCTCTTTTGTTTATCGGAGATGCATTTACTGGCACTGGTTGCTGCTGCGGTGGTGGAGGTGATGTGGGCAGCCGCCCTGCCGCCCTGTCCGTCGCCCCACAGCGCCCCTGGTTCCTAGTCCCTCCGACGCTTCTTGCTCTCTCACCGTCTTGGTGTGGCCCTGCCTTCTTCTGTAACTCTGTTCTCTTCTATCTCCTCCCTCCCCTTTCACTTCATCCTTCACAACAAGGCTTCATTTACACATTTACACAGGTATTAGTTAGCCCTGGAAATCAGGTCCAGTTGGCCATTTTGCCCTTACACCCATGAGTATTTGTGTTTATTTTGTAGAGTTGTTCTATAATGGACGTAACCCTTTTGGATGAATATGGGAAACCCTTTTGGTGTTTCAGTTCCCCTGTTTGCATGAGATCTTCCGGGCCCTCTGATGGGCCTAACTTCTTGGGACACACTTACTATGTTGACTATGTGGACTCGGAAGGAAAAGTGCACATGGAGCTGGTGTGGATCAAAGAGACGGAAGAATACTTCATCGTCAGCCTGGTCCTTTACCTGAGGATAGCAAAAATAAACCACTGGTTTGGGACAACATACTAAGTATTGGCAGGAGGTGGCAAATTATTGTTGCTGTTTGTTTATTTTGGACTCACCGGTTGTGTTCTTGGTGTTGGAAGTTGAAATAAAGCAGTCGTCTGTTTGATGTCTTCTTCTTTCACATTAGAAATTATGATTTATGGGTCATTTTAAAGCTAATGTTTAGAGAATTAAGTTAAATTTTAAAAACGTGAAAATAGCATGTCCCAATGAAAATTCATATAAAATAAGGAAAAAGCTATTTCCTTCTCTTTTGCCCTTATAATTTAAAAGACAAGGAATTCTGCTTAAGCATGTGATCACTGTGATCAATGTGCGTGTATGTGTGTGCATGTGATCACTGTGCACATGTGTGTGTACATGTGTGTGTATATGTGTGTGTGTACGCGATCATTGTGTGCACGTGTGTGTGTGCACATGCTGTGTGTGTGTGTGTGTGTGGTAGAGATAAAGGTTTTTTTCTTTACTGACTAGAACCCAAAATGAAAAAGTGTATTTAAATATGAACTTCATGGTATCCATTAAAATCAGAAAGTGCTGTATTCATGGCATTCAGCAGCCACGTTAGTATTTAATGAAACTAAATTTGGCAAGTGCCTACCTCACAAGGTAAGATGTATCTGAAATCATTGGAAGAAACTGTCATTGCTTAAAAGAGCAAAGTGTGATACAAATGCAGTGAAGACCCCCAGCTGGACATTAGTGGAGACCCAGACGGATGAGTTAGTGGTGAGCACATCCTTTGCAAAAGTGTTTTAAGAGAATTGACAGATACTTGGGCTTCAAACAGGGGTAACGTGTATCTAAGTATATGTGTTTTTTTTTTTTTTTTAGGGATTTTGTTCTAAATTCATTTTAGATTGTATAGATTATTTTTTGATCATGTGTTTATCTCCTACTTAAGGTTACTCTCAGAAGTGATGTCTTTTTTTTAAGATTTTATTAATTAATTAATTAATTAACAGAGAGAGACACAGCGAGAGAGAGCACAAGCAGGGGGAGTGGGAGAGGGAGAAGGCTTCCCGTGGAGCAGGGAGCCCGATGCGGGGTTTGATCCCAGGACCCCAGGACCATGACCTGAGCCGAATGCCGACACTTAACAACTGAGCCACCCAGGCGCCCTCGGAAGTGATTTCTGAAATGCCGTGTTGCTCCTACTGGGAGGCGCATCCCCTCCTCTCTATTTTTGTTTCTCATCCTGAGCTATCTGATCAGCTGTCTCTCTTGAGAGATGTTTGTGTGTGTGTGTGTGTGTGTGTGTGTGTGTGTGTGTGAGCTGCATGAAGACAGCAATAAAAGATCTGGGACAGATATTAAGTTCTTAGCCAAAGAAAGTGACAGTACAAAGGACTCCTGCCCCGATGCCGTCCTTGCTGTCCTGCTGTCCTGATCTCTGGGGCCTCGGGTGGGAGCCCTGGGAAGGGAGAAATCTGAAATCTGGGTCAGAGCGGAGAGCAGGGGATCATGTTATTTCGTGGTACCACCAGAGAGGTGCAGAGCACCTGCCCCATCTGGGTGAGCGTGGGGGGATGGAGAGGCAGTGGCTTGAGCCATGAAGACGTCAGGAGAGGGAAGTGGTAGAAGCCACGTGTCACCTGCAGGTCAGAATTGGAAAACGACCCCGAGACTGTGGTGATGCCTGGAACTCACTGAGTTAAACTGTGGAGGGTGTAGATGTTATGGAAATGTCGGAAGACAGGCAGAGGCAGAGACCAAGCACGGTTTTCTTTAGCCCCAGGGGAACACTATCTGGATGGGGGGGAAACTGAGGCTGGGGCGTCTTGTTAGAACTCTTGTCCATACTGAATTGAGTGTGTGTGTAATGTCTGCCTGTCAGACTGCTAGTCCCGTGAGCAGGACTCTGCTGTGTTGTTTACTACTCTATCTCCAGCATCTAACAGGATGCCAGTCTCATAATACTCACGATTTGTTGAATCAACAGAAATTATTATAAGGAATATACCAGCAGCTATGGGAGCATGAAGGAGGCAGGCACAAATTCTGACTTGACGAGCCTGGGAGCCCTTCACATCTGAGTTTGCTCCGGGCAGTTCCGGGGGGAAGGGTGAGCGCGGGCGAGGAAGGGCACTCACGGCGTCCTGGCGTCTGTGAGCGTCTTATCAGAGCACGGTGTGCACACCACACGTCACCAAATGGTGCCAGAAGACCCAGGCCTGCCCCCACCCGTCCTCTCGTGGGTCCAAGATCACGTTCAGCTGTTTAAAGCTGTTTCTTCTCAGGTTTGCCCCCATATTTCTAAATAATATTCTTCTGTGGCTGTTTCTGGATTTGTCAGTTTCGGACATCTATTCACTTAAGGTAGATAAAATAGTAGCTTTTCTATTCCAGCCATCTCCTGTCTTGCATCATATCAAAGACAGCAATTTTATATAAGTTGTTATGGTTTGTTAATTATGACTGTGGTATCGTTCCCTGGAGTCACAGAGAGTAATAGGGCACTTCTCTCTTTTACAACTTTTTATTTTTCTTGGGTGCATAATTGTCTCCCTTTTTTCTTGCATGGCTTTGGTGAAACTTAAATTTTCCAAGAAGTTCAGTCTTTCATATGTTGGTCAATTTTTTCAGTATTTTTTTCTAAATCAATCATATCAAATAATCTACAAATTCTATTTTTTCTCCAGGCTATTTCATTTCCAGAGTTCTGCCTCTGTTTGCTTTAAACTTCTCTTTAGTCCTGCTGGACAGCTGTCATCCTGGGAAGTTCCTGTGGGAATCTTATTTTATGGAGTCTTGTCTTCCTCTTTCTTGATTTATATCCTTTTGTGTGTGTGTGTGTGTGGTGCACATTCTCCTGCCGCTTTCTAAGAAAAGTGACATGGGAGACACATTTTGGATCCATGAGTTCCTGAAAACGTCTGATGGATAGTTTAATTGGGTAGACACTGCAGGATGACAGATGTTTTCTCCTAGAACGTGAAGACAGTTTTCACATGTGCACATATCCTAGCATTGCTGTCGATGGAGCTCATGCCATTTTGACTGTTCTTCCTTTGTATGTGAGCTGTTCTCTTTCTCTTCTCTCACTTGGTATTTCAAAATTTCAAGACATTGTGCCTTGGAGTACATCTTTTTCATTCATTATGGGTCATTTGAAGAATTTTTTACTTGAATTCTGGATTTAAAAAAAGTATTTTCTCTTTTTCTGTAGCTTTTATTAATCAACTATCATGCTTTTGGGATTGGTTTTCTGATTATTTCTATCTTAGTCTTTTGTTCTTCTGGAATATTGTCTCAATTTTGTTTTTCAATCTTTCTGTTGATTTTTTTTTTAATTTTGATGATTTGGTCAGGTTTTTACTTTATAAGAATTATTTTTCTAGTTATTAAACATTCTGTACCTGTCTCATAAATGCAATATTTTCCTAAACACAGGGGTTGGCAGACCTTGTTCTGTGAGGGGCCCGAGTGTAGTTTAGCCTTTGTGGGGGACATGCAGTGCCTGTTGCATCTCCTCAGCTGGGTCCCTGCAGCGTGAAGTCTACAGATGGTGCACAAGCGAACGGGCCTGCCTGTGTTCCAGAAACCTTTATTTACTAAAACGGGCAGCGGGCTGAATTTGGCCCCAGGCTATAGTTTGCAAGTCAGGCACAAAAGCCTCTGAGGTTATTTTTAGTTTTCAAAAAACTTCATCCTCACCATTTGACAAAACCATAGTAGATTCTTATAGGCAAGAATCCTCAATGGATGCGAAAATTTGTGGGTGAAAATAGGAACAATATAGGGACATAGTCTCGGAGTGTGTTGCCACAAGGCACTTGCTCTTACAGAGGACAGAATAGTGTGTTCACAGTCGAGGGACCTGGGGAGACAGCTCGTTCTCCCACTGCTCCCCTCTGGTTCTGCAGATGCCGCCTCATCACCTTGGCACACCGGGATTGCATGCTGTGCCACGAGGAGACCCTTCTCACCCTGCCAGGGCCCCAACACATCATGCCTCGGTGCCCCCCACTCCTGCATGTGTGGCCTCCTCTCCCCACATGGGCCCAGAAACATCACAGTGGGGCCACCATTTTACAAGATTTCAAGAGTCTTTTGATGCTGGGACACGACATACCGATGCTCAGATAGATGAAAGGCAGCTCCATATGAGGGAGGCTGGGCCATGCGGGGAGTTGTGCCCGGGGACAGGGTGACAGCACACTGGAACTGGAGGGGGCATCTTATGAATGAAAAGCCCAGCCGTGATAGCTAGGTTTTGAAAGCTCCTTGTGGGTTGGCAGATTTGGATAATCCTCTGACAGGGGCTGTCCCTGGTTGTCTGGTGCCTACACCGGGGGCCGTTGGGGCAGGTGCAGAGTGGCACCAGAGAGGGGGAGCCCCTCTGGTAAGGGAGTTGGGTGGAGTGTGGACTTAGCCTCTTAGGAAGGGGACTGACCTGCCACTTAGCCTCAAGACTGTCTCGGGACAGCAGTAAGAAAAGCCCCAAACGAAACCAAAACCAACCATATTACAGCCACTTCTCTGCATGGATGTCCTCATCACCCTCCTTAGGCCCGTCCTCCCTCACCGGGCTGCTTCAAGTGAGGAGCGCTCCTCACCCTGCCTGGACTGTGTGGATCCCCCACCCCACCCACTGCAGGTGCCCACCTTGTTGGACCCGGCTTCATGGCTGTAGGAATTAACAGTGGGGGAAGGGCAGACATTTCTCAAGGGTAAAGATATATATATTAAAACAATGCTCACACATTATGCCCAACCTAAATAATAAACCTTTTAGGGGGCTGACCATCTTAGTATTGTATGTAGTGACATTAAGTTGTCAGACACGTAAGATAAAAGCCTTTACTCATCATACTCCTTTGTCTGAGAGGAAGCCTTTTGATTGTAAAGCAAGGGGAATTATGCTGGATGTCTTAAATACAATGAGGATGGAGACGCACAGAGTTAAATCAATTCAAGTTAAATCAAATCGAAGTAACAGGTGCAAACTCTTAATTATGCAGTTGGCAAAGGAAACAAGTGTGAGCTACACCCAGAAAAGCATACCTACCACCAGTGTAGAATAAAAGGGACATATTTTTATTTCAAGAGTACTCCAGATGCAAAATCTTGCCTGATTTAAAATCAGACCAAAGATCTGACCAGCCTTCATAAAGATGATTTTTATATGTGACCTGACTGTTGTCTCATTGTCATTAACCTCTGATAAGTCTGGTAGTAACTGCTGCAGAAAGAAAATGCTCACACGAGAAAGTCATTCTGCAAAATGTTTTTAATGCCTATAGTGTAAAGAATGTGCCTTTAAAGAACTGGATGTGGAGGTGCGGGTTCTACACACGAGGGTACATTTCGTATGCGGAATATCACATCAACTTCAGCATAGGATGTCTTTTGTAGTCTCCTGTGGCTTCATGGAATAACATCTGGATTTTCCTTGAGCTTCCACTAAACAAGACATGGGCTGCAGAAGCCCTTGGGGCTGAAAGCTACCTGCACTGAGCACAGCTCAGTAGGATTAGCACAGGGAAAGAAAGGGGGAGCAGCTGAAGGTGCCTCTCCCGTGATCAAGGCTGCGAGGTCCGCCAGGCTGCAGACAAGGTCGGGGAGGAAAGGGCTGGTCTGGGCACAGCTAGAAAGAGCGACGGGCCCTGCCTTCATCAGAACAGGAGAGACAAGGGGACTCAGGCAGGGACTCAGGCTCATACACCCATCATTTCAGGTGTACATAAAATTATGTTTTTTCCTGAAAATGATGAACAGGGATGAGCATGTGCTCTGTGAAATGCGAAACAGTTGGATTTACCCGCGGAATTGCAGATTTTAGAGTCTTACCGAACTGGTTCAGCCTCAGCCTGGACAGCTGGCCTTAGTTAACCCTCTCATCTACCTTCTGGCCTCTTGGGGGTTATAAACCGAACTCTGGGAATTGCCCCGAAGGCAAATGTTTGTTAACTGGTTGACATATAGTCAAATGATTGAGTCACAGTGAAATGGGTATAAAAAGTACATTATTTTTATGTGTCTAATTCAGAGAAGTACCCATACACTTGAGATGAAACACCTATGATCTCTTACTGGCTTGCTTTTGGCTGGGGAGAAAGTAAGAAATTCACCATGAAATAATGACTTTCATTTTTAAAACTTGAGAGCTTATTGTGTGCGAGGCACTGTGTAACAAGCTTTACCTGTGTCTTTAAAATCCTTAAAAACCCGGGGCACCTGGGTGGCTCATCGGTTAAGCATCTGACTCTTAATCTCAGCTCAGGTCTTAATCTCAGGGTCATGAGTTTGAGTCCCACACTGAGCTCCATGCTGGGCATGGAGGCTACTTAAAAAAAAAAAAAAAATCCTTAGAACCCCTGCGGGGTAGGTAGTGTGCTAACAACACTGTGTGACAAGGAGCTGAGGTTCAGAGGGGTTCTGTGCTCAGAGGTGCACATCTGGTAACAGAGCTAGGATTCACGTGTCTGAAGGCCGTGCCTGACTGTTACTCTGTCCTGCTGCATATTCTGTGGCACTTACTTTGGGAAAAGCAAAATAAGGCTCCTAGGAGACGGTAAGGCGTCCTACAACTCAATAGCAAAAATAACTTGATTTTGAAAATGGGCAAAAGACTTGATAGGCATATGGCCAACAGGTATGTGGAAAGGTGGTCAGTATCACCAATCCCTAGGGAAATGCAGGTCAAAGCCACAGTGAGGGATCACCTCACACCTGGAAGGGTGGCTGAAATAAAAAACCAGAATGTGGCAAGTGTTGGTACAATTGCGGAGAAACCGGAACCCTTGTGCACTATTGGCAGGAATATAAAATGGTGCAGCCACTGGGGAAAACGTGACGGAGGGTCCTCAAAAAACTAAAAATAAAACTACCATATGATTCGGAGCTATCATAATCCCACTTCTGGGCATATATGCAAAGGCATTGAAATCAAGATCTCCAAGAGGTTTCTGCACCCCCGTGTTCATTACAACAGCCGAGATATGGATGCAATCTATCCATAGACAGATGAATGGATAGAGAAAATGTGGTGTATACATAAAGTGGAATATTTTTCAGCCTTGTTAAAACAGAAGGTAATCCTGCTATACGTGAATGAATGTTGGAGACATTATGTTACGTGAAGTAAGCCAGTTCTAAAAGGACAAATACTGATGATTCCACTTACATGAAGTATCTAAAATAGTCAAGCTCAGAGAAGAAGAGAACAGAGCAGCCCCCGGGGGCTGGGGGAGAGGGCAGTGGGGCAGATGTTCATTGGGCATAAAATTCTAGTTATACAAGATGAATAAACTTGGGGGATCTGTACAACACGGTGTCTACATTTTACAATATTGTATACTTAAACATTTGTTAAGAGGGTAGATCTCATGTTGTGTTCTCACCACAATTAAAAAAAAAAAAGACAACATGGCTAGTATTTCCATGTGGTAGCATCTCTGATGGGCACTCAATTCAGGCACCATTTTTTTTTAAAGACTTATTTTTATTTATTTTAGAGAGTGCATGTGAGCAGGGTTAGGGTCAGAGGGGGAGAGAGAGAGAGAAAATCCTCAAGCAGACTCCCCACTAAGCCCAGAGCCCGATGCGGGACGTGACCCCAAGACCTTGAGATCATGATCTGAGCCGAAATCTAGAGTTGTCCACTTAACCAGCTGAGCCACCCAGGTGCCCCAGACACCGTTCTTTTATTCTTTTAGAAACAGGACCTTCTCTTGTTAGGAAACATAGGCCCTCTCTTGATAACTTTTTTTTTTTTAAGATTTTTTAATTTATTTTAGAGAGCATGAGCGGGAGGGGCAGAGGGAGAGGGAGAGAGAATCTCAAGCAGACTCCATGCTGAGCATGAAGCCTGACATGGGGCTCGATCTCATGACCCTGAGATCACGACCTGAGCCAAAATCAAGAGTCTGACACTTAACCGACTGAGCCACCCCGCCCCCCCCCCCTCTTTTAATAACTCTTGCTGAGTATTCCTGCCCATGTTGTACCAACACCTGTGACTAAATAACTGGCAAAAAAAAAAAAAAAAATGTGACCTCTGGGCCAACATTCCCCTGACTGATGGTGCACAGTATGTCTGATCCCACTTGGCTCCACCTCTGTTGTTTTTAAAGGGAAGCTGAGGCAGGTCCTAAAACGTCAGCTGAGCTGGTGGACTGATCTCTCAAAGATCTGTTTAAGGGATTTTAGTCCGTCACGGATGGTCATACCTATGAAAAACAAAAGTCTTATTATATAGTGTATGCATGAATAAAGCAGGATGTTTGGACTCTACCGTTTCAGCTGCAGTGATGTTTTGGTTGCATACATTCTTAGGAAAAGTTAGCCTTGGTGCAAACAGTGAGCCCAAAAGAAGACTGATGGTTGCCAAAACTTCACATAAGAACAGCAGACCTGGAAGAAGTAATGAGCACTTAAGAAAATGCTTAGTGGCAAAAATGTTACTTTGTAAAATTTGATAGGGACCAAAAAAAAAATGAGTCACATTTCTGTTGCGAACTGTACATGGAAAGGGTTTGGCGCTATGAAGAGGGAACAGTGTGCACAGTTCACTTATGTGGTCTAGAGAGCCCATCAAAGGGTTGTGTTGGTTTAATGGCCTTTATCATTGGTATAATTCTGAGGAAAATGTTTTTATTGATAAATAGAGAGTAAACAGCCTCAGGGTCAAAACACTGGGGTTAAAAACATTGTGTATTGATTTAAAATGTCAAGCATTTCTTAGCTGCAGTGTGCTTTAAGCTCAGCAAAAATTATATATATTTTTTTGTAACAGGGACTAGATGGAAAAATGGACAAAATATATGCAATTTGATTTTTTGAAGTCACGGAATTATGACTACATTTTATGTGTAATTCTATTAATGTTGCTGTAATGTAATAAAATATTTAAAAATCTGAAATTTAGTTTGTGGCTGCATGAAGTCTGTTAAATTCTGATGTAACTAGACTCTGGAGCCTGCAATAGAAATTATTTGATCTTTTATTCACATCCGGCCGACACCCCAGTAGTCCCTTTGCCCCTGGTTCTCGTGCTTTTCCAATACATACTGATTTCTTGCCTTTGATTAGGGCACAAGAAATTGTAGTTGTCATGGAATGAGATACTAAGTGGTATCTCTTACAGATTTATAAACCCTGGCCACCCATTTTCCCAGAACACGATACTTTCTTTCTGTAATAAGATTCTGTTGGCCACTGTTCCACAACTAAATTGCTAATTTGCCCTATTATTCTTTCTGCTCAAGTGGAATGAGTGGTCATGCAAGAGAAATCTGTTTCCAAAGCGGCCCTCTGAAATGGCTAAGCTGATGTTTCTATTTACTACGTGCTGTGTGTGCAGCCAAAATAGGCCCGCGTGATGCCCGACCATAAATTGTAGGCTCTTCTCTCCTTCACAAGGAGATAATTATGGTCCATTTATAAGTATTTTTTTTACAGAGATCCTCAAAGCTCTCCATAGGAAAAAGTCCCCAGATGGCAAAAACTTTGTTTCATCGGGAGGGGGGCGGGGTAGCGAAATGGAGAACCTTCCACACGGTAATAGGAAAAGGTTAAAAGTTTCATTCCGGAGGCAGAGAGCGTAATGTAATCTCAGGTGAGGAAATTGTTCCCTTGATATTCTGTATGGGCTTGAAACTTGAACGGAATACGGAAGATTGCCTTCAGTCCTTTAAGATGTGTTGGATTCTGTGAAAGCAGTGAGAGGATCGTGTAGCAGATGAATGTAAACTCCGTGTTTCAGACTTGAGTGTGAGCCCTCGGGTGTTTGGAGGTGTCGGTGTTCCTTGAGCTCCAGCGAATACGTCACATTTAAGTGGCAAGTTCTTGCTCATACTTTATGGCACTCATTCTAAACCACAGATAGGAAACCTTTCTTCCCCTCAGCAATGATCAGTGATCCAAACACGTGCACCGATTCAGTGCGGGGCCGGATCTGGGTCCTGTGGTCACCAAGATGACAAGATGAGTTCACTACCTGATAAAGCAGATTGCAGAGCTCGCCCAGGTCTGGCTCCGGGCCAGGAAAGGGTGGGAGGTGAGAGCTGGCTGCTAGTGGAAAAGATGCCTAATTTTGTGTCTTTAGTAGCTGCTCAGTAACTATTTGTTGACCTCAATTACAAGTGTGGGCAGCAAAGTTGATCTTACCCGACGTTGCCCTCTAGCTGTATGATCTCTGCGCTGAGATCTTACTCTAAAACGACAGGTTTTCTGCCTCTGCTGGGACTTTGGTCCCCTGGGAATTACAGTCTTAGATGGCTCCGTCTCATCTGGTAGTGGTCCTCGGAAAATCCCCATACAAGTGAGGTGTGTCTCTAGGGTCCGTGGCAGGTCGTCTTACCCGCCAGGCTGGAGCACTAACTTGGGCGCTGCCCTGAAGGGGTTTTGTAGAGGTGGCTAATGCCTACAGTCGTTTGACTCCCAGTAAAGGAGGTTGCCCTCCATTATCTCTGTGGGCCTTATCTATCACTTAAGATAGATAAGAAAAACTGAGGGTTCCCAGAAGAGAAGGAATTCGGCCTCAAGACTGCACATCCATGGACCCTGTCTGACTTCCCCGTCTGCAGGCCAGCCCTCACAGAGGAGTGAGCCATTTCTTAACATTAATCACAAATAGGCCTATCTCCTGTTGGTTCTGTTTCTCTGGGGGACCCTGACTGACACACTGTCCCCGCCACCCGTGAGTGGGTCTTCTCCTTTCTCTATCCTCCCTCCTCCCTCTTCCTGCTCGATGCCTACCACATGTCTCCCGTGCTTGTCACCCCCACTGCAGCCCCCACTAAGACATACAGCCTCCCAAGGGCCTGTCCTGGGCTCTGGAGCTGCCCTTGTTCAGAATCACATTTCCCACTCAGGAGGGCCTCAGGAGGGTGTTGGGGGATTTGATTAAAGTGGGGGTTCACACAGTGTAGTTCACATCTGAATAAAACTCCGATTTTTGGGCCTCACCCCTAGAGTTTCTGATTCACAACACCTAGAGTGGGGCCGTGAATCAGCATTTCTAATGGGCTCCCAGATGAGACCGAGGACCCCACTTGGAGAACCCCTGGCCAGTCTCCAGACAGCCACATGTAGCTGACCATGTCACTAGAGGGTCAGGAACCAAGGCAGAGGACAAGACAGGACTCTTTCTTCATTCAAGGATAGAGTGAGGAGGGTGGAGAGGGTGATGGTCAAGAAGATTGGGGGTGAGGGAACAATGGGGCAGGCCGTCCTAAGAAGGCCTAAGAGAAGAGAAGTAGAGGCTTGGAATAGATGATTTGCCCTCTGGGGCAGGGCCGGTGCATTTTTTTGTTCATTATTCTACCTCATCAGACTCAGTAAGTGCACTTTGAATAGACATATAAGGTCCCTCTCGAAAGTCAGGACCAGATGTCAGACTCCCATGTAATAATACTCAGTCAGGGCAGGAAGGCTTTTCCTTCTCGTATCTGCCCTGAACCCATCAGGTGATATTTGTGCATTTCCCCTAAGAAACTGCTGCTAGCAGATGGAACCTCAGAGGTACTCATTCACAAAATGCTCACTCACTAAGCGCCTAGCACATGGGAGACATCATTTTGTATATGCAGGGGATATTCCTATCCCTCCTTGTCTTCCAAACATGCACAGCCTAGCCAGGGGATCTCTTGGGATTTGTAATCTCAGAGGAGGGAGAGTCTGTGCTCTGGCTGAGCCAAGGAGTCTCCTGACCTGTTCACAGTCTGATGGAGCAGCACTGGCTGCCCTGGTGGGCCAACCCTGGTGGGGAATGTGCTGTCTCTTTGGGTGGGGGAGGCTGGAAGTAAACCCTGCCAGGTGCTTGATGCCAAGAGGTTAATGCTGTTTGCTCAGCCATCCCACAATGAATATACACTGTTCTTTGGGCAATTGAGAATCTGCATGCCATGTATAACCCAGACTGGAATTCTCCAAAGAAATAACTGAGTGATGGAAGTCAAAGCGTCTGGTGTAGACAGGCACAATGCAAAATGGCGGACGTCATCACTGGGTAAATTTGATGGGAGGTAGAGAGGTAGGTGTGGGTTTAGTGGCTCGCAATGACAAACGCATAATGCAGCTCTTACTGCACACTCCCTCTCCCCTCTCTTTCCACCAGAAACATTAACAGCATTCATTTTCCGGGAAAATATTCCCTAAGAGTGCTGAATCAAGGCCACCAGGAATTCAGCCTCAGGTAGATAGCTGCATTCCCACTTACCCACTGGTGCAGTGTGGACGATGACAAATCACATGGTGATGAGAGGAGAAATTCCTTGTGGAGCTCGTGTACGCCCTTAGAAAGTCCAGTAGAGGACAGGGTCCGATTCTGAGAAACACAGAAGCCACGGCTGTGATAGAGTGAAGAGAACTGCTTTTCTTCAGGCTCCTTCTCAGTTATTAAATCCAGTACGACAAATATTTACTGAGTACATAGCAGGTACAAATTATTACCTGTCTCCACAACATTTACTTTACCACAGTCTGTAATAAAATTTGTCTATGATTCAACAGTAATTGCCCTGTTTTCAACCTTCAATGTCTGTTTAACTTGAAGATATGCCTAGAATTTCAGAGCTCAAATTAAAGTTCCCGGACACCTGTCAGTGAGGAAATGGAAACTCCCTGTGAATTAACCCTGTGGGTTCATAACTCTGTTTTCCACTTGCTGTATTGGAATTTTAGAGAATTTGTTCCATATGAAAGGAAGTCAGTTGTGCCCATCCTGGGATCGGAAATCCAGTATATATAGCAACCAGCTGCAGATGGTATTGAATGCTGTGGCACAATTCTCTCCCTCCTCCTCAGCAGCTAAACTGTGAGCGCATCTAAAGGAAGACATTAACGTGTGGATGAGGAAGGCAGGATGCAGCTGAAAACGTTCAATTTTAGAAAGTTAAGAGCATTGAGATTGCACCGAGGCAGTGTTTACTGTAACCATCTGGGCATTGAAGGAGTGGATGCGTCCTGGTTCTCACTTTGTGGTTCACTTTCACGGTGACCTCTAGGATGTCATTTAGGAGGGAATCTTGCTGACCAAGATAGCATGCTAAATAAAGCCCTCAGGACATGTTGAACTGATGAAGCTTCATTCTTCATTAAAGTTTGCCAAAGAGATTACAGTAACCAACTGATGTCACCCTTCACATGGTAGGCAGTCAACAAATGTCCAACCCCCGTGAGTTAGTTCATCGAAGTGAGTGCAATTATGCGTGTCCTGACTTGACTCAAATAATTGAGCCGCTAATATCCACTAGAGAAATGGTGCTTTGTTTATGTGATCAGGCAAGTTATTTTTATTTATTTATTTATTTTTTTTTAAAGATTTTATTTATTTATTTATTTGAGAGAGAGAGAGAGAGAGAGAAACAGCATGAGAGGGAGGGAGGTCAGAGGGAGAAGCAGGCTCCCCGCTGAGCCGGGAGCCCGATGTGGGACTCGATCCCAGGACCCTGGGATCATGACCTGAGCCGAAGGCAGTCTCTTAACCAACTGAGCCACCCAGGCGCCCCAGGCAAGTTATTTTTAGAGGCAAATGAATGCTGGAAACTGTGCCCAAGTCTCTGCTCACGCACATTTTGTGACTGTGTGTCCAGAGAAGTTAATAGCTTCAGTTTGGGGAATGTAGCTTTCGTGAAATTCCTCAGCCAGAATCAGCCTCTGGGAGGTGTTTCACCTAAGAAACAATGGGATAAGCCCTCTTTTAGCAATCTGTGAACCTTACAAATGATAAATCACTGCTCCTGTCATTTGCAGAATTACCTCTTAGCCTACTAGCTCTGTAGACCATGTGGCATAGGGAGGATGAGATTAGGAGTTGGGAGAGCCTGTCTGTCTCTGAGAAGTAAAAAAGAAATGGGTAGTTAAACACTAACCTATGCAGATGACCTTTTCACTTATTACGCCCTATAGCTTAAGATACAAGATAAAGATAAATTGAGATCATGTGGTATTACTATTTAGAACAAAAGCTAAGAAGCAGCTAAGGGGCATGACAAATATGAAGTCAGGTAATTGATAAATGACTCCTGCTTGAAAAGCTAATGAGATAATTTCCCTAATACATTACATTCCTACAATCTCAGAATTTTAGGGTTTGGTGAAAAAAGCTTGGTCTACTTTCTTCCTGTTGAGGGAACTGACCTTTCTGTGGATGTTGACAAAAATTTAATTCCAATAGCCAGTGGTCATGGAAACAAACACCTGTTGTCAGGAGACCATGAGAGCAAGGATTTGGTGTAAATGCACTTCCCTTCCCAAACTGGAGACAACACAGGGTTGGGGCTTCCCTAGGGCAAGGTGCACATGTGAAGACGAATCTATTTGCTCTGATAATCATCCCTATACAAGCATTGTTTTTATTTTAAAAAGGGCTGTGTGACACCCATTTTCCTGTACTGACGTACATGTTAGCAAGCCCAACTTGTGACATGCTGGACAGTTAATTAGGACACAAGGGTGAGGCTGCTGCCCCTATCCAGTGCCACTTCACCTTATGAAAGAATGCCTACAGGCCTTATTTTTTCCTCCCCAAATTGAAATAGACATCTTAGATTGTCATGGAGTATAAAAGCAATGCATCCTTCTTGTAAGAGGCTTAAAAAGTACAAAACAAAGTACAATGGGGAAAATAAAAATCACCTTCAAAGGGTGTAGATATAAATGATATTAACAATGAAAAAAAGGACAAAAGTACTGATATGACAGAAATTGAAAATATGAGGGGATAATGAACTAATTTATTCAACGGAAAACAAAGAAAACAAATGCTTTTTAAGAAAAGTACAACAAAAATTGATTTAATAAGAAATAGAACATGTGAGTGAAATAAAATTGTTAAAGAGATTCAGTAATCAAAACCCTATATATTAAAAAACCCTCACTAAGTTTAAAGAATTTAAAACTGATTTTTCACTTTATGTTCAGTAAGGACCAGATAATACCAACATTTTGCCAACTGTTCTGGAGCATGTGAAAACAGAATGTTCTCCAATTCATTTTTAAGCAATTTAAAATCTTTTTAAAGTTGTAAATTATAACACATATAGAAAAGCTGTATAAAGGAAAAATGTACAGATTGATGAACTATGATTCAAAACCCTGCATAACACCCCCCCCCCCATACTGCCCTCACCCCACAGGTCCCCAGGTGCCTTTCCAATAAAAATTCTCTCTCTTTTCTCTAAAGACAACCACTATCCTGACTTTTAGGTTATCACATCCTTATTTTTCTCCATACTTTAATAATTGAAGTATGCATTCCTAAATGCCTTAATTTTGCCCATTAGTGAACTTTGTGTAACTGTTTTGGATAGAAGTCTGACGTAGTGCAGGAAGGCTGGAAAAGGGAAAAAATGATTAGAAAGGAATACTCAAACTGTTATTTGCAGATGATACGATTTTCTACATCAAAACCCCAAACTAACCCGTTGGAAGAATATTAAAATTAGAGACTTCATCCAAGCTTCTGCATAAAATATCCATGTGTAGAAATCAATTTCCTTTAAAAATCAATAATTAGAAAGTTTAATTAAATCATGTATTATTTGTAATTGCCAAAAATCCACCCAAAACCTAAACAACTCTATGGCCCTTGGGAACAAACTCAACGAAGAATATATAAGACCTTTATGGGGAAAACATAAAACTTTCTGAAAAGACATTAAAGAAAATGTAAATAAGTAGAGACCATTTTTGTAGAGGGAAAGACTTACTCTAACAATGTCAGTTCCCAATAAGTTAATCTATGAATGCGATCTAATTGGAACCTCATTGCAAAAATGTTTTACACTTAATAAGGATTAACAAGCCATATGGATGGGCGCCTGGGTGGCTCAGTTGGTTAAGCAACTGCCTTCGGCTCAGGTCATGATCCTGGAGTCCCAGGATCGAATCCCGCATCGGACTCCCTGCTCAGCAGGGAGTCTGCTTCTCCCTCTGACCCTCCTCCCTCTCACTCCCTCTCATGCTCTCTGTCTCTCGTTCTCTCTCTCGCAAATAAATAAAATCTTAAAAAAAAAAAAAGCCATATGGAAAACTGTAGGACTAAGAACGGAGAAGACAATTTTGAGGAAGAAGCTAGCAGACATACTTTTTTTTGTTTTTTTTAAAGATTTTTTATTTATTCATTTGAGACACAGAGAGAGAGAGAGAGCATGAGCAGGGAGAGAGGCAGAGGGAGAGGGAGAAGCAGGCTCCCCGATGAGCCAGGAGCCCGATGTGGGGCTCGATCCCAGGACCCTGGGATCATGACCCGAGCCGAAGGCAGACGCTTAACCATCTGAGCCACCCAGGCGCCCCACCTAGCAGACATACTTTTAAGAATTATTTTGTAACCGTAGTAATTAAAACAGTGTGAAATTAGCTCAAGGGTAGAATATTGATTTACAAACACACAAAGTTGGGAACCCAGAAACAAAATCATGCATAATGGAAACAATTTATGGCAAGGTAGAATTGTAGTTCAAATGGGAAATGATGGACTCTTCATTAAATGGTGCTAGGACCATTGGAGAACCATATGCAAAAGATTAAAATTAGACTCCCTATTTGGGAGAAAGGACCCAATAAATAAAATCATGAATGAAAGAGGAGAGATCACAACCAACACTGAAGAAATACAATTATAATAATATAATTGTATGCCAACAAATTAGGCAATATGGAAGAAATGGATAAATTCCTAGAAACATGTAAAATACCAAAACTGAAATAGGAAGAAATAGAAAACCTGAACAGACCCATAACTAGCAAAGAAATTGAATCAGTAATAAAAAATCTCCCAACGAACAAGAGTCCAGGGCCAGATGGCTTCCCAGGGGAATTCTACCAAACATTTAAAGAAGAAGAATACCTATTCTTCTGAAACTGTTCCAAAAAATAGAAATGGAAGGAAAACTTCCAAACTAATTCTATGAGGCTAGCATTACCTTGATCCCAAAACCAAACAAAAATCCCACTCAAAGGGAGAATTACAGACCCATATCCCTGATAAACATGAATGCAAAAATTCTAAGATACTAGCTGATATGATCCAACAGTACAATAAACGGATTATTCACCATGACCAAGTAGGATTTATTCCTGGGCTGCAGAGGTAGTTCAACATCCACAAATCAATCAACATGATATACCACATTAATAAAAGAAAGGATAAGAACCATATGATCCTCTCAATAGATGCAGAAAAAAGTATTTGACAAAATACAACATCCTTTCTTGATAAAAACCCTCCACGATGGAGGGATAGAGGGAACATACCTCAATATCATAAAAGCCATATATGAAAGACCCACAGCGAATATCATCTTCAATGGGGAGAAACTGAGAGGTTTTCCCCTAAGATCAGGAACATGACAGGGATGTCTACTCTCACTGCTGTTGTTCAACATAGTCCTGGAAGTCCTAGCCTCAGCAGTGAGACAACAAAAAGAAATAAAAGGCATCCAAATTGGCAAAGAAGAAGTCAAACTTTCATTCTTTGCAGATGACATAATATTCTATGTAGAAAATCTGAAAGACTCCACCAAAAAATTGCTAGAACTGGTACAGGAATTCAGCAAAGTTGCAGGATATATAATCAATGCACAGAAGTCTATTGCATTTCTATACACTAACAATTAAGCAGCAGAAAGAGAAATCAAGGAATTGATCTTGCTCACAACTGCAGCAAAAACCATAGGATACCTAGATATAAACCTAACCAAAGAGGTAAAAGATCCGTACTCTGAAAACTATAGAACACTTAATGAAAGAAATTGAGGAAGACACAAAGAAATGGAAAAACAATCCATGCTCATGGGCTGGAAGAACAAATATTGTTACAATGTCTATATTACCCAAAGCACACTACACATTCAGTGCAATCCCTATCAAAATAACACTGGCATTCTTCACAGAGCTGGAACAAACAATTCTAAAATTTATATGGAACCAGAAAAGACCCCAAATGGTCAAAGTAATGTTGAAAAAGAAAACCAAAGCTGGAAGCATCACAATTCTGGACTTCAAGCTGTATTACAAAGCTGTAATCACCCTGAGAGTATGGTACTGGCACAAAAACAGACATAGATCAATGGAACAGAAATGGACCCTCAACCCTATGGCCAACTAATCTTTGACAAAGCAGGAAAGAATGTCCAATGGAAAAAAGACAATCTCTTCAACAAATGGTGTTGGGGAAAACTGGGCATATACATGCAGAAAAATGAAACTGGGCCATTTTCTTTTCTTTTTTTTTTTTTTAAAGATTTTATTTAATCATTTGACAGAGAGAGAGAGAGAGAAAGAGAGAGCACAAGCAGGGGGAGCAGCAGGCAGAGGGAGAAGGAGAGAGCCCAATGTGGGGCTCAAAACTGGACCATTTTCTTACACCATACTCAAAAATAAATTCAAAATGGATGAAAAACCTAAATGTGAGACAGGAATCCATCAAAATCCTAAAGGAGAACACAGGTAGCAACCCCTTTGACCTTGGCTGCAGCAACTTTTCGCTAGACATGTCTCCAGAGACAAGGGAAACAAAAGTAAAAATAAACTATTGGGACTTCATCAGGATAAGAAGCTTTTGCACAGCAAAGGAAATAGTCGACAAAACCAAAAGACAACCTATGGAATGGGAGAAAATATTTGCAAATGTTTTATCAGATAAAGGACTAATATCCAAAATCTATAAAGAACTTATCAAACTCAACACCCAACAACCAAAAAATCCAGTCAAGAAATGGGTAGAAGACATGAACAGACATTTCTCCAAAGAAGACATACAGATGGCTAACGGACTCATGAAAAAATGCTCAACATCACTTGGCATCAGTGAAATACAAATCAAAACTACAGTGAGATACCCCCTGACACCAGTCAGAATGGCTGAAATGAACAACTCAGGAAACAATAGATGTTGGTGAGGATGCAGAGAAAGGGGAACCCTCCTACACTGTTGGTGGGAATGCAAACTGGTGCAGCCACTCTGGAAAACAATATGGAGTTTCCTCAAAAAGTTAAAAATAGAACTACCCCACAACCCAGCAATTGCACTACCAGGTAATTATCCAAAGGACACAAAAATAGTGATTTGAAGGGGCACATGCACCCCAATGTTTATAGCAACAATGTCCACAATAGCCAAAATGTGAAAAGAGCCCAGATGCCCATCAACTGATGAATGGATAAATTCCAAACATACAATGGAATATTATTCAGCCATCAAAAAGAATGGAATCTTGCCATGTGCAACAATGTGGATGGAACTAGAGGGTATTATGCTAAGCCAAATAAGTCAGAGAAAGACAAATACCATATGATTTCACTCATATGTGGAATTTAAGAAACAAAACAGATGAACATATGGGAAGGGAAGGAAAAATAAAATAAGATAAAAACAATAGGGAGGCAAACCGTAAGAGACTCCACTATAGGAAACAAACTGAGGGTGGCTGGAGGGGTGGGTTGGGGGGTGGGGTAATTGGGTGGTGAGCTTTAAGGAGGGCACTGGATGTAATGAGCACTGGGTGTTATATGTAACTGATGAATCACTAAATTCTACCTCCAAAACTAATAATACAGTATTTATGTTAACTAAATCAAATTTAAGTAAAAAATTTTTAAAAATTTAAATAAAATTAGACTCCCTACTTCACACCATACACAAAAATATATTCTAGGTAGACTAAAGACATAAACAAAATTTCAAATTTGAAATGAAAACATCAGAGAACATTTAACCTCAGCATAGGGTGGGATTTTATTTTATTTTTAAAGATTTTATTTATTTATTTGACAGAGAGAGACACAGTGAGAGAGGGAACATAGCAGGGGGAGTGGGAGAAGGAGAAATGGGCCTCCCGCCGAGCAGGGAGCCTGATGTGGGGCTCGATCCCAGGACCCTGGGATCATGACCTGAGCCGAAGGCAGACGCTTAATGACTGAGCCACCCAGTCACCCCATAGGGTGGGATTTTAAATAAAAAGACAAAAACAACATAAACCACAGAAGAAAATGCACATCAAATTGACTATATGTAAAGGAAACTTCCATTCATAAACAAGTGAAAAGACAAAGCATGGACTGAGAGATGTTTGTAAAACATACAACTGGTGGATGATTAATATCCAGAATATATTAAAACTCCTTGAAAGCAATAAGCTGAAGACTAGAAACTCTCTAGGAAAATGACACAGGATATGAACAGACAAGTCTCAGGGCAGGAAGGATGGATGGGCACTAAACATATGAACAACAATCCACCTCACTAGTCATCAGAGAAGTTCAAATTAAAACCTGAGATACGATTTCCCACTCCTCAATGGAAAAAATGTAATGATCTGACAATTCCAAGTTTTGGTCAGAATGTGGAGCCTAGAAACTCACTTGCCCTGCTGGTGGGGGTAAACATTGGTACAGTCACGTTGGAAAACAAATCTGTATTCTCCAATAAGGTGAAAATTGACATACTTGACAATCTAGCAATTTTATTTTTAAGTGTGTATCAGTGGGAGATTTGTGCACATGTGTACGAGGAGAGAGATGTAATGTTTTAACACTGTTGTTTGTGATAGCAAGAAATTGGAAAAATCCTCTATGTTCATCAACAAGAAAATGAATTTTAAAGTTGTGGAATATTTATAAAACTTTAATACTATACAGTTAGTTTAAATGAATGAACCAGAGGTACATGCATGAATGTGGATAAATCTCAAAAACATAACATTTTAGTATGATACAATTTGTATAAGGCTTAACACCTTCCAAAACAACTCCCACATATTTTATGGAAATACGCATTTACAGAAAGTATAT